>NC_137336.1:4985000-5390000 GCF_965287045.1 Carcharhinus amblyrhynchos | reverse complement strand
CAAGACCTCCCTACTTTTATATTCTATCCCCCTCGCTATAAAGGCCAGCATCCCATTTGCCTTCTTGATCACCTGCTGCACCCGCAGACTGGGTTTTTGCGATTCGTGCACAAGGACCCCCAGGTCCCTCTGCACCTTAGCATGCTGCAGCTTTTCACCATTCAAATAATATTCCTTCCTACTATTATTTCTACTAAAGTGGATAACCTCACATTTGCTAAAGTTATACTCCGTCTGCCAGGTCCTTGCCCACTCACTCAGCCTATCCAGATCTCTCTGCAGACTTTCCGTGCCTTCCACGCAATTCGCTTTTCCACTCATCTTCGTGTCATCAACAAATTTTGTTACCCTACACTCAGCCCCCTCCTTCAGATCATCTATGTGTATGGTAAACTGTAACTTGGAAAAGTTACTGTGACAACACATCTGGAATACTGCAAGTGGTTTTGGTTCCCTTATTAAAGGGAAGATATCACTTCAAGGGAGAAAATGCTGGAAAATCTCAGCAGACCTGGCAGCATCTATAAGGCGAGAAAAGAGCTGACATTTTGAGTCAAAGCTTTGACAAAGGGTCATCTGGGCTCGAAACGTCAGCTCTTTTCTCTCTTTACAGATGCTGCCAGACCTGCTGAGATTTTCCAGCATTTTCTCTTTTGGTTTCAGATTCCAGCATCTGCAGTAATTTGCTTTTATTACTTCAATGGAGGCAGTTCAATGAAAATTCACTCGGATAATCCCAGAATGGAGGGATTGTCTTATGAGGATAAGTTAAACAGGTTGGGATTCTACTCATTAGAATTTGGAAGGAGAGGTGACCTGATTAAAACGTTAAGGATTCTTAAGGGGCTTGACAGGTTAAATGTTGAGAGGGTGTTCCCCCTCATGGGAGAGTCCAGAACCAGAGGGAATAGTCTCAGAATAAAGGAGTGCCAACTTAAAGCTGAGGTGAGAAGGCATTTCTTCTCTTAGAGATTTGGCAGGGTAGCACAGTCATTAACCCCACTGTCTCACAGCACCAGGGACCTGGGTTCCATTCCCAGCTTGGGTCACTGTGTGGAGTTTGCACATGGTTTGTGTGTCTGCGTAAGTTTCCTCCGGGCGCTCTGGTTTCCTCCCACCGTCCAAAGACATGTTGGTTCGGCGCATTGACCCAAACAGGTGCCAGAATGTGGCGACGAGGGAAATTTCACAGTAATTTCACTGCCGTGTTAATGTCAGCCTTACTTGTCAATCAATGAACTTCACTTTTTACTTCACTTTTTTTGAGTCTTTAGAACTCCTTGCCACAGGTTGCTATAGGAACAGAGTCCTTGTGTATAGTTGAGGCTGAGATAGATGGGTTTTTGGTCAGTAAGGGAATCAAGGGTTACAGGGGAAAGGGCAGGAAAGTGGATGTGAGGAATGTTGGGTCAGCCTTGATCCTACTGATTGGCAGAACAGGTTTGAGTGAGGGGCCGAACGGCCTACTCCTGTTCCTGCTTCTTATGGTTTAGGAATTTAATAGGTTTTTTTGGCAACAGACGGGAAGGAGAAATGTGGGTGGAAGGCATGAGAGATTGAATGACAGTTCACAGGGCAAGAAGTAAAAGAAGCAAAAGATGTGTCTAGAGCATCTCTGAGGAAGGGTCATCCAGACTCGAAATGTTGGCTCTATTCGCTCTCCACAGATGCTGTCAAATCTGCTGAGGTCTTCCAACATTTCCTGTATGTGTGTAGAGTAACTGGGCGGGGAGGGAGGGGGTGCTTCCTGATCTGTGGATGTAAAGTCCCACCCTTTGTTTCAATGTTATTTTTCAGGAGTATTGTCTGTAACCAGCTGACTGGTTGGGGCATCATGCCAACTGCTGCAGGAAGTCAGATCCATGGTATTTCATATTATAGAATCATAGAAACCCTGCAGTGCAGAAGGAGGCCATTCGGCCCATTGAGTCTGTACTGACAACAATCCCAGCCAGGCCCTATCCTCGAAACCCCTCTAACATGCACATCCCAGGACACTAAAGGGCACTTTAGCATGGCCAATCAACCTAACCCGTACATCTTTGGACTGTGGGAGGAAACCTGAGCACCCGGAGGAAACCCACGCAGACACGAGGAGAATGTGCAAACTCCACACAGACAGTGACCCAAGCCGGGAATCGAGCCCAGGTCCCTGGAGCTGTGAGGCAGCTGTGCTAACCACCGTGCTACCTTGCCGTCCGTGTGCATTGTACAAAATGCTTAATGTTCAATTGATTGGCCTGGTGTGCACAGACACAGGTGGAAAGTTTCCCTCCAGAAGCCTCCGCCACCCCCCACCCATTTTTCTCCACATTTGTCCTATGGCTAGAATGCTACAGCAAAGCATGCTGGGATAGTTGACCATTTAAGCCACTCAGAAATGCTTCATTCTAACGACTCTTTCTGCTATTCCCTCCTTCTGCAATCGCCAGGGTTTTGATGCGTATCCTCAGTGTCATCTAACCGCCTGATTACAGAGGGCTATTCAACATAGAAGGAGGCCAATGTGGCCCACTACACCTGCGCTAGCTCTTTGAAAAAGCTATTCAATCGGTTCCACTTGCCCCACTCTTTTCCTAAAGCCCTGCATTTTTATTCCACTTCAGTATGTATGGAAGTTCCCTTTTGAAAGTTATTACTGAGTCTGCCTCCTGGACTGATGCACCACAATTTATCTGATCTTGTCCCTCCCAGTTATTTTGAGCTTTGGTTTTATCCGGTGCCACGCACCGTGATCCATCTCAATTTCCCAATGTCGGAAAATGGCCCAATCTTCACTCGGCTTGTGGAGGATTTCACAGCCTGACAGTAGAGGGAGCTGTTGGCTTGCATTTCTGTTGAGAAAGAGCCAGATCCTTTGAGAAATGCAGCCACGGAGCCTCGTTAATGGACTTAGGCCAATTCAGCAACAGCAGCTGAGGCAGAGACGTTACATCTTTTGTTAATAGACTCACTGGGTTGGATAACTGTGTACATGACTAATCTGGAGATTCTAGGCAGCCCTCTCTCCCAACTCTGGCTAACAAACTAAATGACGATTTGGGCAGTGTGACAAGATGCCAATTAGAGCAGATGGATTCTGTCAACTTTGAATGAACTGCTTGATTATTGATTTATTTCACTCTCAGTTAATACTTTAGAAATTGTGGTTCCTTTCATTAAAGTAGCATACAAAACAATGACCTTTACCAAGATCTAACTTTCTTTTTCTTCCTTTTTGAGTTTTTCCCATTCCTTTTCTCAATCCTTCCTTTGTGTTGTCTCATTGAAGAGGGTGTGGGCTTTTTTTTAAGACTCTTCAATGTTACTCCCTGGCTCAGCATGACAAAAGCACCCCAGGAGAGGGATGAGGACAACTTTCTTGATGCCGTGAACTTACCCTAGATTACCTCTTTATTATCAAGTTCATTGTTTCTGGGATCTTGCTGTGTGCACAGTATTTCCTACATTGCAACACTTCAAAAGTACTTCTTGGGCTGTAAAGTGCTTTAAGGTGTTCAATGGTTGCGAGAAGCTCCACATAGAGTCTAAAATCATAGCCTCTCTGCAGTGCAGAAGGAGGCCATTCAGTCCGTCAAGTCTGAATCAACTCCCCAAAGGAGCACCTTACTCAGGCACACATTGCCCTCCTCTCCCCCCCCACTGTATACCCAGAACCCTTCACATTTACTGTGGCTAATCCCCCTAACCTACACACTGTGGGACACCATGGGGCAATTTAACATGTCCAATCCACCTCACCTGCACATCTTTGTACTGAGGGAGGAAACCAGAGTACCCTCTGGTCCCTCCCTACCAGAATATGGATAATATTGGAATAGTTTAGGTTAGTGGGTCATTAAATTGGTTCCACTGGTCGGCACAACATCGAGGGCCGAAGGGCCTGTACTGCGCTGTAATGTTCTATGTTCTACTCAGAGGAAACTCATGCAGACATGGGGAGAATGTGCAAACTCCACACAGACACAAGGCTGAAATTGAACCCGGATTCCTGGTGCTGTGAGGTAGCAGTGCTCACCGTTATGCCACCATGCTGCCCTACCGAAATTCCCTATTTTCTCATTGTGCCTGTCGAAAGAACAGTGCAATAAGTCTCATCCCCTGGCTGGAATTTTCCATAACAAATGGGATGGGATTGATGGGAAGGATGGGGATGGTATAGAGCGTAGAAACATGGAAACTAGAAGCAGGAGAAGGCCCTTTGGCTCTTTGAACCTGCTCACCATTCATTTTGATTATGGCCGATCGTTGAATTCAATATCAGAATCCCTCTTCCCTCCGTATCTCTCGATCCAGTCAGTAGTCTCACAACACCAGGCTAAAGTCCAACAGGCTTATTTGGTACCATGAACTTTTGGAGCGCTGCTCCTTCATCAAATGAGTGCCCACCTGATGGCACTCACCTGTTGAGGGAGCAGCGCTCCGAAAGCTCGTGCTACCAAATAAACCAGTCGGACTTTAGCCTGGTGTTGTGACACTACTTACTGTGCCCACCCCAGTCCAATGCTGGCAACTCTGCATCATAGTAATGCCTTGATCTCTTTAGCCCCAAGAGCTATATCTAATGGCTTTAAATTAAGGGGGGGTAGCTACAGGACGGATGTCAGGGGTAGGTTCTTTACCCAGCGGGTGGTGAGGGATTGGAATGCCCTGCCTGCTGCAGTTGTAAATGCGTCTAGTTTGGGGGCGTTTAAGAGATCTCTGGATAGGTTTATGGACGAAAAGGGATTGGTATAGGCTAGTGGGTCATTGTTTTTGTAACTGGTCGGCGCAACATCGTGGGCCGAAGGGCCTGTTCTGCGCTGTAATGTTCTATGTTCTATGTTCTATGTTCTAATTTCTTCTTGAAATCAGACAACGTTTTGGCCTCAACTACTTTCTGAGAGGGATAGCATGGAATTGACAGAATGGCATGGAATGCAGGTAGCACGGGTGGAGGGATGGCACAGAAGGGATGGATGAGGTGATAAAATTGGTTGCGTGTGGCATAACAGCGATTATTATTTGACACAACTAATCATTTGAGAGCTGCTGTTTGTGTTCATGGTGATCTTTCACCAGATATAAACAAAAACAGATTTAGAAGTATTGCCAGGTGAATAAAAAAAGTCGTATTAGCATTGATTCTACAGACGAGGGAGATGATAACAGTGTTTACACTTCAAGGGTTTCTACACAGTCTAACTCCAGTGGGCAAGCCATGGGAGAAACAGACTCAAAGCAGGTAGAATGTTGCTATGGGATTGGAATACTAAACCAGGACTTTGCCATGGAACAGGATGATAGATGCTGAAATAAGAACAGCCAGATTTCAAAGAAATAGAATATTTTTTTCTTCAAATAACATTGAGCCTGTCAGGTGTAAGGCTGCCTTTTCAACTCACGAGGAAACACTATCCAATTAGACTTTCATATTCTACCAATAAGTCTGGGCAAAATTCCTATTTATATTTCTCGGCCTATTTTTATACAGCTTTTTCCAAAGTGAGACATTTTGATTCTGTTGAAGTCTTTGGTGAATGAACAACTAGAAATCCTGTATTTAAACAAGTAACATTTCAATAAAGGTACGAATAATCTGATGTAAAATAGTTTGCTGGCCTGTGTTAAACTACAGATTTGTTCCTCCAGATTTCCTGTGTTGTCCCTGGTTCCTAGTACCAGTCCTGCCCACTTCCACCTTCGTCCCACCCTTTGCATCATACTCATTGAATTTTATCTTTCTCAAATCCCAATCTAATGCGAGAACATTCCTTTTTTTTGGCTCTCCCAGATTTAAAAAAAAACTGTAGATGCTTGAAATCTGATAAAAAGGATGGTGCTGGAAAAACACAGCGGGTCTGGCAGCTCCTGTGGAGATAGAAGCAGAATCAAAGTCTGGGATCCATATCTCTCTTCTTTGCTCTCTTATTCTAACTGTGATAGTGTATTGCACTGGGAGACAGACCCTCCCATGCCTCCTCTTTCTCCTCCAGGTACGTTGCCCTGTAAGGTGGCACAGTGGCACGATGGTTAGCCAGGGACCTGGGTTCAATTCCAGCCCAGGGCGACTGTCTGTGTGGATTTTGCACATTCTTCCCTTGTCTGCATGGGTTTCCTCCCACAGTCCAAAGATTTGCTAGTTAGGTGGATTGGACATGCTAAACTATCTCTTCATGTCCATAGATGGATATGCCATGGGAAATGTGTGGCGTTAAAGGAATAGTGCGGAGGAAAGGGTCTGGGTAAGATTCTATGTCAGAGAGGCAGTGTAGACTAGAATGGCTCATTCTTCATTGTAGGGATTCCATGATAGGACACTGTCATCTTGTATTGGATTGGTCAATGATTATGTTTGGCACAGTCATGCAATAATTTGCCATTGCCTTCTTCAATATGGTTGACCAGGAAGATCTCACTCCTTCCGTCTGCCATCCGGAAGGATTTACAGGCTGATAATTAACCTGTTTGGTCACATTATGAACACACCTCCCATGGCCATCAATTCTTGTAGTGGGACTTGAAGCCAGAGCTTCTGGCCCCGATGTTATCACAGCATCACAAGAACTCAGCCTTTCATTACGTTTCCCCAGTAAGAAGCATGTTGGAGGTACAGTACCAAAAGGCTGCAAAATCTGAATCTCACTCTTATTCACACTGGAGCCATTCTTCTGTCATGATATTGAATAGTGTAAGGGGGTGGGAATCACAGCATGACAGATTTGTGGAGGGTAAGAGTGAGGTATGGGGGTAGGAGGTAATGAGCTGACGGTAAGTCTGACTGTTGGATATTCAGATGTGGGTGTGAGTTGCCTACGGAGAGAGGAGTGAGTGGAACTATTTTTATGAAGTGTGCTGTGCTGGAAAATGCTGTATAAGATGCGCTTTTGGAGAGTTATTGCAAACTTGATGGGCTGAAATGGTCTTCTTCTGCATCTTATGCATAAGCTACGACAATAGGACAGGACACCACTTGTTCAAACTAGGGAGAAACAGCTTGAAACCGAAAGAGAAAACGCTGGAAAATCTCAGCAGGTCTGGCAGTTCTGTAAGGAGAGAAAAGAGCTGACGTTTCGAGTCCGTACGACCCTTTAAAAATTTGAGCTTTGACAAAGGGTCATCTGAATGCAAAATATCAGCTCTTTTCTCTCTTTACAGATGCGGCCAAACCTGCTGAGATTTTCCAGTGTTTTTTCCTTTGGTTTTAGATTCCAGCATCTGCAGTATTTTGCTTTTATCCAGAGAAACAACCTGATGTCAGCAAATTATTCAAAAGGTTACACTCGGCGGTTTGGAGGCAAAAAAAAAACTTGACACAATTTTAAAAACAGTTGGGTTCAAGGTTGACTGCATAACAACAATAGACGGATACATTGAGAGGGGCTGTATATTCTTTGTCATGGTGTGGAGATGCCGGCGTTGGATTGGGGTAAACACAGTAAGAAGTCTCACAACACCAGGTTAAACCAGTTTATCTGATAGCAATCCCACAAGCTTTCGGGGTTTGCCCCTTTGTCAGGTGAGTGAGTGGAGAGTTCTGGCCTCACTCTCCACTCTCAGAACTCTCCACTCACCTGACGAAGGGGCAAACCCCGAAAGCTTGTGGGTTTACTATCAAATAAACTGGTTGGACTTTAACCTGGTGTTGTGAGACTTCTTCCTGCATTCTCTGTCACACAGTGAGTTGTTGTTCTTTGCAATGCACTGCTTGAATGGGCAGTGTAAGGAGATTCAGTAGGAACTTTCCAAAATGGAATTGGATAAAAGGAAATTCAGGGGCTATGGGGAAAGGCAAGAGGAATGTGACTGATTGGATAGCTTTTCCAAAGCAGTGAAAAGTTCAAAAGATAACTTGCATTTCTCTGGCACCTCTCAGAATGATACAAAGGGAGTGCTTTCTTGCCATGAAGTTCTTTTCTTAAATGTCATCATTGTTCTCCTGTCAGAAGCAGGGCCGTTAATTTATTCACAGCAAGCTCCCATCACGCGATAGTAAGAGTTAAATATTAAACAGGAGACCAGAAAGCACTCCCCTACTCTTCAAACATTGCCATCGGATATTTATTTCCACCAGAGAGTGCAGATGAGGTCTCCTTTTGATGTCTTGCCTGAAAGATGAGAAAAAGGGTGGAAAATATCAAAGATTTTTCTCGTTGCAAAAGAGAAGTTTAAGAAGAAATGTGATAGAACTCTTTAAATTTATTCAGGGTGTAGACGAGGCAAAGAAAAAAATACATTTTTACAAGTTAATAAGTTAGCAACTAGAAAGTAGAAATCTAAAATCGTCACCAAAGGTACAAAGAAAGATGTTATGGAAAATATTCCAATGCATAGGGTTGTTAAGGCTTGGACACATCTGTTTTATGGATGGGATTCTCTGGCCATGGGTGACCCAAGACTGGAAACTCTGCCTGAGTTTAATGGACCTTTGAATGTTCTCCTGAATTTTATGTCTTGTCCGATTCCCACAGCCGGTGAGACAGGAGAATTTTGGCCAATATCTCATTCTAGAGAGAATGCTTCTGACAATGTGGCACTCTCTCAATACTGCACTTATCTAGATAGCGGCATGAACAGACTGGGAATAGAGGGATACAAATGAATGGTCTCGTTGGGCGCATGAGTGGCGCAGGCTTGGAGGGCCAAAGGACCTGTTCCTGTGCTGTATTGTTCTTTGTTTATGGTGGTCTAAATGTATGAATGAAGTACTGTAAGAAGTCTTACAACACCAGGCTAAAGTTCAACAGGTTTATTTGGTATCACGAGCTTTCAGAGCGCTGCTCCTTCATCAGGTAAGTATCATCGATCATGAAGACATCATGTATGAATGAATGAATACATCCATGATGACAGATAAGAATATAAGAACATACGAACTAGGAGCAGGAGAAGGCCATCTGGCCCCTTGAGCCTGCTCTGCCATTCAATAAGATCATGGCTGATCTTTTTGTGAACTCAGCTCCACTTACCCACGCCCCCCCTCCCTCCCCACCCCCCCCAATCACCATAACACTTAATTCCTTTATTGTTCAAAAATTTATCTATCCTTGCCTTAAAAACATTCAGTGAGGTAGCCTCAACTGCTTCACTGGGCAAGGAGTTACACAGATTCACAACCCTTTGTGTGAAGAAATTCCTCCTCAACTCAATCCTAAATCTGCTCCCCTTATTTTGAGTCTATGGCCCCTAGTTCTAGTTTCACCCACCAGTGGAAACAACTTCTTTGCTTCCATCTTATCTATTCCCTTCATAGTCATATATGTTTCTATAAGATCTCCTCTCATTCTTCTGAATTCCAATGAGTATAGCCCCAGTCTACTCAGTCTCTCCTCATAAACCAACCCTCTCAACTCTGGAATCAACCTAGTGAATCTCCTCTGCACCCCCTCCAGTGCCAGTATATCCTTTCTCAAGTAAGGAGACCAAAACTGCACACAGTACTCCAGGTGTGGCCTCACCAGCACCTTATACAGCTGCAATATAACCTCACTGTTTTTAAACTCCATCCCTCTAGCAACGAAGGACAAAATTCCATTTGCCTTCTTAATGACCTGCTGCACCTGCAAATCAACTCCTTGAGATTCCTGCGCAAGGACACCCACAGGTGTCAAACGGAAATTAATAGTTTCGGGATAGTTGTGAAGAATGTGGTGGAAACCACATAAGAGTTTCTAATTAAAAAATATGCATGTGGAATTATGTGAATGTTATCAGATTATTGATGGAATGATATGGAATCAGTTTCAACATGGATGCAGGATCGAATGAATGATGTCAGACAGCTGATCTAGATGATCACCGTTTGGTGGAATTTTATCAGAGGCAGGTTGATATGTGGTGGCAAAGACTGTTTGATATCAATGACCTTGCCATGAACTTTCTCTTCTGTAATGTAATGTGGAATGCCTGTTTGAGCAGTATTTCTGCTTCATGAGTCTGTATGTACTGTGGGGAATCCGGGTACAGAACAGGCTTCTCTGTACCTGGAACAATGTGTATTCCACTCTGTGCTGGGAGAAACACAAAAGTTCCTTGCAGTTTGTGGTGTTCATTTCTCACAACGCACCTTCCACAATTAGCTGGAGAGCTCCAGTAATGAAAATTAAACAGAAACCAGCAGCAGAAAATGTTGCTTTATTTGTGTTGCTGTTTAACATAGAACATAGAACATTACAGCGCAGAACAGGCCCTTCGGCCCACGATGTTGCGCCGACCAATTAAAAAAGCAATGACCCTCTAACCTAAGCCAATCCCTTTCCATCCATAAACCTATCCACGGATCTCTTAAACGCCCCCAAACTAGGCGCATCTACAACTGCAGCAGGCAGGGCATTCCAATCCCTCACCACCCTCTGGGTAAAGAACCTACCTCTGACATCCGTCCTATAACTACCACCCCTTAATTTAAAGCTATGCCCCCTCGTGCTAGCTTTCTCCATCCGAGGAAAAAGGCTATCACTGTCCACCCTATCTAAACCTCTAATCATCTTGTATGTTTCAATAAGGTCCCCTCTTAGCCGCCTTCTTTCTAACGAAAACAACCCCAAATCCCTCAGTCTCTCCTCATAGGACCTTCCCTCCATACCAGGCAACATCCTGGTAAACCTCCTCTGCACCGTCTCCAATGCCTCCACATCCTTCCTATAATGTGGGGACCAGAACTGCACACAATACTCCAAGTGCGGACGCACCAGAGTTTTGTACAGTTGCAACATGACGTTGCGGCTCCTAAATTCAATCCCCCTACCAATAAACGCCAAGACACCGTATGCCTTCCTAACAACCTTATCTACTTGATTCCCAACTTTCAGGGATCTATGTACGCATACACCTAGATCCCTCTGTTCATCAACACTATTCAGAGTCCTACCGTTAGCCCTATACTCTACACATCTGTTATTCTTGCCAAAGTGAATTACCTCACACTTTTCCGCGTTAAACTCCATCCGCCACCTTTCGGCCCAGCTCTGCAACTTGTCTCTCTGTAAACTATGATACCCCTCTTCACTATCTACCACTCCTCCGACTTTGGTGTCATCAGCAAATTTACTGATCCACCCAACTATACCCTCATCCAGATCATTTATAAAAATTACAAACAGCAGTGGCCCAAAACAGATCCCTGAGGCACACCACTCGTAACTGAACTCTATGACGAATACTTTCCATCAACCACCACCCTCTGTCTCCCATCTGCTAGCTAATTCCTGATCCAATTAACTAAATCACCCTCAATCCCATACATCTGCATTTTCTGCAGAAGCCTTCCATGGTGAACCTTATCAAACGCCTTACTAAAGTCCATATATACCACATATATATAACATGTCTCAGTATCAGGACAGAATTGGAGGCGAAAAGTGAGGATAACAGTGTCAGAGGGAGAACTCATGGCTCAATTATTTATCCATCTGGCAGTGAGGTAGGTCTTTATTTTTGCCCATCAACTTTCCCTGGCATTGGAACTTAACTTTAACAAATTGTGGAATCCCATTCCTTCAGCTTTTTATCATTGTGGCAGATTTAAAAAAAATAATTAAAATACATTTTTTTTAATTTTTGCCCAATTTAACTTTCTCTGAATCTCACCTTTCCTTCCCTCTTTTTGTTTTGTTTTCTATATCTGATTTAATATTAAATATTCCAACTCTGCTGCTTATTAATGACTCTTCAATCTGACCCATTAAGGCAACACGTTAAGGAGATACACCGTCACTTGCCCTAATCAAGCAGGAAATATGTCTCCCTTAGAGACTGCACTAGTTGGCTACTGAATTTACAGCTGGTTCCAGTCCAAAGGTTTGTGAATATGTGCCAGTATGATGAAGAGCTGGTGCCTTTTATTTGCTATGGACCACAATGTATAATCCGATGTCTCAAAGCATTTGCACCATTGACTAGGAACAGGAGCAGACCTTTGAGAAAATCCAATTGTTTCCCTTTGACCCAGACCCCGTCTCCTGATGCATGTCTAAACTCCCAGTTTTAGCAATTCAATTGACTCCCAGCAATCACTCGCGTGAGAATTCCATATTTCTGATCTTTCTCTTGAATCCTAAAGAGCTCCAACCATGGTCATTGAGGGGTTGCTGATCTGTGAATGCTTCCACCACACAAAATAAGAGCTCATGGTGTAGCGGGTAAAATATTAGTGTGGATGGATTGATTCACTCAGAGGAAATATTGAGTAGGCATAAATGGGTTATTTTCTGGTTGGCAAAATGTGATGAGTGTGGTGCTACAGTGATTAATGCTGGCGACTCAACAGGATGACCAAGATTATGAGAGGTACAACATAGTGTTGCAATATTGTGATGATACTGTGACTTTAATATATATATATCAGTCATATTTTTGTGCTGAATGTGATTACTAGTCCCTTCCAATTTATTGGAGCCATTCTGTCTGTATACAGCAGCACTGTGTTCTTGAGGGGGATTGAATATAAAAGTGGGGAGGTCTTGCTGCGGCTGTATAGGGCATTGGTGAGGCCGCAGCTGGAGTACTGTGTGCAGTTTTGGGTGCCGTGCTTACGCAAAGATATTTTGGCCTTGGAGGGAGTGCAGAGGAGGTTTACTAGGCTGATGCCGGAGTTGAGGGGGTTGAGCTATGAGGAGAGGCTGAATAAACTAGGCTTGTACTCGTTAGAGTTTAGAAGAATGAGGGGAGATCTCATTGAGACATATAAGATGATGAATGGGATGGATAGGATAGAGGTGGAGAGACTCTTCCCGCTCAGAAAGGACAGTAGGACTAGGGGGCACAGCCTCAAGATAAAGGGGGGTGCGGTTTAGAACGGAGTTGAGGAAGAATTTCTTCACTCAAAGGGTGGTGAATCTCTGGAATTCTCTGCCCGTTGAAGTGGTGGAGGCTACCTCACTAAATATTTTTAAGACGCGGGTTGATGGGTTTTTGATAAGAGAGGGGATTAAGGGTTTTGGGGAGAGGGCGGGAATGTGGAACTGAGCCACGACAGATCAGCCATGATCTTATTGAATGGCGGGGCAGGCTCGAAGGGCTAGATGGCCTACTCCTGCTCCTATTTCTTATGTTCTTATGTTCTTACGTACTGCAACAGCATCATTTCTCCTAACTGTTGCAATGTTTGTTTTTATCTGAACTAATGCAAAGTTCTATTATCTTGTGTTTTCCCCTGGGATATTGCAGAGTAAGACTTGAGTAGGTTGACTGACAGGTAAGGTCATATCATTGGGCTTTAATAGAGAACTCAAGGTAGTCTGCTTTTTGGGAAGTTGAGTGAGATGTTGCTTTCTCTGTATCTCTTGCTCTGTCTGAAATAGAGACTGGAGTCTGCTGAGAAATAAGCCTCCTTCTCTGAGATTCTGCTGTTTGGGATGGAGCTTTATCTGGAAATTGCTGCATGAGAAATAGAAGACAGGGATCAGTCCATTCTATAGAAGTGTCAAAAGGCTGGAAATCTAGTACCCATGACAGTATCTTTGGTTTCTGCGCTAACTGATTCAAAAGAAAAGATTTATATCTATGGCGATATTGTTAAATTGGAACAATAGAGATAAATGGGCTGTTAGGAATTATACTTTGTCATGTTTAAGTATTTTAATTGATAAATGTTATATTAATACAGGAGTTGGGACAACTTGTTGAAGTTGTACAAGATATTGGTAAGGCCACACTTGGAATACTGTGTGTAGTTCTGGTCACCCTATTATAGAAAGGATATTATTAAACTAGAAAGAGTGCAAAAAAGATTTACTGGGATACTACCGGGACTTGATGGATTGAGATATAAGGAGAGGCTGGATAGACTGGGACTTTTGTTTTCTGGAGCATAGAAGACTGAGGGGTGATCTTATAGAGGTCTATAAAATAATGAGAGGCACAGATCAGCTAGACAGTCAATATATTTTCCCAAAGGTAGGGGAATCTAAAACTAGAGGGCATAGGTTTAAGGTGAGAGGGGAGAGATACAAAAATGTCCAGAGGGGCAATTTTTTCACACAGAGAGTGGTGAGTGTCTGGAACAAGCTGCCAGAGGTAGTAGTAGAGGCAGGTACAATTTTGTCTTTTAAAAAGCATTTAGACAGTTACATGGGTAAGATGAGTGTAGAGGGATACAGGCCAAATGTGGGCAATTGGGATTAGCTCAGGGGTTTAAAAAAAATGGTGGCATGGACAAGTTGGGTCGAAGGGCCTGTTTCCATGCTGTAAACCTCTGTGACATTAATTCTTTTTGTTATATTCTGTGTTCTTAAATAAAGTTTGTTTTGATAAAAGTTTCCTAGTGGATCACTTGAATCATACTTGGAGTGAAACACCTTATGTTCACCCTAATGTCAAAATCAAATGTAGAAGTTAGGGTCATGGCTACCTTCACAAAATAACTTGGAGTTTCTGATCTGGTCTTTTACATTGTTCGAACCTTTCTAATTTAGATTAATTGGCTTGAGTGAACTCAGCCTGGTAGGATAGGGTGACAGTGTTCAGTTTAACCTGTGGCAGTCAGTGATAGGAAGGGTGATGTTCTGATTAATGCAGTATGCAGAATTCACAGTATCACAGATTAGAATCATGCAGTGCAGAAGGAGGCCATTTGGCCCATTGAGATTTCGCCGGCAACAATCCTACTCAGGCCCATCCCCGTAACCCCACATATTTATCCTACTAATCCCCCTGATACCGAGGGGAAATTTTACAAGGCCAATCCACCTAACCTGTGCATCTTTGGACAGTAGGAGGAAACCAGAGCACCAGGAGGAAACCCATGCAGATACAGGGAGAATATGCAAACTCCACACAGACAGCGACCCGAGGTTGGAATTGAACCTGGGTCCCTGGTGCTGTGAAAGTCACTGGTAAATTCGCATGTGATACCTCCCCAAGTAACATTGCCACCACCTCATTTACCCTAGGACCTGACATCTACAAAGTAAAATGAACGTAAGTGCTAGAATGACTCGAATCATGATAAGCAGACAGCTGGCAAGCCTCTAATTAATCCTAATGCTTCTTTTCTGGTTCGTTTTTCTTCTTTTTCTGACATTTGGAAGTTTCCAGAAGGCTTGACTTGCTTACGGAATAATCAATATCCCTGTCCACTTGCGAAGGCAAAGGGCCTCTCAACATATCCATTAGCAAGAACTTTCTCACAAGAGGAGCCCAAACCGCACACCACAAGTGGATGTCGTGGATCGCAATGTGTTCATTGCACAGAATTCACTCCTGCTGCAATCTCCATCATATTCTGGAATCAATTAATACAGCGTTGGGTGGAATGAAGAACTCTCTTTGCTGAATCAATAGTGTGTTGAAGTTGATGATCACAGCTCCGCAAGCCCCTGGTATACTCAGTCAGAAAGCTGGTCTTTAATTTTTAATTATGTTCTCTGCATCGCTGTTGAATTATCTCCCCCTCTGTTTCGTTCACTGTCTGTCTGTCTGCCTGTACAGATACATGCATAGATAATGACATTAGATTAATTGAAAGAGCAAAAGTAGATTAAGAATATATATAGCATTTCAGTTACAAATGGAGTGTTAGTTAAACGTAAAGCAAATTAATTGGAAATTGAAAAGTGAATCATTGTCTTTTCAAACCCGAGATTCACAAACATTAATATGATACAATCGAAAGAATTGGTTTCTTAAAATATGAAATGGAACAGGGATAAGGCGAGTAGATACTTGTTCAGAGATGATAGATTTTAAGTTTTAAAGTTTATTTATTAGTGTCATAAGCAGGCTTATATTAACACTGCAATGAAGTTACTGTGAAAATCCCTGAGGGGCCACACTCTGGCGCCTGTTCAGATACACAGAGGGAGAATTTAGTGTGGCCAATGCACCTAACCAGCACGTCTTTCGGACTGTGGGAGGAAACCGGAGCACCTGGAAGAAAACCCATGCAGTTACAGGGGGAATGTGCAAACTCCGCACAGACAGGCACCCAAGCCGGGAATTGAATCCAGGTCGCTGGTGCTGTGAGGCAGCAGTGCGAACCACTGCGCCACCATGCCATCCTATTGTGGAATAATCAGAGCTTGAAATAAACTAGAACAGTAAAACACAGATGTTTTGAATATACATATATGATGCAAGTTTAAATCCATAAGATTGGATAGAGACGTTAAAATACTGCTCTCATGGACCCAAGAGATTGAATTCTTAGAGACATGACTGAGGAGAATGGGAGTAGGGTGATAAATGTCTAATCTGGGAATTTAATAAACATGATAGGAGTGGTAACATAGGACGTTTAAATAATAAATGATTGCCTCTATGTGGCAGCACCTTTACAATATATAAAAAATACGGTTGCACCTTTCAACTGTTTTTGCTTATGGGTGAGTGATCGGGTGTGAATAAAAACTCTCACTATTGACAGGAGATCAGTGTTGAATAGTTAAACTTCAGCACGAGTGTTAAATTATAAAAACTGTACGGCATGAATTTTAAAAAAGTTAAAAATTAGCACATTAAAGCATTTAAAATTTAATTTAAAATTAAACATCTAGTTTGGCTAAGTGGTTAAATAGTAATCTTAATCACTGCACACGAAATGGGGGCTCCATATTCATTATATGGTGACTCACTCTCTGCTGAGTGGGTAGGGTGATTTGATCTCACCCCTGGGTGTTTCACAACCCTTCACTGAAAGCCTGCACCAAGGCAAAGGGCAACCACAAAGGGCAGAATCTTCCCTTCCCGTGGGAATTGTCGCGGGTGGGACACGGACCATGCAAAGGTCCATCGACCTCGGGCGGGATTTTCCATCCTTGGGGTGAACGTGGCCAGCGGAGTTTTGGTCCGTGTCCCATCCCGCTACGATTCCTGTGGTGGGCTGGACGGGAAAATTCCTCCCAAAGTTACCCCTGTCTGCTGAGCCCTGCCACATCAAGAAACATTTGTGACTAACTACTTATGGGTGAGTGATCGGGTGTGAATAGAACTCACAATATTGACAAGAAATCAGTGTCAAATAGTTAAACTGCAGCACGAGTGTTAAATTATAAAAACTGCACTGCATGAATTTTAGAAAAAGTTAAACCAAGGTTGCCCATCACAACAAAAGTTTGATTTGATTTGATTTGATTTATTACTGTCACATGTATTAACATAGAGTGAAAATTATTGGTTCTTGCGCACCATACAAAGAGTACTGTTCATAGTGATGTAAATGAGAGAGAGAAGAATGTAATATTACAGTCATAGCTGGGGAGGAGAGGAAGATCAACTTAGTGCAATGTAGGTTCTTTCAAAAGTTTGACAGCAGCAGGGAAGAAACTGTTTTTGAGTCAGTTGGTACGTGACCTCAGACTTTTGTATCTTTTTCCTGATGGAAGAAGGTGGAAAAGAGAATGTCTGGGGTGCGTGGGGTCTTTAATTATGCTGGTTGCTTTTCCGAGGCAGCGGGAAGTGTAGACAGAGTCAATGGATGGAGGTTGGTTTGCGTGATGGATGAGCTGCATTCATGACTATTCTTAGTTCCTTATGATCTTGGGCACAGCTGGAGCCACACCAAGCTGTGATACAACCAGAAAGAATGCTTTCTATGATGCATCTGTAAAAGTTGGTGAGAGTTGTAGCTGACATGCTGAATTTCCTTAGTCTTCTGAGAAAATAGAGGTATTGGTGGGCTTTCTTAACTATAATGTTGGCATGGGGGGTCCAGAACAGATTGTTGATGATCTGGACACCTAAAAACTTGAAGCTCTCAACCCTTTCTACTTTTTCCCCATTGATGTAGACAGTGGCCTCCTTCTCAAAGTTCCCTCAATTTCAGATCGAAGCCAAACGCGTGAAACAGGTTCCAAGTGACATTTCATTACGTCAGTCATTTCTTCCATTGATTCAACAAGATTTTTCAATATAAACCAATTGAAAGTGGCAGTGGGACTCGGGAAAAGGGTTTGTACCATCATTGGGCGAACTTCCTTGAACAAAGAATCGGGCACGTTCCAACAACAGCGGCTAATTGGCCACACACTGATCTTGGCTTGCTGGCTCCGATTAATTCCACATCCCAAAGTTACACCCAGAATCCAGTATAAAAGTTGGCAGATTATGTTACAGTTATATAAAACATCGGTTCAGCCACGGTGGGAATACTGGCTGGAATTTTACCATTCTGGTTGTGATGTAAGTAAGAAAGCCTGGAAAATATCAACCACTTGCGGAAGTGAATAGCTGATCACTGGGAACAGTTAACTTCATTGAAGATCTTGGTGTGTAAAAATGCTGTAAAAGTAAAACCCTTTTTTTTAGCTGGTTGTGCCTTTTGTGATTTATAAATGTAGTTGCAGTAGATTCTGGGAATATCTCCTGCAGCTGCACAATTGAATCAACATAAATGATCACGGTTTTGGGATTGTCAGTATAAACAAAGAGAAGCACAGATGCTGCAATCAATCTGTTTACAATTTCAATTTATACTTAATGGCTTCAGTCTAAGGATAAAAGCTGAAAGTGAGGTTTATGTAGACTGCTTTGTCTTACTTACATATGTTAAGGTCAGGTGACATGACACACTATCAGCTCCACCAGGGAGCTCTCGCACACAGAATCCTTCCACTGGGCCTAGAACCTTTCGCCTGTTTGTTTGTGTTCCCGGTCTGGAGCTTGTAGCTGCCAGTCCCATTCTGGAGCATAAAACCCAGGCTGAACCAGGTGGTTCAACACTGCGCCGAGGGACTGCTGCACTATCAGATCAGCCATGAATTCTTAAACAGATGCATGTTTTGTCTTCTCACACAGATGTCACAGATCCCGTTGTAAACATCTTTGGATTTGGCACCAACTTGGCTTTTTACTTCACTCAATTAAGCCTCGATGCACTCTGTTCTAAGTCAGAAGGAAGGTGAAAACAGAAGTGTTTCAGATCTGTTTTTTCCCATGAGCTCACCAGTCGAATCCACTCTGGGCAGTAAAAAAATCCCTTGATCTGATTTCCACCTGTCGGGGTAGTGGCTGGGGCCTAAATCACCCAAAAGCCAGCTGGTAGCAGCAGAGGGCACCAGTGCGCATGTGTAGCTCTCTGCTGTAAGAGACCTTCACTGCCTTTGCTGCTATAATTGTTCTCTGTGGTTCAGCAACCACCCCTCCCCCCCAACCCACCCACTCTACCTGGAAGTGCAGAGGCTCTTCGCGAATCCTCCTGCCCAGAATGGGCACAAATCTGATTTCTTGGCTCTCCTGCAACTTTACTGGCTCAGCCCGCCCATCGGCTGGTACGGTGCAATAAGATCGTTCCCCTCAATGTCTTAAGGAATCGTCAATTGAAGAATTGAAGAGTATTGCCAGTCCAGCTTGGTATAGTATCCATCTTCAATCCTTTCATCCTCTACCTCTCTCTGAGTTTTGAGGAAAAGCTTAAGACTCTCCACAATCAGCTCTTAAACTGGCTTTTTTTCCAATTAAATGTTCTCCACTCCCTGTCCAGTGCCTTGTCATCATCATGGAATCCCTGCAATGCAGAAAGAATTCGCTTAACTCATCAAATCTGCACCAACCCTCTTACACAGCATCTTACACAGGCCCACATCTTGGGACAAAAGGGACAATTTTGACATGGCCAATCCACCTAACCTACACATCTTTGAACAGTAGGACAAGACCAGGGCACCCGGAGGACATGGGGAGAGTGTGCATACTCCACACAGTCACCCAAGGCTAGAACTGAACCAGATCCTTGACGCTGTGGGGCAGCACTACTAACCACGATGCCACCATGTCACCTAATATCCTTTTTATAATACGGTGACCTGGGGGTTGATACAGATTCAGGTAACTTTTGAATTCAGTCCTTCTGGGAATAAAGCTGAACGCCTCGTTTGTGTGTTTTTGATATTTTGCTAACCAGGTCACAACTTTCAATGACGTAAATTACTAAAAACAACTGAGAGGTTACAATTGGCCAGGAAAAACCAAACTATCTGGGGCTGTTTCCTTAAGAAAAAAGACTGAGGGGATATCCTGGTAGGAATTTTCAATAAGTAGTCTCACAACACCAGGTTAAAGTCCAACAGGTTTATTCGGTATCACAAGTTTTTGGAATGCTGCCCTTTTATCAGTTCATCACCTGATGAAGGAGCAGCACTTCGAAAGCTCGTGTTACCAATAAACCTGTTGGACTTTACCTGGTGTTGTGAGAATATTTACTGTGCCCACCCAAGTCCAACACTGGCACCTCCACATCAGAAATTTTCAAGATTATGAAAGGGTTTGAACCAAAGATTGTAACAGGGTTAGAACCTCATAATCGATTTTATATGTATATGGTGTATCTTCCCAGACAATTAAAAAAACACTGGACATTGATCTGTTAAAATGGCTGACTCTATGTCTGTCTGCAAACTTCAACAAGAAGGGTTATTTGGCAGTATCAAAGAAATTAGCAACTTGTTATCCCAGAAAGTACCCCCAGTGACTCCCCAGTGGCCTGAGGATCAATTCAAAGGGAACTATACAAATTCCATTTGCATTTCCAAATGTAGGTTGGCAAACCAGAGTCTACTCTCTTGTTAGGATAAAGGACCCATTGACTTTCCTCATTTCTTAATAGTCAGGATATTTAACAACCTGAGTGACGCACAAGAGGAATATACATCCTTTGTGAAAGGTGGTATAGAGTGATGGAAGCCATCTGATATAAACCTCCATCTGGGGAAACCAGTTTTACCTCCTTGCTGTGCTTCAAACTTCAGTCTGCTGTCTTTCCATCCATCCAGTAGCATCAAAGAAAAGGGGCTTAATCCAGATTTGAATGCCTGACCCTTCTCTACATGGTTTCCACTGGAACTCCTGAGCGTCTGTGCCATAACTTACAAGATTGATCCATCTCCACATGCCATGGAAGTTAACTCTACTGGAAAAGTAAATTATCCAGTATCAGTTTTCAACCTGCTGACCTCTGTAAAGGAATATAGTGCTAAACTTTGATTCTGGACTCGGGACACACACGAAACAATAATTATTTTCCCTGTAGTCTTTGTCCTGTATTCCTTTTTTCTCCACCCTCCTCTTTTATTATCCATGGAATAGAGTCCATGGAATCCCCATAGTGCAGAAGGAGGCCAGTTGGCCCATAAAGACTGCAAAAGAGCCCCTTACCCAGGCTCACTGTGCCCCTGTGCTGTCCTTTGTAGGAATGAAAATGAGTCTACTTTGCCACCCTCCTCCCACGCTTGTCTGTGTCCAAATAAATTAACCCTCCGATCTCCTCCTATCACAGGTTTGCTGTGGGGTTATTAATAGACATCAAATCATACAAAAATTGAGGAGTTGGGAAATATGCCACTGCTTATAAAGGGCAATCAAAGTAAAAGCACCTCCCTGTTTAAAGGACAGACAGTGCGAGGAAAATTCAGGGCTGTTTAAATTAAACTCCTTTCTTCAGTAACAGGGATATAGGACAAATGTTTTTCCTTAAAGTCAGAGAAACATTATGGACAGGGGGAGGCCATCTAGTCCATCTGACTAAACAGTTCATCAGATCACCACCACATTGCGTGGGAGCTTGCTGTGCACAAATTAGCTGCCCAGTTTCCTGATTAAAATCTGACCACACTTCAAAAAAGTGCTTCATCAGCTGGAAGGCAGTTTTTGAGGTTTGGTGGAGCACTAGATAAATATAAATCTTTCTCTTCTTATCTAGTGTGTTTCAAAGAATCATAGAACACCGAAGTAATGGTGTTCTTAGTTATCTGCTGCCCTTGTTCTTCTAGATGGTAGAGATGGTCACAAAATCATAGAATCCTACAGTGCAGAAGAAGGCCATTTGGCCCATCGAGTCTGCACCAACCACAATCCCACCTAGGCCCTATCTCCATAACTCCATGCATTTACCCTAGCTGACACTAAGGAGCAAATTGGCGTGGCCAATCCACATGTGAAATTTTGCTGCCACATGAAATGGCGCCATTCTATTCCTGCTCTTTTTTGTATAACCTTATGAACATTGATGCATTTATGGTGAAGCTAGGTAAAAATGTGAGGGAAAAGGGAAGAGAAGGATCTGGCGGTAGAGTTTGATGATGTAGAGTGGGACAAGGCACTGATGGAGTGTAAGCAGTGATTGGTTTGATTGGAGACCAGGTTGCTGTTCTGTTAGCAAGCCAGGAGAAACATCTTAGAGTGGTGAGAAAATGGAATCCATTACCACAGCGAATGGTTGAGATAAATGTCAATTAAAGTTTTAAGAGATAAAAAAATAAGAATTGAAGGAATAGATGGCTTTGTAGATATGGTGAAGTTTTAGTTTATGTTTATTGGTTATTCTCCCAGTGAAGTCCCTCTTCCGCCTCTACCATATACTATTCCTCACTGGAGGGTTCTTCCCATTCCTTGTAGATATTGCTGCACCAACTTCTCCCCGGATGCTCCAGTGAAGTCCCTCTGCCGCCTCTACCAGTTTTCAGTTTTTGTTTATTTATTTGTGTCACAAGTAGGCTTACATTCACATTACTGTGCAAATCCCCTAGTCGCCACACTGCGGCGCCTGTTCGGGTACACTGAGGGTGAACTTAGCATGGCCAGTGCACCTAACCAGCATGTCATTTGGACTGTGGGAGAACCCAGAGGAAACCCATGCAGACACAAGGGGAATATGCAGACTCCACACAGGCAGTGACCCAAGCCGGGAATTCAGTCTGGATCCCTGGTGTTGTGAGGCAGCAGTGTTAACCGCTGTGCCACCGTGAAGTGAAGATAGGCAGGAGCAGGCTTGTGTGGAGCATAAACTCCAGTGTAGAGCAATGTCAGCCTGCTCCTGTTCTGTAAATTGTATGTAACTGTGAGATACATTTGGCAGCGAAAATATTCGCTGTAATTGGGTTTGCGTTCCTTCTCCCATTGGTGCATTTTTACTGAGTGCTGGCGAAATGATTTGTTACCTTCATAGGTTTTTAATTGTTCTTTGTTGTCAGCTGCACTCCTGCTTTATCTATCCTCAGTCACAACAGACAGGATTGGCTGTAATGAGCACTCCATTGCCTACATTACACAAAGGCAGGAGAGGTTTAATGGGGCAACGGGCAATTAGGAATCCATAGAGGAAGGACATCAGCTCCTTCTCACATCCCACTCCATGATGAGAGTTGTAAGTGTTTGCATTTATTATTTGTTTCAAGTATTTAACTTGATCCTTCCACAACTGTGCTGTTGGCTAAACCTGGGAGTTTTCTAATGATGAACATTCTCGCTCTTCAATTTTTAACTCAATAAATCTCTTGCTGGATTTGAGCAAAAATATGTATCCAGACAATTGGATTGTTTCCCTGAGTGTGAGGGGTTTGGGAGATTGATGGTGAGGTCGTCAATTGCTCGAATTCAAATTGATTGGCGTTGACTCCCCAGAGGCCGTCTATATTTATCAGGGAATTGTAAGCGGGCTCCTTGTCGTTTTCGGTCTGTGGACTTTAATATTTCCCCAGCTGCCAGTGCATTCTGACAACTGACTCGCAGTCTCTCACTCTCTGTCTCTCTGCCTCTCTCCCTCTCTGTATCTGCCCTCCAATCACGCAGTTTTTCTCTCTCAGAATCACACAGTGCAAAAGAGGCCCTTCAGCCCATCGGGTCCACACCGTCACTTTAGCAACAGCTCAACTTCCATCTGATCCCGCTTGCCAGCACTTGGCCCATGGTTCTGTATGCTATGATGCATCAAGTGCTCATCCAGGTACTTCTTAAAGGCAACCTGCCTCTACCACGCTTTCAGCCAATGTATTCCCAATCATCAGCACCCTCTGAATAAAAATGTTTTTCCTCAAATCCCCCCAAACCACCTGCCCCTCACCTTGAACTTGGGTCCTCTCATGACTGACTCTTCAACTAAGGGGAACAGCTGCTCCCTCTGTCCACGTCCTTCATAATCCTACACATCTCAATCAGATCACCCCCAGTGATCCAGGAATCTAAAACCCTCCCTCTTCACCAACTCTTAAACCATGCATTCAACTGTGCTGTTCTCCTATTTCTGTACTCGCTAGCATGTGGCACAGGGAATAAACTAGAGATTAAAACCTGAGAAATTCTGCCTTTTAGTCAATTGCTTAACTCCCTGAATTCTTATGCAAGGCCTCATCTATCTTTCTCCCTACGTCATTGGTACCAACATGTACCATGATTTCTCTTTTATCAGCCTCCCCCTCAGGATATCCTGAAGCCATTCAGTGATGTCCCGGATCCTGGCACCAGAGAGGCAACACAGCATCCTGGAGCCACACTTGCACCTATCTGATCTCCAGACTATAGAATCCCCTATTACTATTACTATAGAGATTTACATGAGAACACAAGAGCATAAGAACCAGGAGCAGGAGTAGGCCATCTAGCCCCTCGAGCCTGCTCCACCATTCAATAAGATCATGGCTGATCTTTTTGTGGACTCAGCTCCACTTACCCACCCGCTCACCGTAACCCTTAATTCCTTTACTGTTCAAAAATGTATCTTAAAAACATTCAATGAGGTAGCCTCAACTGCTTTACTGGGCAGGGAATTCCACAGATTCACAACCCTTCGTGTGAAGAAGTCCCTCCTCAACTCAGTCTTAAATCTGCTTCCCCTTATGTTGAGGCCATGCCCTTTAGTTCTAGTTTCATCTGCCAGTGGAAACAACTTTCCTGAACAACTTCATAATTTTATATGTTTCTATAAGTTGTCCCCTCATTCTTCTGAATTCCAGTGCGTATAGCCCCAGTCTACTCAGTCCCTCCTCATAAGCCAACCCTCTCAACTCCAGAATCAACCTAGTGAATCTCCTCTGCACCCCCTCCAGTGTCAGTATATCCTTTCTCAAGTGAGAAGACTAAAACTGTACACAGTGCTCCAGATGTGGCCTCACCAGCACCTTATACAGCTGCAACATAATCTCACTGTTTTTAAACTCCATCCCTCTAGCAACGAAGGACAAAATTCCATTTACCTTCTTAATTACCTGCTGCACCGGCAAACCAACTCCTTGAGATTCTTGCACAAGGACACCCAGGTCCCTCTGCACAGCAGCATGCTGCAATTTTTTACCATTTAAATAATAGTCCATTTTGCTGTTGTTCCTACCAAAATGGATGGCCTCACATTTACCAACATTGTACTCCATCTGCCAGACCCTCTCTCACTCACTTAGACAAGATTATAAGTGGAGTGGACAGAATGGATATCTCGTTCCTTGGGTAGAAAAGTCGAGTGTTATGGGACATAGGTGCATGGGGAAAAGTTTAGAGGAGATGCTTGAGGTTTACACTGAGAATGGTGAGTGTCTGGAACGCGCGACTCGGGGAGGTGGTGGGAGCCGGTGCGACAGTGACATTTAAGGGGCAACTAGATGAATACATGATTAGGATGGGAATGGAAGGATACGGACTCTGTAAGTGCACACAATTTTAGTTTAGGCAGACATCATGATCAGCGCAGGCTTGGAGGGCCGAAGGGCCTGTTCCTGTGCTGTGCTATTCTTTGTCTGCTGCTCCCCTCCTGTATAGATAGGCTGTTTGACGTACCAGTAGCTTGGCTGTGTCCACATTCCCTGGTGGAACCAACATCAGCCTTTAAACTGATTTGTGAGCACAACTCCAGGGGACTCCTGAACTCCCTGCCTGTTTCTCTTGGACTGCGTGGTGGTCACCCATTCCCTTCCTTCCTCAAGTCCCTTCAGCTGCTGTGTGATTGGTTCTCTTAAAGTGTGATCTGTGATGGTCTCAGACTCCGGGGTTCTCCAGAGTGCTCCCAGCCATTGTTCCACTTCAGAAACCCGAGCTTCCTGGAGTTGCTGCTTAAAATGCTTCCTCATACATGCTGGCACTGGAAATGAGCCAGGTTTCCCACATAGAGCAGGAGGAGCAAACTTTGACTTTGAGATCTTCCACCATGAATTAAATTAAAAACTGTAGAAGACATTTTTAAAAAATAAAATGAATCAAATAAGTCCTTACCTTTGCTTAAACAATGACTTACAACTTGATATAGTTTGAAAATACCCACCAGGACTTACTCACCAATCAGCTGCTTCCATTGGTTCCACATCACTTTCTGAAGTCAGAATGCCACAGTCACCGTACCAACATCGATTCACCCGACCTCCATCATGGAGAAGCAAAGAGGGTTAGGTCTTATTAACATACAATGAAAAATATTGTTTCTTGTGCACTGTACAGACAAAGCATACTGTTCATAGAGAAAGAAAGGAGAGAGTGCAGAATGTAGTGTTACAGTCATAGCTAGGGTGTACAGAAAGATCAACTTAATGCAAGCAGGTTCATTCAAAAGTCTGACAGCAGCAGGGAAGAAGCCATTCTTGGTACGTGACCTCAGACTTTCATAACTTTTTCTGATGGAAGAAGATGGAAGAGAAAATATCTGGGGTGTGTTGCGTACTTAATTTTGCTGGCTGCTTTGCCAAGGCAGCAGGAAGTGTTGAGTCAATGGATGAGAGGCTGGTTTGCGTGATGGATTGGATACATTCACGACCTTCTGTAGATTCTTGCGGTCTTGGGCAGAGCAGGAGCCCATACCAAGCTGTGAAAGAACCAGAAAGAATGCTTTCTACGGTGCATCAATAAAAGTTGGTGAGAGTCGTAGCTGACATGCCAAATTTCTTTCGTCTTCTGAGAAAATAGGGACGTTGGTGGGTTTTCTTAACTGTAGTGTTTTCACAGTGGGGACCAGGACAGATTGTTGTTGATCTGGACTCCTAAAAACTTGAAGCTCTCGACCTTTTCTATTTCGTCCCCATTGATGTAGACAAGGACATGTTCTCCTTGGAGGCCAGTAGCCAATCAGATTGGTCAGTGTCAATTCTTGTTTGTTTAATTCTCTTGTGAAATATATTGGGTCATTTTGACTGCAGGGGCTCCAACTAAACTGACAATTGATCTTCTGTTTATCTCAGAGTAGTCTGATTTCCATTTTAAAGGGTGTTTATCACCTGAATTGTGTAAATGCTTTCAACTCCTGGCTGTTGGCACCTCACAAGACAGAAGCCGATGTTCTCAGAGTTACTGATGTGAGAAGGTTATTTCATTTTGATCATGTTTTGAGGCCATTCATGTCAGGCAAAGGTGTTTATAGTCAGGAATTCAGGAGAAACTTCTTTAACCCAGGCACTGGTTCGATTGTAGAACTGGCTGCTACACGGAATAATTTATGTGAATTGCGGAGATGTATTTGCAGAGAAACTAGATAAATACACGACGGAGAAAGGAATAGAAGGTTAGGTTTTAGGCTTGTGTGGAGCATAACTACCAGTTGAGTCAAATATCCTTCTTGTGTGCTGAAAATTCTATGTAATTGAGACCTCTGAAAGTAAACAAGGTGATATCAGAGTATCTCACCTCATTACAGTTCTTGTGCTCTATAATCTGAAGCTCAATCTCTGATTTTCACAGTTGCCACTCTATTTTATGCCGAGTTAAATAAAGCAACATAGCTTAACTTTGGCTCCTGCCTTCGGTACTCGAGTACCTCTTGGAGCCACTCATACTTAAAGAGTCTGGCTCGGAGAATCTCCTCAGGGATGAAGCAGCTCTTGCCAGTAAACACAGTCGGTTACTCACTCCGTCAGTTATCATTACCCCATTATTACTTCTCTACTCGTGTGGAAAGGAAGGGCAGCGGAGGCTCCTTGAGCAGCTTTGACACCTCAATGAAGACAACTTAAGCCCCCGGGATCACAATGTCCATCCCGGGCAGCAGGCCAATGATCATCTGTTTCTTTCCCCGAGCCAATTAAAATATCATTTCAACTGCCTTTGCCAGTCTACTGATGAAACCTTTTACTTTTCCGCTCTGCTCGTTTTTTTTACAATTTCCACTGAATTCATTGGGAAGGGATGTGGAAATTCAGGCCCCTCTAATTGAGGTGTAGGAGATCTAATTGAGGTGTGAAAGGTGAAAAGGGGGATTGACAAAGTAGACTTGGAGAACATGCTTGATCTTGTGGGGCAATCTGGATTAAGAGGTCATTGTTTTAGGATAAGTGGTGGCAGATTTAAAACAGACGATGAGGAGAAATGACTTCACTCAAAGGGTCACGAACTTGTGGAATTCTCTATCCCAGAGGGTGGTGGATGCCAGGACTTTAAGTAAATTTAAGGAAGAGGTGGACAGATTTTTAATCGGTAATGGGTTTGAAGGGCTCTGATGAACAGTAGTGAGATCAGGCATGATCCTATTAAATGGTGGAGCAAGCTCGAGGGGCCGAATGGCCTATTCCTAATCCTAGTTCTTATGATTCTTATGTCCTTTCTCCAGAGCTACCACCTACCTTAGGATTCCGAGCCTTTGACCTATTCTGGTAGCCACAGTATTTAAATGGGTCGTCCAGTTTAGTTTCTGGTCAATAGTGATCCCCACAATGTTGATAGTGGGGAATGCAGTAATGGTAATGCCATTCAGTGTCAAGGGGCAAAGGGGTGAGGTTCTCACTCTCTGGAGATAGTCATTGTCTGGCACTTCTGTGGGGTGAATGTTACTTGCCACCTGTGAGCCCAAGCTGACTTTTTTCCTGTTGACCACTGGCTTGGACATCACAGTCAGGTTCACTCAGGGAGAAAGAGAACGATGAATGTTCCTCAGCCCTTCGTGCCATCGAGGTAGATTGACCCACAAGACACAAGTCAGAGCTGTGATGGAAAACTCTCCACTTGCCTGGATGAGTGCAGACCCAACAATACTGAGGAACTTTGACATCATATTGGCCAAAGCAGAGAGGCAGAGAGTGGGGGTCAATGGGTGCTATTCGGATTGGCGGTTGGTGACTAGTGGAGTGCCTCAGGGGTCGGTACTGGGGCCTCAGCTATTTACCATTTATATAGATGATCTGGAGGAGGGAACCGAGTGTATGGTGTTGAAATTTGCTGATGACACCAAGATTGGTGGAATGGCAAATTGTGCGGAGGGTGGGGAGAGTCTGCAGAAGGATCTAGATAGGCTGGGCAAATGGGCCAGGAAATGGCAAATGGAATTTAATGTTGGCAAGTGCGAGGTTGTCCACTTTGGTAGGAATAATGGTAGGAAGGATTATTACTTACGTGGAGAAAAACTGCAGCAGGCGACAGTGCAGAGGGACCTTGGGGTCCTTGTGCATGAGTCGCAAAAACCCAGCTTGCAGGTGCAGCAGGTGGTCAGGAAGGCGAATGGGATGCTGGCCTTCATAGCGAGGGGGATTGAATATAAAAGTAGGGAGGTCTTGCTGCGGCTGTATAGGGCATTGGTGAGGCCGCAGCTGGAGTACTGTGTGCAGTTTTGGGCGCCGTACTTACGCAAGGATATTTTGGCCTTGGAGGGAGTGCAGAGGAGGTTTACTAGGCTGATGCCGGAGTTGAGGGGGTTGAGCTATGAGGAGAGGCTGAATAAACTAGGCTTGTACTCGTTAGAGTTTAGAAGAATGAGGGGAGATCTCATTGAGACGTATAAGATGATGAATGGGATGGATAGGATAGAGGTGGAGAGACTCTTCCCGCTCAGAAAGGACAGTAGGACTAGGGGGCACAGCCTCAAGATAAAAGGGGGGGGCGGTTTAGAACGGAGTTGAGGAGGAACTTCTTCACTCAAAGGGTGGTGAATCTCTGGAATTCTCTGCCCGTTGAAGTGGTGGAGGCTGCCTCGCTAAATATTTTTAAGACGCGGGTTGATGGGTTTTTGATAAGAGAGGGGATTAAGGGTTATGGGGAGAGGGCGGGAAAGTGGAACTGAGCCACGACAGATCAGCCATGATCTTATTGAATGGCGGGGCAGGCTCGAAGGGCTAGATGGCCTACTCCTGCTCCTATTTCTTATGTTCTTATGTTCTTAAAGCAGTGCACTTGATTGGCTCCACATCCACAAACATTGACTTCCTCCGCCACACAGTGGCAGAAAGTTATACAATCAAGATCTTTGATTGGTTGCAGCTTCAGGGTGGGATTTCCGTCCTCAATTCCAAGGACCCTTGCTGACGGCTTAAATGCCTGATGGAAATTAATTTGTGCGCCTTCCCCGGAAAAGACGATTTGGGGTTTCACCAACTCTGCGGCTGGTGGACAAGTCTCCTCGGCTTGGATTAAATTCTATAAATTTCAAGGCAAAGTGACCCCTCAGTTCTTTCTTTTCTAGGAAGAGAATCTAGAGCCCACTTAGTGTTTCCTGATTGGAATAATCTCCTTGTACTTTATTGTTCATCTGTGGGACATGGGCATCGCTGGTGGCCAACATTCATTGCCCATCCCTAGTTGCTCTTGGAGGGGCAGTTGGGAATCAGTCAATTTGCTGTGACTCTGGAGTCACATGTAGGCCAGACCGGGTAAGGACAGCAGATAAAGGGCATTAGTGAACCTGATGGGTTTTTGATGACAATTAAATTAGAAAGGGTGCAAAAGATGGTTTGAGTTATAAGGAGAGGCTGGATAGACAGGGACTTTTTCCTCTGGAGGCAGATGCTGAGGGGTGATCTTATAGAGGTCTATAAAATAATGAGGGGCATAGATCAGCTAGATAGTCAATATCTTTTCCCAAAGGTAGGGGAGTCTAAAACTAGAAGGTGTAGGTTTAAGATGAGAGGGGAGAGAAAAGTATCCAGAGGGGCAATTTTTTTCACACAGAGGATGATGAGTGTCTGGAACAAGCTGCCAGAGATAATAGTAGAGGCGGGTACAATTTTGTCTTTTAAAAAGCATTTAGACAGTTACATGGGTAAGATGGGTATAGAGGGATATGGGCCAAATGTGGGCAATTGGGATTAGCTTAGGGGTTTAAAAAAAAGGGGTAGCATGGACAAGTTGGGCCGAAGGGCCTGTTTACAGCATGGAAACCTCTATGAGTCTGTGCCTCTATGATTGACAATGGTTTCACGGTCATCAGTGGGTCCTCAATTCCAGATATTTTTTATTTAATTCAAAATTCCACCATCTGCAGTGACAGGATTCAAACCCGGGTCCCCAGAACCTGTTTCTGGATTAATACAAAAAAAAGCTGGAAAATCCCCGCAGGTCTGACAGCATCTGTGGAGTGGAGAGAGAATAGAGCCAACGTTTCGAGTCTGGGTGACCCTTTGTTATCAGAGCTTCATCAGACTCGATAGCCCCTGGCAGATTCCCCAGTGGGGGGATGGATGAGCTACTCAAAACACAGGATACATCAGCAGGACCGGGAGATCCCAATAATAGATCTGACCTGGCTAGATAGGGTAGAGGTAGAGAGATTCTTTCCACTTAGAAAGGAAACCGGAACCCAAGGGCACAGCTTCAAAATAAGGTGGGGGGGGGGGGGGGGTAGGGGGGGCAGTTTAGAACAGAATAGAGGAGGAACTTCTTCTCTCAGAGGGTGGTGAATCTCTGGAATTCTCTACCCATTGAAGGCTACCTCCTTGAATATATTTAAGTCAGGGGTAGATAGATTTCTGATCGATAAGGGAATTAAGGGTTATGGGGAGAAAGCGGGAAAGTGGAACTGATCCACATCGGATCAGCCATGATCTTATTGAATGGCGGGGCAGGTTCGAAGGGCTAGATGGCCTACTCCTGCTCCTATTTCTTATGTTCTTATGTTCTTATTTGGCCTGACATGTTCCATGCTGGCCTTTGAAAGAGCTGTCTGATGTAACCCCCGTCTCTCTGCCTCTTACAAAATGCAGATTGTTGAAGATATGACCTAACCACTACACGCTATTTAACTCGACCTTTGGCTCAATCTTTTGAACCTTACTCAATGATCCTTGGCTATCCACCTGTTTCCCCTCCACAGTGAGGAGTGAGATCCAAGCTGCTGTTTAATTCCTTGGAAAAATTTCAAAATGGCATCATTCCCCGAGTGACTTTGATTTGTGGGGAGAAATGTATTGATGCAAGTCAGATGGAAGAGAAGTAATTAGGCTTGTAGATGTGAACAAGCTCCTCACTCAGAGAGAAACAAGAATAATCTAAATGAACACATTACACTCAATTAACTTAATCAATAAAATGCTTCGATACAGACAATTAACCCGTTGAGAACTGAATTTCCTTTGAAGCATTCAGGATTTTCAAATTAGACAAGCTGACAGCAAAGCAGTAAATCTGAAATTAATTCATAGAAATACTTAACTGTAATTTACACAGCTACCTTTTACAATCAAAGTTTCGCTGCAAAGTTATTTGAAGGTCCTTCTTAAAGGACATGCTGCCAATGGCTGTTCTCACACATTTTACCTGTGATTCGCTCTCCATTTAAATGATCTCTTCTTCTATTCCGTGAAAATACCATCAAACTGAAAAATACATTATTGCTGCCACATTGCTGATGGATCTCCCTGTGACAGTTCAGGATCACTGAGGATTATGACAGAGTGGAATTGGGGTACTGTCACCAGACTCGGCATAGATTCACAGAATCTCTACACTGCAGGAGGGGGCCATTCGACCCATCGAGTCTGCACCAATGACAATCCCACCCAAGCCCTATTCCAAATATTTACCCTGACAATCCCCCTGACATTAAAGGCTAACTTAGCATGGCCAAACAACAAAACCCGCACTGGAGTGTGGAAGGAAACCAGAACACCCAGAGGAAACGCACGCAGATACGGGTAAACGTGCAAATGCTACCATCACCCAAGGCTGGAATCGAACTTGTGTCATCACGGCTGAGAATCACATGAATCTGCCGCTGTCAATCAACCTAATCAAAAACTCACATGACTCTGCGTACCTGGTGTAAACTCCTAGAAGACCTTAAATAAACAAAAGGTCCATTAACTCCACAAAGTAACACATGTCTATCCAAAATCAGACATTATCCTACAATCTCAGCATTTGAACTGCATGTTTGCCAGACAATTTGACCCATGAATCATAGCATCCCTAAGTGCAGAAAGAGGCCATTCAGCCCATCAAGTCTGCACTGACCACGATCCCACCCAGCCCCCAGCCCTGTAGCCCCACATATTTACTCTGCTGGTTCTTCCATACTAAGTGGCAATTTAGCATGGCCAATCAACTTGACTCCTGTAACAAAATGCTGCCTCTTAAAGCAGCCCCACCTTACACACAAAATATACTAAAATAATACAGTATCATCATCGTTGCCCATCCTTAACTGCCCTTTAATATCTTGCTTTCACATGGTCAGTGGAATTCTACCTGCCACAGAATTGGAGTGGACGAAGAGCGGGCACTGGAAATGTCCATCGTCCTCGGATGGGGTTTTCTGGTCTCGCTCAAGCAAGGCCTAAAATCCTGCCCAGTATTTTTAAGAGTCAACCACAATGCTGTGGTTTTGAAGTTACATGTAGGCCAGGCCTGTTAAGGATGGCAGATTTCCTCCCCTAAAGTGAACCAGATGGATTTTTACACCAGTGGACAATGGTTTCATGGTCACCATTAGACTTTTAATCCTGAAAGAACCCCCCTCCCCCCGAAATAGACTTTTAATTCCAGACTTTTAGTGAATTCAAATTTTGCCATCTGCTGTGGTGAGATTTGAGCCCAGGTTCCCAAAGCAATACACTGGATGTTTGGATTACAGGTCCAGTGACAATCCCACTACACCACTGCCTCCCCTGAATAAGAGAGGTGGCATTGTGGTACAATGGTTAGCACTGCTGCCTCACAGTGCTAGGGACCTGGGCTCAATTCCCAGCTTGGGTCACTGCCTTCGTGGAGTTTGCGCATTCTCTCTGTGTCTATGGACTTCCTCCGGGTGGTCCAGTTTCCTCCCATAGTCCAAAGATGTGCAGGCTAGGCGCATTGGCCATGCTAAATTCTCCCTCATTTTCCCTGCACCAAAGTGTGGCGACGTGGGGATTTTCACAGTTACTTAATTACAGTGCAAACGTAAGCCTAATAAATAAACTTTACTTTAACATGTATTCCTGTAACCAAAGTCCTTGGAACCATTCTCATGAATTCTCTCTGCACCCTGTCAAAACCTTCACATCCTTTCCGAAAGCATGATGCCCAGAACTGAACAAGTGCTTTCTAAAGGTTCACAGTAGCCTACACTCTATTTCTAAAGCTCGGGATCCTGTCTGCTTTGTGGCCCACTCTCTCAACCTCTCCATCAACAATTTGTGTACACTGAATCCCCCCACCTCCCCACCCAGCTCACTCTGCTCCTGCACCTCCTTCAGAATCCTCCCTTCTATTTTATATGGAACAGTAATGATATGGGAACATTCTCGTGGACAAAATGTAAACAAACCCTGTTAGGGAACAGAAAAAAAATGACAAAGAGGCTCAGTTTGCTGGGACACCCTGTGATGGGCTATTCACGAGGGGCCCAGCCTCTCAGCTTTCCTGTCGCAGGCCCCAGTGCGGAGAAGGTGAAGTATTTTTTTTGGGCTCGACAATTATTGTAACAAACTACTTCAGAGAATTGGGCAGAACATTTGCAGGAAGCTGAATGTTACCAGAAGCTTTCAATTTATTGCCTGTAATTTCCCAGCATGCTCACAGCAGACACCAATTGATATTTATCTCTCTGCGTTATTACAGAGCTTCCTCCTGTCACAAGAGTCTATAATCTCAGTATTATTCTCAGCTCCAGTGAGGTTACCGACTGATGTTGATGATGGCCTGCTTGGTTGATGCCAGAATGATCAAACGTAGAGCGATGCACCTCGAATCTTCCTTGGAGAAATGGAGAAGGCTTGCATTTCTGTAGCCCCCTCCGTAACCCATAGCCAACAAAGTACTTCTGAAGTCTGGTCGTTGTTGTAGCGCAGGCGACATACCAGTCAATTTGCGCACAGCAAGATCCCACAAACGGCAATGCGATAACGATGGGCCCATTTAGTGTTGCTTGAAGTATTAAAAAGCTGGAAACCACACTGGGGTGGGCCCTTTTCCGTTCTAAATACAAATCATTTACATCGCTGTGAGAAGGCAGGAAGTTTTTGAACATGAAAAGCTGTGATCAGAATTCTCCCATTTTGTGATTAAATGCAGTGGGGTGGGGGAGGGGTTGGGGGGGGTGCAGCTGTCCAAAATAGCAGGACCCCCATCAGATTCAGTGCTTGGAACCTCATTAATTATCACAGACATGTTCCCCTCCACCTGAGGCGGTGGCACAGTGGTTAGCACTGCTGCCTCACAGCGCCAGAGACCTGGGTTCGATTCCCAGCTTAAGTCAGTGTCTGTGTGGAGTCTGTACGTTCTCTCTATGTCTACGTGGGTTTCCTCCGGGTGTTCGGTTTCCTCCCACAGTCCAAAGGCATGCTGGTTGGGTGCATTGGACGTGCTAGATTCTCCCACAGTGTACCCGAACAGGCACCGGAGTGTAACTTCATTGCAGAGTTAATGTAAGCCGACTTGTGACACTAATAAATAAATAAATAAAACTCTCCTGGTGGGCTGGCAGCTGATTCGTCTGCCCGCCCTGAGCTGGTGGGTTTGAATGTCCCGGCAACAGGGACAGAGATAGATAGATTCTTGATCAATAAGGGGATCAGGGGTTATGGGGGAAAAAAATCAGCTATGATTGAAAGGAGGAGCAGACTCAACGGGCCGAGTGGCCTAATTCTGCTTCTATGTCTTATGGTCTTATGGTAAGATAGTGATAAGAGGACTCATGCTTAACTATCTCCATCTCCCCTGACTTCACCAGACTGCAAGATGTGCAACCCAGATGGAAAGAGAAAGCAGCCTCAACCATCATCCCTCTCCGAGTTCATCACTTGCTAAGTGCCTGTGCCCCACCCGCTTCTCTACTCACCGCCTCTGAGTCTAAGGGTGTGAAATCCCTCAGGCACCCTTGTTTGGGGGCTTTCTCTGCAGCCTCTTCAGGATCCAGCTTCCCTCCCCTCTGGTCTTCCCTCTGCCTCCCATTGTTCATCTCCTTCATACACCTCCTCACTCCTCTGCCTGCCACCGTGAGCCCTCGTGCTAACCACCTCCCTAGCACAGAACTACTCCCACATTGCTATTGCCCCCCACCCCCCCATCCTTGTAAGGCTACACCCGCTCACCACCTCCATCCCCTCGGTATGTCACCTCACATTCCATCCCGTCCCTCCCAGATTGAACGTCAGATCTTTGCTGCAATCCCTGGAAGTGAGAGTCTTCATGCTCTCTTTAGGAAGTCTTGAACTCACACCTTCTCTGTCTCAGCAATGAAACTGTTACTGGATGAGTTGTAGCTAACCCTCAGGATTTTTTGTATTGATTCGTTGGACATGGGTGTTGCTGGCTGGCCAGCACTTATTGCCCATCCCCTAAAGGGCAGTCAACCACATTGCTGTGGGTCTGGAGTCACAAAGCCAAACCAAGTAAGGATGGCAGATTTCCTTCCCGAAAGGGTATCAGTGAACCAGATGGGTTTTTCCGACAATTGACAATGGTTTCATGGTCACCAGTAGATTCCAGATTTTCTTTTTATTGAATTCAAATTCCACCATCTGCCGTAGCAGGATTCGAACCCAGGTTGCTAGAACATTAACTGAGTTTATGCGTTAATAGCCTGGTGATAATACCACTCGGCCATCACCTCCCCCTATGAACCAAATGAACCTTCCTTCCCCCTTAGATTTGGCAGAGGGTAAGAGTACAGTTACCAATCATTGTTCAGTGACCCCTGAGGTAAAGTCCATCCCTTCAGCTAAGATGGGATTGATGTGAACCATGATGATCTGCTGCAGTCAAATAGCCCAGTGAGTGTTCGTGACAAGGCTCAGGGATGAAGTATAATCACTTGAGTGAGGTGCAAGAGGGGAGAAAATTCTAGGCTGTGGGGAGGGGACCTGTACCTGACCTTCTGAATCCTCCAAAACCTTCATAACTCCTCTCCCTTCTGTAGCTGTGCTTTCATTCTGCACAGGTCTTTCTCCGGGACACAAAGGCCCGGTGTGAGGGAAGGTCATCATTTTTGGGAGGCTGAATTAATCTTTCGTGGAACAATGCCTGCAATTGGAAATCATTATGAGGTTGCCCACAAGACATTAATTCAGCGAAAAGACACATCTCATTAAAGTTTAGCCGGCAGAGGCTGTACGATGTAATTATCTCGCAAATATCTGCCTTTTGTCAGAGTTTTTTGTTGTCTCTGACAGGATTCTGTTGAAACTTTAATGGCTGGTAACTTTACCAGAGGGGACTAGCCAGCTGTGGAGAGAGATCAGCCATTGCATCAGATCTCAGCCGTACTGACACACACCATCAATGTTTTAGATTTGTGCCTGGGGATATTTGCATGATTTATGTCTGCTCTTTGACAAAAATAAAGCTTTTCTTTTGTTTTAATGTGTTCTGTAACCTCCAGCTTGACAAGCCTCTGAGATTCCTACACTCCTCCCCCCAACCCCCCACTTGAATTCCTCCACACCATTGGCTGCTGGGTCTTTCACTTCCTGGGCCCTGAGCTCTGGAAATTCTGCAGCGAACCCTCTCCCCTCCTTTTATTACACTCTTCAAACTTAGCTCTTTGATGGCATGTCTGGTTGCCAGGCCTCCAGAGTTTAATTAGCAAGGAGGGATTACACAAATCCCTGAAGTTTCGAAAGTTTTGGGGCACTTTGAATGATATTTAAAACATTAAGGTTGGTACAAGTTTGGAACTCTCCTCCACAAATGACCACTGATGCCAGACGAATTATAAATTGTAAATCTGAGATTGCTACGATGTTTGTGAGCAAAAGTTGTTAAGGGTTGTGGGGACAAAGTGGGAATTTGGAGGTAGGTCACAGATTAATCGTGTTCGCACTGGATAGCAGAACAGGTTCAATGGGTTGAATGGCCTCATCATGTCTTGGTATTTCTTTATCAGTAATTCTGATATCTTACTATGTGGCTTGGTGTTAAAAGTTGTCTGTTCATGTCCCTGTGAATTGCCATGTGACGTTGTGGGAGGGTGGGCACACCAATACTCGTGGGTGTGACGTTTGTAGGGGGTGGGGCCCAGGTTAATATGGGGGTGGAGCCAGATTATTGTGTGGGTGGAGCATGATACTTGTGTTGGGGGGGGGGGGTGGACATTGTTAGTGGGGGTGCCTGATACTGTGTATGGGGGAAGTTTGCCTCACTGTCTGTGTTGTTGGGTGAGGAGTTAACATGATGCTTGTTGGTGCCCAAGTATCCGTGACGATGCGGGGGGTGGGGAATGGGGGACGGGGGGGTGCTAGTAAATACCCAAGTGCTAGTCTCTATCTTGTTCTCATAGAACTATAGAAACCTTACAGAGCAGAAGGAGGCTATTCGATCCATTGAATCTGCACTGACTCCCTGACTGAGCATCCCACCCAGACTCGCTCACACCCATTCCCCACAAACCCACGTATTTACCCCGATAATCCCCCTAACCTTTTAAAGTTTTTTTGTTAGTGTCAGAAGTAACACTGCAATGAAGTTACTGTGAAAATCCCCTAGGGACTGTGGGAGGAAACCGGAGCACCCAGAGAAAAACCACGTAGCCATGGGGAGAATGTGCACAGGCAGTGACCCAAGCCAGGAATTGAAGACAGGTCCCTGGCGCTGTGAGGCAGCAGTGATAACCACTGTGCCACCTTACTGTGCCATCTTGCATCGAATCAGAGCATCAATGAACTTCTTAAAATCTCTCCTGAAGTGTGTGAAACTTCCACATATGCAAATCCTTTAGCTGCAACAATGGGTAATAAATCCAGTAAGGAAAGTGGACAAGCTCATTTGAAATGAACACAATCAGCTGATATTGTGCATGATAATTTGAATGCTGTAGTCTTTTTCGTAGCTGCATGATTAGATCATTTTAGGCTTTGCGTCTGATACCTTTTTGTCATCGCTAATGTTGACATCAGATGCTCGCTGGCCAATTGATGTGGTTGGAATAATTCTGAAATTTAATTTAATGTACGGTTGCGTTGATTTCTAACTGAAAATTGAAGAAGTCCATTTCTAACTGTGTAGCATCAATAGCAAAGACAAGTGTCAGAGGTAATGAACAATGTTCAAAGTGTAATCAATAGCAACTCATTTTCCAGCCTTCAGAACTGGTTCTGTGATGAGCTGATATCCTGAAGCCATTTAGGGGTAATGTCAATGACAGCCAGCTCCTTAAACATATGGCTTCTTTGATTGAAGATATAATGCAGAGGAAATTGACTGTGTGTGTGTGTGTGTGTGTGTGTGTGTTTTTCAGAAAGAGAAGGCAGTGAACGGTTCTGGGTCTCCATATTTTAAAAAGGTCCTCGAGATGCTGGAGAAGGTGCAAAAAAGAATTGTGAGAATGATGGTTGAACTGAGAGGTTATCACTGTCAGCAGAGACTCAGCAGAGTCTGCGGCCCTTTATTCTGGAGACAAAAGGTTGGAATGATGACCTTAAGCTGAGTTTAAAATTCTGAAAGGATTTGAGAAGGTCAGTGTAGATAAGACGTTTTACACCTGTGGAACGTCCCAAATTAGGAGCCAAAAGATTATGAATGAATGTAATAAAGAATATTGGAAAGTGCCCAGAGAGCGGTGAAAATGTGGAACTCACTACCAAATGGAACAGATGGGGAAATTGGCCTTTAAGGCGAGGCTGGTAAGAACATAAGGGAGAAAGGAAGAGAAGGAATGGCATAGTGGCACGCACGGTGACACAGTAGTTAGCACTGCTGTCTCACAGCATCTGGAACTGCTGCCTCATAGTGCCAGGGACCTGGGTTTGATTCCCGGCTTGGGTCACTGTCTGTGCAGAGTTTGCACATTTTCCCTGTGTCTGCGTAGGTTTCCTCCCACAGTAAAATGGTGTGAGGGTTAGGTGGTTTGGCTATGCTGAATTGCCCCTTAGTGTCAGGTGGACTAGCAGGGTAAATACGTGGGGCTACGGGAATAGGGGCTGGGTGGGATTGTTGTTGGTGCAGGCTTAACGGGCCTAATAACCTCCTTCTGCACTATAGGGATTCTACGAAATATTGACGGAATGAGATGAAAGAGGTTGGAAGGTAGTTCACAAGGAGCATAAACACTGGGGCTGAATGGCTATCACGGTTCTGTAAATTCTATGTAACTGAATGTAATTCATGCCCATGGACATGTCAAAACAATTTATTGGGGAAAAGAAAGAGTAAAACAAGCGTCCCAACTCCAGCCTATTTGATCTTAGCTGGCAGAAGTTGTGACAATTGGCCCCACGGCCGTTGGACTAGAGGCAAGGAAAATAAGCCAGTGGTTCAGTTTCTGGTCACATTGCCTCCTGCTGGTGGTGAATGGCGGGGCTCTCCTCTGGTAACCTTATCAGTTGCAAATAAATATTGTTTCTCTCTGTGGCAAAGCATGCAACATTTCACAAGGACATTCGATGTCCAATGGTATTGCAATTTGCAGCTTCCCTGAGCTTTCATGAAGTTTTGTCTTTTGTACATCGCTTATCCTTTAATTTCAATGTCTAATAAGACCTCATCTGACCAAATATCCCTCAGGGTAATGTATCAGAGACTTTGCCCCATTTCCTGGCTAGAATTTCCTCCTCAATTAATCACAACAGCACATTTAATTTACAGGTTAAAAGAAGCTTCTAGCCTCGTGTCTGCAGCCAGCTTCTGAGAAGGTTCTGGAACAGTGATACCTGCTGGCCAGGGTTGTCCCCCACCCTGTTCTGTGATTGGTTCCCACATCATGTGGCCCTTCCTCTGCCAATTAATCCTTAAAGAGACAATAGTCACAACAAGCAATATCAAATTAACTGGTGATTGCTCTCATTGCTGCTTGTCAGAGTTTGTGCTTATATAGTATGCAGTACTCCATAGAGTTTTGGTCACCCTATTTGAGGAAGAATGTAGTGGCATTAGATATAGTTCAAAGAAGGTTTACTGGATTAATCCCAGAGATGAGGGGTCTCTCAGAAAGAGAGAGTGAGCAGTTTAGGCTGAAACTCCCTGGAGTTTAGAAGAATGAGTGGAGATCTAATTGAGGTGTACAAGTTCATAAAAGGTTTTGACAAAAGCTTGATGTATAGCAGGTGCTTCTTCTTGTGGGGCAATCTAGAACAAGAGGTCACAGTTTTAGAATAAGGAGTGGCAGATTTAAAACAGATGAGGAGAAATTGCTCCTTTCAAAGATTGAGTCTATGAAATTCACTACCTCCAGAGTGTGGTGGATGTTGAGACATTGAGTAAATTTGAGGAACAGAGAGACAGGTTTTTACCCAATAATGGGTTGAAGGATTATGGAGAATGGTGGGAAGGTGGAGTTCAGGCTGAGATGAAATCAGCCAAGATTGTAATAGGTGGTGGTGATTGGCTTGAGGGGCTGATTTGCCCACTCCTGTGCTGAGTTCTTATGTTCTGTTTTCCTACAGAGCAAGTGGGTGGTACAGTGCTTAATACTGCTGCCTCACAGTGCCAGAGACCTGAATTCAATTCCCAGTTGGGTCACTGTCTGTGTGGCATCTGCATGTTCTCCCTGTGTCTGTGTGGGCTTCCTCTGGGTGCTCTGGTTTCTTCCCACAGCCCAAAGATGTGTAGGTTAGGTGGATTGGCTATGTTAAATTGCCCCTTGGTGTCAAGGGGACTAGCTAGTGTAAATGTATGGGTTTATCGGGATAGGACTTGGTAGGATTGTGGTTGGGACAGACTTGATGGGCTCTTTCTGCTCTATAGAATTCTATGATTAAGTCACTGTATTTAATCTCACTGAGAAGGTTGTAGGCTTGTATCTTTACACTGGAGACTGATATTTCTATGTCGCACTGTGGTAGTGTGGCAGTGTTATAAGATCTGACATTCAGATAAGATGTTAAACTAACTGCTCATCTACCTTATCAAGTGGATGCAAAAGAAAACAAGCACTCTTTGAAGAAGAGCAGCGGATGTCTGTCCTGTGAAATAAAAATACACAGAAAATGCTGGAAATGCTCCTGGTCGGCAGAATCATAGGAGAATGAAACCAAGTAAATGGGTGGGTTCTCTCGTCCCACTGCAGTGAAGGGAGCACCAAATTCTCCACCTTCTCTGGCAGTGGGTGGCTGGATAATTTCAGCCAACGTTTCGGGTCAACACCCAAAATGTTAATGCTGTTTCTCTCCTCAGATTCTGCCTGACCTGCTGTTCTTATTTGAGTTCCAGCATTGGCGCTTTTTTTTTGTTTATTTAAAATTCTCCCCAGTGTTGTTGCTAATTTTTATCCCTCAGCCAACGTCTGGTCTGATTTTCTTTGCCTCCAGCTCTGATGAAAGGTCACACTGACTCGAAACATTAACTCTATTCTCTCCCCACAGATACTGTCAGACTTGCTGAGATCTTGCAGCAGTTCTATTTCAGATTCCAGCACAGTGGCACGGTGATTAGCACTGCTACCTCACTGCACCGGAGACCTGGGTTCGATTCCTGGCTTGGACCACTGTCTGTATGGAATCTGCACATTCTCTCTGTGTCTGCATGGGTTTTCTCCTGGTGCTCTGGTTTCTTCCCACAGTCTAAAAGACATGTTGGTTAGGGTGCATTGGCTGTGCTAAATTCTCTCTCCATGTGTTCCAATAGCCACTGGAATGTGGTGACTGGGGGACTTTCACAGTAACTTCATTATGGTGTTAATGTTAGCTTGCTTGTGACTAATAAATAATAAATTTTACTTTTACCTGAAAGAGGTGATTGGGGTATTTATTTTCACTGCTGTTTCTGCCATTTGTGCCTCATTTCCTACAAAAATAATTTGAAAATTTGAAAATAAGTACTTTGTTACCTGTGAAGTTCTCTTTGGATTGCTCTGTGCCTGTGAGAGGCATTACATCAACAAAAATGATTTCTTTATTTTTTTAAAGTATTCCATTCAATGTGGTGATTTGACACATTTAGGACTTTTTGAAGGGCTGTCATCAATCAATGGCATTGATCAAAGTGAATCAGATGATTCATTATAACAATACTGAGATTCATACCAAGTAGGCAATATCAACAGTTTCTTTGTATCTGGGTGGTAGGATGACAATTTACCCTTTGGAATCTGATCTTAAAGTTCATTATCCAACAACTGAAGACTAGCAATTAGAACTAAAACTCTTGTTGTAGAATCCCCATGGTGCAAAAGGAGGCCATTTGGCTTATCGAGTCTGCACCAACCACAATCCCATCCAGATGCTATTCCTGTGACCACACATGTTTACCCTGCTAATCCCGTAACACTAGAGGGCAATTTAGCATAGCCAATCAACCTAACCCACACACCTTTGGGCTGTGGGAGGAAACAGGAGCATCTGAAGGAAACCCACACAGACACAGGGAGAATGTGCAAACTCCACCATCTTTTTGCACAGAGAAATCCCTCCTTAACTCCCCTGAACTGCTCAAAGGTATTTTGATTAAAAACATGCATTTATTTCTTTTTGGTGTTTTGAAGGGTTTTTGTGTCAGTGAAGAGGAACAAGTCTATGATAAGCTCTTTGCCATTCAGTCAAAGGACATTTTGTTGTGATATTCCCATGTCTGGCACTGCAGGACTTTATTCCAACAGCATTGTCATTTTATCGAAGAACTGCCTTTTTAAAAAATAAGGCTGGTACGTTTTAAATTCGCCCCACACAGCAAACAGGGCTCTTGGGAAAGCTTTTACAGAAAGCTAGTTTCTTTATCACTGCACCTATAGCTGAGCTTGAGAAGGGAAAAAGAATTAAACTTTGAAAACACATTAAAGGAAGAAATTCCATTTTCTTTTAACTATTTCATTGATCAATTTCATTGTGTATGTTACGGTTGAGAGGAATTGGGCTACTGTGAAATTAATTAGCCTCTAAGGACTTGGATTGCTTGTGTGTGTGAGCTTAATGCAAGCCTCAGTACAGGAACACAGGAATTGTTACGTGATATAAAAGCAAGTTTCCTCCTGTTTGCGTTTTGTTAAGCTGTGGGACGTGGGTATCACTGGCTAGGCCAGTATTTATCGTCTATCCCTAATTGCCCTTGGGAAGTGGTTTTGAGCCAGACGGTGTACATTGCTATTCACCTTCTACTATCCATGGTGATTGCATAAAGCATAACCCAATTATTGATACATTATAGCTTCAACCTCTTTCAATCTGTCTATAACAGAAACAGACAAAGAAAACCGGGCTAGTTGGGAACTTTGGGAATCTCAACGTCACCTCTTCCTCATCCCGAAACCCATCGCTTCAGTAGCTGCTAATTTCACACTGGCGGGCTCAGGCTGAAGTGTGTAACTGGATAATGAATACCCAGCACACTCAATCTCCGCATTTCCCCCTGACTGCCTCAGCCCCCTCATCTCCCGTCCTCCGGAAGCACCCTCACAGCTTCATCTACAATATGTTATAAATCTTACCTCTGCTTGCACGGTCAGATTGGGCAGGATTTTCCGGACATTCCAGTTGGCGGGATCTTCCGGTGCCGCCAGCAACGACTTCCTGCTGTGGGTTTGCCGGTGACAGAGGGTGTGAACAACGGGAAACCCCTTTTGACAGCAGCGGGATTGGAAGATCCCACCGCCAGCCAATGGCAGGCCGACACCGCCATTGCAAAGCAGAGGGTGTGTGGAAAATTCCGCTCCTTATTTCTCAGTGTCAGCACTCGGAATGGGAATAGCCAATGTAAACTTGTCACGCTGTAATTACACAGCCCTGCCAGTGGTGGTGTTGTGGTCTGCCAGTCAATAGGGAGAAAGCCTTCTATGCTCCAATAAAGTTTGTTCCAATGATGTTTTACAACTTATTGACAAATTTTGAGATAAAATCAAGGATTTTCATAAAGCTAACGACAGAATGTATTTGTATAGGAGGCTACCAGGATTTGATGCTTTGAGTTATAAGGAGAAGCTGGATAGTGTAGAAGACTGAAGGGTGATCTTGTAGAGGCCTATAAAATAATGAGGGTCATAGATCAACTAGATAGTCAATATCTTTTTCCAAAGGTTAGGGGAGTCTAAAACTAGAGGGCATAGGTTTAAGGTGAGAGGGGGAGAGATACAAAAGTGTCCAGAGGGGTAATTTTTCCACACAGAGGGTGGTGAGTGTCTGGAACAAGCTGCCAGAGGGAATAATAGAGGTGGGTACAATTTTGTCTTTTAAAAAGCATTTAGATAGTTACATGGGTAAGATGGGTATAGAGGGATATGTGGCCAAATGCAGGCAATTGGGACTAGCTTAGGGGTTTAAAAAAAAAGGGCAGCATGGACAAGTTGGGCTGAAGGGCCTGTTTCCAAGCTGTAAACCTGTATGGGAACAGAATAGTGTCCATCTTTCCTGATCAAATGATCATGTATCCACCACCCCCGTGACTCCGAATCTCCACGCGATATGAAGACTAACTTGAGTTGAATCTCTAGTTCAATGCTACAGGGGATTTCTGAAGATGTTAACAATTAAAAATACCAGGCTGCCTGTGCCACTCAGAATATGTTCCATTTCATGACTACTCTGCCTCATGGCGCAACTTTGCTCCCCATTTGCGAATGCTTCGAACCTGAGCTGTGTTTCTTGGCTGTATTTTTTTTTATCATTGACGGTTTGCCATTCTCTTGCACTCTCAGGGACAGGGTGAGGAGGCAGCTTCCCAGATCAACCTCAGCTGCAACAGGAACAAAACCCACGCTGTTGGCATTGTTCTGAACCACATGCTAGCTGTCTAGTCAACAGATCTAGCCAGTCCCCTTAGAGCAGATTAGAAATTGGACAAGGAAGCAATGGCAACATGTCAAAGTGCAAAACTTAAGTTGTCACAATGGCATGAACGAAAAAAAAATGCAGTCTACCTATTGCTTGGGGAAATATACTAAAATATTTAGTAGGAACACATTGTGAAAAGATGGCTGGTGGGTTAATATTGGAGATTTTTCCAGCTGCCATAGTGAATTGTGCCTGCTTTGAATGATTGGACATGAATGTTGAAACAGCAACATAGAATTCCTGTCAACGTACAAGTATCTCTATAAGTCAGACATATTTATTTAATATTTAGAAGGAGGCAAATTTGATCTCGGTCAACACTCTACTGCCCATATCCAACCTCACACCAAGTAACAGAGAGGAGAGTGAGGACACTGAGCCAAGCAGTTAGTGGCACCTGAAACATAGAAACTAGGAACAGGAGTAGGCCATTCAGCCCTTCGAGTTTGTGTTGCGATTCATCTTGATCATAGCTTATCATTGAATTCAATCCCCTCCGTTTCTCCCATATGCCTTGATCCCTTTAGTCCCAAAAGCTAGATTTAATTTCTTCTTGCAATCAGACAATGTTTTGGCCTCAGCTGTGTTCTGTGGGAGTGAATTCCACACATTCACCACCCTCTGGATGAAGAAATTTCTTCTCACCTCAGTTCTAAAAGGTTTACCCCTTATCCTCAAACTATGACCCCTGGCTCTGGACTCCCCAACCATTGGAAACATTCTTTCTGAATCTAACCTGTTTAACCCTATCATAATTTTACAAGTTTATATGAGAATCCCCTCTCACTCCTCTAAACCCCAGTGAATACAATCCAACAGAATCTTACTTCTGTTGTGGGCAAGGTTTTAGAAAAAATTATTAGGGATAGGATTTATAGTTATTTGGAGTGTAATGAATTGATTAGAAATAGTCAGCATGGTTTTGTAGCGGGTAGGTCGTGCCTTACTAACCTTATTGAGTTTTTTGAGAAGGTGACCAAAGAGGTGGATGGGGGCAAGGCAGTTGACGTGGTATACATGGATTTTAGTAAGGCGTTCGATAAGGTTCACCATGGTAGGCTTCTGCAGAAAATGCAGATGTATGGGATTGTGGGTAATCTAGGAAGTTGGATCAGGAATTGGCTATCAGATAGGAGACAGAGGGTGGTGGTGGATGGTAAATATTCATCATGGAGTACAGTTACGAGTGGTGTGCCTCAGGGATCTGTTTTGGGGCCACTGTTGTTTGTAATTTTTATTAATGATCTGGATGAGGGTATAGTTGGGTGGATTAGTAAATTTGCTGATGACACCAAAGTTGGAGGTGTGGTAGATTGTGAGGAAGGGTGTCATAGTCTGCAGGGAGACTTAGATAGGTTGCAGAGCTGGGCCGAGAGGTGGCGGATGGAATTTAATGCGGAGAAGTGTGAGGTAATTCACTTTGGTAGGAGCAACAGATGTATCGAGTATAGGGCTAACGGGAGGACTTTGAATAGTGTGGATGAACAGAGGGATCTAGGTGTGTGTGTACATAGATCCCTGAAAGTTGGGAATCAAGTAGATAAGGTTGTTAAGAAGGCGTACGGTGTCTTGGCGTTTATTGGTAGGGGGATTGAATTTAGGAGTTGCAGTGTAATGTTGCAACTGTACACTACTCTAGTGCGGCCGCACTTGGAGTACTGTGTGCAGTTCTGGTCCCCGCATTACAAGAAGGATGTGGAGGCGTTGGAGAGGGTGCAGAGGAGGTTTACTAGGATGTTGCCTGGTATGGTGGGGAGGTCCTATGAGGAGAGACTGAGGGATTTAGGGTTGTTTTCGTTGGAAAGAAGGCGGCTAAGAGGGGATCTTATTGAAACATATAAGATGATTAGAGGTTTAGATAGGGTGGATAGTGATAGCCTTTTTCCTCGGATGGAGAAAGCTAGCACGAGGGGGCATGGCTTTAAATTAAGGGGGGGTAGCTACAGGACGGATGTCAGGGGTAGGTTCTTTACCCAGCGGGTGGTGAGGGATTGGAATGCCCTGCCTGCTGCAGTTGTAAATGCGTCTAGTTTGGGGGCGTTTAAGAGATCTCTGGATAGGTTTATGGACGAAAAGGGATTGGTATAGGCTAGTGGGTCATTGTTTTTGTAACTGGTCGGCGCAACATCGTGGGCCGAAGGGCCTGTTCTGCGCTGTAATGTTCTATGTTCTATGTTCTATGTTCTATGTTCTAACCCACTTAGTCTCTCCTCATATGACAGACCTGGAGGAGAGTGTGAGAGGAAGACCCAGACTCAGGCAGTCAGTGGCACCGAGGGATGCGAGGGGGATACTGAGCCAGGTGGTCAGTGCCTAACGTTGCAGGAGAAATAGAAATTCATTGGTTGAGAAACTGCTCTAGTGATGTCATCAAATAGCTAAGAATTAGAATTTGTTTTAAAGAAGGTGTTACTTGCATTTGAGAAGAAACATTAGTAATAGGGAAATAAAGTGAAGTTGAGGACAGGTTAAAATAAAGTGGTACAAGTAAAACAAAGTAAAATAAAGTTAACAAGAGGGCAGTCCACTGAAATCATAGGAGGATAGCTTAGTCATGTGGAATGCATGTCTTGTAACATGTGGGAAGTTGTGGATTCTCTTGGTATCTTAGACAACAGCCTTTCCAGGAAGTGCCACCAGCTGCAGATCCAGAGACTAAGTGGCAGCTGGAGTTACTGTGACACATCTGTAAAACTGAGACCTACATGAATAATACAATCAAACAGGTGGTCATTCTACATCCTGGAGTCAGGATGGGAATAGGTGAACTCCAGACAGTCCATGGAAACTAGGCAGCTGGTTTAGGAGTCCCTGAGGTTTCTTTATTTTAATGAGGGCATTGGTTCCTTGGAGGGCAATGAGAGACATGTTTGTGGCATCACAGGTGAATCTGTTACACAGTGGGGGAGATAGAAGAGGGGATGCATCAGTTCGAGGAACAGACGGGTGTTTCTGTAGCTGTAGATATGACTTCAGGATCGTGTGTTGTCTCCTTGGTGCAAAGATCAAGGATGACATAGAGTGGCTGCAGGATATTCTTTTGTTGGTGGGTGGATGGGGGAGGCAGTGATCAGCCAGAGGCTGTGAACCACATTGTTATCAATGACTTGGGTATGGGAGGCAATGGCCTAGTGGTATAATCCTGTACAGTCCAGGAATTTAGCATTGTTAAGAGGTATTTATGTAAATGCAAAGAGTACAGTAAATAAAGTTGATGAGTTGAGGACACAGATACATAACAGCATGATATCATCTTTGTCAAGGAAACTTAGCGTAAAGACGGGCAAAATGCTAGCTCAACATTCCTGGATATAAAGTTTTCAGGCAGGATGGAGGTGGATTACAAAAAAAAGCAAGGTGTAGCATTATTTGTCAAAGAAATTCTATTAATCCAGAAACTCACCTAATGCTCTGGGGACCTCAGTTTGAATCCCACCACGGCAGATGATGGAATTTGAATTTAAAAAAAATCTGGAATTAAGAATCTACTGATGACCATGAAAGCGTTGTCAATTGTCAGAAAAAAGCATTGTTTACTAATGTTCTTTAGGAGAAAAATCTGCCATCCTTACCTGGTCTGGCCCATGTGTGACTTCAGAGCCACAGCAATGTGGTTGACTCTCAAATGTCTTTCAAATGCAACTAAGGATGGGCAATAAATGCTGGCCAGCCAGTAGTGCCCTTGTCCCACGAATAAATGAAAAAAACAATGACAGCAGCGAGGGAGGGTGAGATATTAAATGAAGTATCGAATGAAGCTCTTTGGGTGAGTCCAGAAATAAAAGTAAGCAGGAGCTACACTGCTAGCCGATGATCGAGAATAGACTGATGGGGCAGTAACTGGCCTACTGAATTTGTACCGCTTTTTCTGGGCTAGACCTAACTAGCTAATGATCCACACCGTTGGGTAGATGTGCAGGAGCAGCTCGGCTAGGGCCGGGGCTAGTTCTTCCTGGGGCACAAGTCTTCAGCACTTTGGTTTTGTGAGGATTCTTCCTTCTGAATCACATGCTCTCAAGAAATGATCAGCCATGATCTGACACTGATCCGATGTTGATGAAGGAACAAGTCAGGATAGAGTATGAATAGTGATAATATTGATAGTGTGTGAATTGGTACAGATATTCCGATGTACACACTTCGGAATCCAACTTTTCAACTTGTGCTTGGTATTTTGTTGTTTTCTCTAAGCGGGCATGTATTTAAAATGATTGTGGACCTGCAAACTAATCCTGCTAGTTCCACAAGAATGTACAATTTGGCGTAGTCTAATAAAGATGACCAGTGTCTTTGTTTAGTTCTGCTAAGTGAGGCCGTACTCTCTATGGAGAGCTGTTACACATTCCAGAAATAGATTCCCATTCTAAAGAGACCACTTTAAAAGGGAATCAAAGATTCCAGCAACTGTGCCTGTGCCTTAACGATTAACCAAAAACCTACAACGAGCCTGGATATTAACGTTCTAAATCAGAGAGAATTATCAACCTTTCATAGGGTAGATATGGATTTCAATTAAAACTCAGTGTAATTGTGTTGTGGAGGTATTGATTAAGAAGCTCAGCTGCTTATGTACAGCCGTGCTGTAACAAGTGGGGATGAGGATGGATAATGCACTTGAGATACTGTACACCTCATGCTTCATAGAGACTTCAATGTGTGATCTTTGGATCAATAGGTCTAGATGGATAGAGGGGAGATCACACACTGTATACCAGTGCAGCGGCATTGAAAAGGAAAAGGTTCACCATCTCCTGGCCCCTGCAATATTGCAAAATGCACGAGACGCTGGGATGAAGCAAACCGTGCTGAAAATACTCAGCATGGGTGCCAGCATCTGCGGAGAGAGAAGCAGAGTTATTATTCCAGCGTTTAGCTCTGATGAAAAGTCCCAGGCCCGAAATGTTAACTCTCTTGCCCTTTTGCACAGATTCTAACAGACCTGCTGAAGGTTTGCAGCCTTTCCTCTTTTGAGTTCCTGCAATATTGATGCTGCCTTTCACCCTGGGACAGAATACCAACAGCACGTTGAATGACAAGGCAGGTAATGTGTTTATACATGTAACACGCATGTTCAGGAGGTCCAGCAAAGTTGGGACCTGGGTGGACGAGGGATCTGCGGAGTCAAACAGCAGAGATGAAATTTTAATTAAAAATTTTTCATCGAAATCTTGTCTGATAATACGGAAAAATTGGACATTCGATTGCTGACCCTAAGGTTATGGATTTGAGATGCAGCTCTCAATATTAAATGAATAACCTAAATCCAAACACAGGGTTATTGTCAATTATATGGATTTTTATTGCTCAGTGCACTGTGTAATGTCAATCCAATTGCATGAAATTAGGCAATAAGTGATTATATTGAGGACGATGAGCATTGAAAAAATGACAGTTTAGGGCAGTTTATGTAGCTTTTAAAGAAAGGACAACAGCAGCATAAGACTAATGATAATGAAGAAATTGCTGGCTGTTCGAGGTGTCTCTGTGAGTAGTTCCCACATCCCTGAGTCTGAAGGTTGTCTGTTCAAATTGGGACTACAGATATTCGAGCACAGGTTCCAGGCTGACATTTCAGCACCGTGCTGGGGCACTATAAAGTTTATTGTTTTAAAGTTTATTCTATTAGAGTCATAGAGCTATTCTAGGTTTACAGGCCCTTTGGCCCAACCTGTCTGTGCCACCCAGTTTTTATCATTAAGCTAGTCCCAACTGGCTGCATTTGGCCCCTATCCCTCTATACCCATCTTACCCATATAATTGTCTGAATGCTTTTTAAAAGACAAAATTGTACCTATCTCTATTACTACCTCTGGCAGCTGGTTCCAGACATTCACCATCCTCCGTGTGAAAAAATTACCCCTCTGGACCCCTTTGTATCCCTCCCCTCTCACCTCAAACCTATACACTCTATTTTTAGACTCACCTACCTTTGGGAGAAGTTGTCGGCTTTATCTATGCCCCTCGTTACTTTATAGATTTCTATAGAATTTTTATAGACTTCAACATTTGCCACCAATCTTGGTGTCATCTTCAAATTTACTAACCATGCCTCCTATATTCTCAAACCATTAATATAAATGACAAATAACAGTAGACCCAGCACTGATCCCTGAAGCCCAAGCTGGTCACAGGCCTCCAGTTTGAAAAACAATCCTCGACAACCATCCTCTGTCTCCTGTCATCAAGCCAATTTTGTGTCCAATTGGTTACCCTACCCTGGTCCCATGAGATTTAACCTTATGCAGCAACCTACCATATGATACTTTGTCAAAGGCCTTGCTAAAGTCCATGTAGACAATGTTGACCGCACTGCTCATGTCTACCTATTTGGTTAACCCTTCAAAAAACTCAATCAAATCCGTGAGTCCTGATTTTCTACTCACAAAGCCACGCTGACTGTCCCTTATCAGTCCTTGCCTCTCTAAATGCCTGGTAGATGCTATCTCTCAGAATATCTCCTAACAATTTATCCACTAGAGATGTGAGGCTCAACAGCCTGAAGTTCCCAAACTTTTCCTTGCAGCCCTTCTTACACAAAGGCACAACGTTTGCCACCCTCCAATCTCCAGGCACCGCTATCTCTGTTCGGTGTCCCACAATTTTCTCCCTAGCCTCCAACAATGTCTGGGATGCACTTCATCAGGTCTCAGGAATTTATCTACTTTGATGTGCTGCATCACCTCCTTCTCTGTAATATGTACACTCTTCAAAACATCGCTATTTATTTTCCCAAGTTCCCAAACATCGATGCTTTTCTCAACAGTAAATGCTGAAGAGAAATATTCATTTAGGATCTCACCCATCTCTTGTGGATCCACACATAGATGACCTTGTTAATCCTTAGGAGGCCTTATTCTCTTCCTAGTTACATTAACAGTGCAATGAAGTTATTGTGAAAATCCTTTCGTCACCACATTCCAGCACCTGTTTGGGTATACTGAGGGAGAATTTAGCATGGCCAATTCATCTAACCAGCATATCTTTCAGACTGCAGAGCACCCCCAGACAGCGATCCAAACCAGGAATTGAACCTGGGTCCCTTGCGCTATGAGGCAGCCGTGCTAAATACTGTGCCAATGTGCCACCGAGGTGCTCCACTGTCAGAGATGCTGCCAACTCCTGGATGAGATGTTAAAGCCCGCTTGCCCTCTCAGGTAAAATATCCTGTGCGCTATTTTAAGAACAGCAGGTATCCCTGGTCACCTGGAGAATAGTTATCACTCAAACGTCATTTAGAGTAATTTTTTTTTCATTTGTGGGACATGAGCATTGCTGGTTGGCCAGCACTTACTGCCCATTTATTGCAGTTGAGAGTCAACCAGGTGTAGGCCATGTAGCCTGTCAAGCCTGCTCCATGATTTAATGCGATCAACGTTGATCGGACACTTCAATGCCTTTTTACACACATTATCCCCATAACCCTTTATGCTTGTGTTAATCAGAAATCTATCAATCACTGCTTTAAACGTACATGATGATTGAGATTCTACAGCCCTCTGGGATAGAGAATTCCAAAAATTCAATTTCTTCTCATCTCAGTCCTAAGTGGTTTCCCCCTTTATTTTGAAATTGTGCCCCCTGGTTCTAGATTCCCTATGATGTGGAGATGCTGGCGTTGGACTGGGGTGAACACAAGTGAAAATCTGCTGTTGTTGGGGGCTGGAGCAGAGTTTCTCTGGTACTTTGGGAAGCTGTCTTGTCTTCAAACTGTTTGGGTAAATCCAGAGAACTGCAGACTTCAACCAAGGGACTCAAATTTCCATGATCATGTGAGCACTAGTCTCTGCTGTGTTAAACCTGCGAAAAGGGTTTCTGTTATCTATAGGTTTTAATTAGGTATATTCATGAAGGGTTATACATTATAGTAGTTGTTTTGTTTCTTTTTTTTAATTGTGAAAAATTCTTGCTAATTTTATAAAAACTCCCTAGTGGGTCTTTTGAGTCACATCTGAGGTGAAACCTATCATGCTTATCCCAGCCAAATTCAAGATGCAAAACTTATGATTCAGGCTCCATAAAACCCTTTGGAGTTTCTAACCTGAACCATAATGCAAGACCTCACTCCTTCACCTGTACTCAAATCCTCTTGTGATAAAGGCTAACACTCCACTAGCCTTCCTTACAGCTGGCAGCATCTGCATGTTAGCCTTCAGTGATTTATGGACAAAGACACCCAGGTACCTTTATACATCTAAACTTTCTAATTTCTTACCATTTAGGGAATGCTCTGCACATCTGTTCCTTCCGCCAAAATGAGTGTATTTATTTGAGGTTATATTTGAAGACTGCAGCAACTTCGACAGTTTAAAAAAAATCTAAGTTTTATTTCAATCCAAGTTGAAACGCATCCAAAATTTTTGGCATCTTATTTGTGTCTTCCTCTGTGAAGACCGACACAAAATACCTGTTCAATGCCACAGCCGTGTTCTTATTTCCAGTTATTACATCTCCCTTCTCGTCCTCTAAAGAACCAATGTTTACTTGAGCCACTCTTTTTCATTTTTTATATATATAATAGCGGAGCAAAAAAAAAATCTGGAATTAAGAATCTACTGATGATCATGAAACTATTGTCGGACATTAGAAAAACCATCTGGTTCACTAATGTCCTTTAGGGAAGGAAATCTGCTATCCAGGCCTGGTCTGGCCTACATGTGATTCCAGAGCCACAACAATGTAGTTGACTCTCAACTGCTCTTGGACAATGAGGGATGGGCAATAAGTGCTGGCAGCTAGCAACACCCATGTCCCACAAATGAATACAAAATAAACTCTGACAAATGAACATGATGTTTTAAAGTCACGTGAACTCCATTTTAGACATCTGATACAATCCAGCACCTGAGGGAGCAGAAGTCTGGAAGTTATCCCATGGGGTACATAGGCCTGAGGTTCCTGTTTTGAAGTCTTTTCCCCCTCACTGTTCTAGTGAAGGTTTTAACACATTAAAAGGACCACAGATCTCCTAAAATAATCCTCAGAGCCATTTCAGATTTAGTACCTCACTGGATGGAAAGCACCCTCAGTACAACGCAGAGCTACGTAAATGTAAGTTAGTTCAATCTTTCTTTCCTTCAATCTTTTTCATTCTGCGGGGGTCATTTCCTGGTGTCCCCCACCCCCCCTCAGCTCTGAAACCTCTACAACATAACTGAAATATACTCACGTGTCACTGCCCTGAGTATTTCACTTAGGGCCAAATGGAGCAATGTAGCGAAAATAGACAATGAAATAATCTTCAACTCAATAATTCATTCCTTCACGCTTAAAGATTGAACGGTTTTCATAGAAAAATAATCATTATCAATGTAACTGAAGTGGATATTGCTAGTACACTGGATTTGAAAAGATATGGGCCAGTCACAATGATTTAGCTAAATATCAAGGAGCAGAATTAAAACTGAATTATTCATGCTGTGAGATGGACATGCCAGATATTTTTTCTTCTCAAATTGCAGTCAAAACCAATCATGGTTTTTGCACAACCGCAGGCTTGTTTTTTTAATAACTTGGGATGCTAACAAGTTCAACCTATGTAAGCCAAGCTAAAGTATTAAGAGCTTAAGTAAAATGATTTTTACCCTTTGAAGGCCAGTGTCTCCCAGACAGGCCACATCTGAACATGGCAAACAGCAGAATAAGTGGCATTTACACAATGCCTTCAGCATAATGAGCATCCCAGGGTACTTCCCAGAGTGGAAATCGTGGAATCTACGGTGCAGAAGGAGGCCATTTGGCCCATTGAGTCAATCCCACCGAGATCGTATTCACATAACTCCATGCATTTACCCTAGACAGATCCCTGACACCAAGGGATAAATTAGCATGGTGAATCAACCTAACCTGTACATCTTTCAGACTGTGGGGGAAAACTGGAGCACCTGGAGGAAACCCATTCAGACACGGGGAGAATGTGCAAACTCCACACAGACTGTCACCCAAGGCAGGAATCGAACCCGGGCTCCTGGCGCTGCGAGACAGCAGTATTTGCCACTGTGTCAGTGACAAAAAAGGAAGAAATCTGCTTTCTTAAAAAGTTGGATTGATTCAAGATATTGTTGTGTAGTTATGATATTTGTCACAGGTACAAAAGGTCAGTGGTTAGTTTTCCCTTGCCTCCGGGATAGAGGCTAATGGTTTTCAGTCCCACTCCAAGGACACAATCCAAGCTGATACTCCAGTGTGTTTCAGAGTGGAAAAGCTCAGAACAGCCACAGGTTCGGCAGCATCTGTGGATATGGGAATATAGGTAATGTTTCAGCTCACAGATCATTCATTTGTAGTGGTTGAATCCATTCCTCATTCAAAAACAAACATCTTCCAGTTCTACTGCAACCTTAGGATGTTCCAAAATGCTCGACAGCACTGTAGCCAACGAAGTATGTTGAAATGTAGCCACTGTTGCAATGTAGGAAACATGGCTGTTCATTCCCACACAGCAAGATCCCACAAACAGCAGCTCATTAATGACCAAACAAGCCACTTTTGTGATGTCGATTGGGGGATAAACTTTGGCCTGGTACTGATGATAACTCTTTCTCCTCTTCAGACTAGTGTCCTGAGATCTTTTATATCCACTCAGACAAGGCAAGTGGGATCTCGATTTAACATCTCATCTGAAAGATGGCACCTCTGACAGTGCAGCACCACCCCACCCCTCCCCACCGTACAGCACATGGTTGTCGACCTTGACTATTACACTCAAGTTTTAGAGCATGACTTGAACCTGGTGTTGTGAAATGATGCACGTGTATCTTTGAGGAAACATCTCACAAACTTCTGTCAATCACTAGCACTGAAGCAGGATGTGATGTAGCACAGTAAAGTTCTATCTTTATGAAATGGGTCTGGACAGAGTTCACTCTGTCAAACAGGTTAAAGAGAAGTGCTTAACGATCTCTCCACTTCCACCTCTTTAACCTGTGCTTAACCCTCTCTCCATCCACGTTGTCTGTGCCTTTTAAGACTTGATTACCTGTAAAGACTCGCATTCCAATCATTATTTTGTAAATTGAGTTTGTGTCTTTATATGCCCTGTTTGTGAACAGAACTACCACTTACCTGAGGAAGGAGCAGCGCTCCGAAAGTTAGTGGCTTTTGCTACCAAATAAACCTGTTGGACTTTAACCTGGTGTTGTGAGACTTCTTACTGTGTTTACCCCAATCCAATGCCAGCATCTCCACATCATTATTCATCCCTCAGCGAATAGACTATGTGGTCATAACCTCATTTCTACTGGTGGGATCTTACTATGCCCAAATTGGCTGTTGCACCACAATAGTTGACTAGACTGCAAAAGTACATTGACGGTAGTCTGCTTTGTGACTTGCCATGGCTGTGAAAGGCGTTATATAAATGCAAGTATTTCTCCCTCTTGGCTTTCTCTTCTAATCCTCCGGGGCTCTGATTTTCTGAGCTGTATGCAACTGATGAGTTTCTGCCTGGAAGAACCTTTCAACCCAGAAGTAATCATGATGATTAGGTTCAAGATATGGCAATTAAATATTTAGCACTTGAATGCAATAAACTCGGCTTCATTCGGGGTTCCGGGGTCTGTTTTATTGCGCCATTCCAGTACAATCATTTCACGAGGAATTGGATAAAATGATCCAATTTAAAATGGTACAAGGCACAATTCCCTTAAACAAAATCATTCCTGTTCTCGCCGGCACTGCAGAATGTGTTGAAAGATTACATTATTTGCAATAATATTTTAATAAGCATTTTATCACAGATCTTCTCATTTCTCTCGTACTGTGGCAGTCACATCACCAACTTGTTCACATATAGTGCAGAGCCTGACAGCTGCTGTTCCATTATATTCATCTTAAAGACACCAATTAAAATTGTTTATTGTTTAGAACGTTTCATGATATAACAGAAGGGAATGTAACAACAGTACTCATTTTGGTTAACTGTCATTCTATCCTGACCGGCCCGTCACGCAGATACACACACACACACACACACACACACACACACACACACACACACACACACACACACACACACACACACACACAGTGACAACGGAAAACAGGAATAATTTGCAAACCTTCAAGGATACGGAGATAAGTTGTTACAACCTTCTATTACAAACCCCATCCCCACAACCCCCACCCCCAGTATCTCACTGAAATTACTTAGCAGAGATCAAGGGAACAATCACAGGGCCTTGTACTGCTCTGTTTGGTCCATTGCCACAACAGACAAACTCAGCAAATCCCTAAACTCCCACACGAGGTGCAGAGGGTATTTGAAAAATTGCAGCCAATTTCCAAGCCTCGCAACCTGGGTTCATTCACAGTGCAGAAGGAGGATATTCAGCCATCCAAGCCTGCACTGACAACAATCCCACCCTATCCCTGTAATCCCATGTATTTACCCTACTAATCCCCCGAGTGGCAATTTTAGCAGGCCACACTGACGAACCCACACATTTTTGGACTGTGGGAGGAAACCGGAGCACCTGGAGGAAACTCATGCAGACATGGCGGGGATGTGCAAACTCCACACAGACAGTGATCCAAGGCCGGAATTGAGGTCAATGGACCTTCCCATGGTCCAGCCCTCAGGTCCTTGGCGCTGTGAGGCAGCAGTGCTAATCACTGTGCCACCATTGTAATCTGTGGTAGCATGGCCTTTATAAGGGGTTAGTGTTTGTGTGTCATGTGATGACCCACATGGGTCATGGGACCCATTAGGAGGAAGCGCATGAACTGTTAGGGTGTTAGGGCATGGGTCCTGGCAGGAGGGAATGTATCGTGTGAACCCAGGAGTCAGTGGAACTAGACCTCTACCTGTAATGAGCTTTTTGTAGATAGTTTTATCTTTCCATTAGTAAATCGCAATTGTGATTCAAGATTTCAAAGCAAAATACAGAACTCTGATGAAGGGTCATCTGGACTCCAAACGTTGGCTCTATTCTCTCCCTACAGATGCTGCCAGACCTGCTGAGATTTTCCAGCATTTTCTACGTATGTGATCCAAGGCTTCCTCTTTGTGATACCTCGCACTTGAACAGATTCCATTAATTTGGATTGGAACGTCACAAGGGATGTCACGCCTTAATTTCAAGGCCAGGAGCTGGAAATGGTCCCATTCTATCCCCCCTACTTCTTTGACTTAATACTCAAGGAACAATACAACCATCACAGCACTCGATAAAGGTCAAACTCATTCTGGGAGCTGGTACGAAGCACACCCTCCTCGATTGTCTTTTGAAGAGACAGTTATGAGGACCTCCGGTTAATTAAAACCTTTCAGCTGCTGCCACTTGCTCCCCAGTGCCCACCCCTCGAAAATACACACGCACAAACTTTACCAGATGGTGTTGTTCAAACTCATATTTAATTGCTTTATCTTTTCCGATTATGATCTTGAAGTGACAGGTCAAATTAATGAGTTTGCTAAATTGAATTCACGCGGCTCACTGCTGTAAAGCCGCCCCCTCGACCCTCCCCCACCCTGTCACACGTCTCGTCCCAGTGCCTGAGTGGTTTGTGAGTAATGATGGCAGAGATTGAAAAATAGCTAAATTTAATTTATTTTGTTGGTTTGCTGCGATATCGTCGTATAAATTACGTACGAAGAGACATGACAGGGTTTTAACTTACAAATGAATTCATGTTTTTGGAATCTGCAATTAATAATCCTGCCTGACTGTGTGGAATTAAGTAACTAAAACCGGGTCTGAATTCTTATGAGGGAGTTTAATTTTCAAAGTTTGTTTCTGTGTATAATGCAGACTTCACACGCTATTTCAAAAGTGACAGTGCCACTTATTAGCACAAATTTGGATACACGGTGCATTTGTAACATTTGATATATAAGCACAATCTTTATGTAATTACTGAAATAACACACAGTGTTTGCTCCTTCAGATCATTTTCTGAGAGGTTATTTCACCTCTCTGTTTCTCTCTTTGCTCCAAGGGGTTAGTCACATAAACAATGCCATAGACACTGTCAGAAGTGAAGACTTTTTCTCTCAGGAAACGATCACCAACTTGCTGCTACGTGGAGTAGTTAAGGTGAAATTGTTTAGTTCGATGTGGCCAGTTGACAGGATGAGTAGGAGTGAAAATTCACTAGTAATTAGTTGGGCCATTACCAATTGGCATTCCAGCCTGGCATTGACAATTGGAGAGACCAGTTCATGCCTAGACTCCAGATACAGTTGACGCACAGGCAACATTGGAAGGTGAGTCTACTGGACAGGCTGAAGGCTGTTTAGTACTCCTCATATACCCACTGTAGTGTGTGAGAGTTTGAAATTGGGGGCCATAACGACTAAGGCTGATGGGCGACCTCAGGGGCGACACGGTAGCACAGTGGTTAGCGCTGCTGCCTCACAGCACCTGGGTTCAATTCCTGGCTTGGGTCACTGTCTGTGCGGAGTTTATTCGTTCTTCCTGGTTCTGCGTGGGTTTCCTCCGGGTGCTCCGGTTTCCTCCCACACTCCAAAGATGTGCAAGTTAGGTTGATTGGCCGTACTAAATTGCCCCTTAGTGTCAGGGGGATTAATGGGGTAAATATGTGGGGTTATGGAGATAGGGCCTGGGTGGAATTGTTGCTGCTGCAGGCTCGATGGGCCAATTGACCTCCTTCTGCACTGTAGAGATTCTATCACCTGATAGATGTCTCCGAAATTATAAGAGGCATAGAGGTCAAGAAGCAAAAGCTTTTTCCCAGTGTGGAACGATTGACGACAAGAGGGCAGGTTCAAGGTGAGAGGGGGAATGGTTGGGGGAGATATATGGGAAAAGTTTTTCACACAGAAGGTTGTGGGTTCCTGGAACACACTGCCAGTGGAGATAGTGGAAGCAGGCACATTAGCAATGTTCAAGATGTATCTTGATAGACACGTGAATGGGGGGGGGGCGAACAGAGGGATAGAAATCACGGCTGGGCAATAAGAAGTGGGTCTAAATAAGGATTAGGAATTGGTGCGATCTTGGTGGGCCAAAGGGCCCATTGCTGTGTTGTATGGCTTTTTGTTCTTTGTCCATAAATAAATAAGTCACTCCATAAATCCCACTAGGAATTCAACTGAAACGGTTTTGGCCAGAGAGTGATCAGAATGTGGATCGTACCATCACGGCTGTCTTTAAGAGCTAATTACTCTTGATAATGAAGAAGGCTGCTGGCACAGTAGATAGTGTCTCTGTCTCTGAGTCTCGGGCCTGAGTGTGCAGTCAAGGCCTACCTCAGAACTCAAAACTGAAGGCATGGCCATAATGTCACCAAACAGGTTGATTATCAACCTGCAATTCCTTCCAACACTCAGCGATGACAGACAGTAAGAGTGGGAGAGATTCCTGGTCAGCGATGTGATGGAAAGAAGCCTTTACCCTCACTATTCAGGACACCAATCTACAACATGCATGGAGAAATACAGATTGCCATAGCAACTCCAACTCCCTGAGTGAACTGTAACACACCACACCCAATCGATAATGATTTTGCATTCATATCTGTTCCAGAGACATCTTTTGTTTTTTTAATTTAGCTCACCGCCACCTGCTTTTGTGCTGCATCATTACCTCTGGGGTCATTTAATCTTTCATTTTTTTTTTCCTTCCACTCACCTCTGCCTCTGCACTTGTTTAAAACCTGTTACACCTCTAACCTTTCGAGTCTTGATGAAAAGTTATTAACCTGAAACATTACCTTCTTCCTCTCTGCATAGATGGTGCTCACGCTGCGGAAAATTTCCATCATTTTCTGTTTCTGTTTCAGTCAGAGAAGTACAAAAAAGAATAGTCAGACTTGTTGCTAGGACGAGATGACGGAGAGTAGGAGGGGGCTCATGCAGAGTACATGGGATTTAATGGGATTGAGGGTTATAGATAGGCCTAGTAAGTAGGGATATGATCAGCGCAACTTGTGGGCCGAAGGGCCTGTTTGTGCTGTAGTGTTCTATGTTCTAATAGGCCAGCTGGGCTGAATGGCCAGATTTGGAGCTGTGAATTTGATGTAATTGTATTTAACATGACTCGGCTCAGGCTTGGTAGGCAATAGGGCCTGTTGCTGTGCTTTATTGCTTTTTGTTCATCGACCATAAATAAATAAGTCATTCTTAAATCCCATTAGAAATTCAACTGGAATGATTTCGCCCAGAGAGTGGTCAGAATGTTGTTTTACCAAAGCTAGGCAGAATTTATCCTAGTTAGGTGTTGCTGACTGGGCCAGTATTTATTGCCCATCCCTAACTCTGTCCCATTTCAGAGGGCATCTAACAGTCAATTGTTGTGGATCTGAAGTCAAACATAGATCAGATAAGGAAAAGATGACAGATTCCCTTCTTAAGGGACATTCAGGGACCAGGTGTGTTTTTACCAGAATAAACAATAGTTTCATGATCATCAGTAGATTTCCAATTCCAGATTTTTATAGAATTCAAATTTCTACTGTGTTGGGATTTGAACCCAGGTCCCCGGAGCATTACCCTATACTGCTAGATTACTGGTCCAATGACAACACCACCTTCCCTAAGTGGATGTATTGAGCTGTGCACTGCCAGGGTTCCAGTGATCAGCTGTGAAAGTTCAACATAAAGCTGGGAGAATCACACCACAGAAAGTCATTGTCTTCAGTGGAGATCAGGAGGAGCAAGTTCAAATTCAGAAGCAAGACTCGCATTTATATAAAATTTCTTCTTTACCTCTTCCAAGCTTATCATCCAAGGCCCTAAACATTCACTCCAGGTTAAGCAGCATTTCGCTTGCACCTCTTTTAATCTGGTGTATTGCAGTCGCTGCTTCCAATGTGGTTTTCTCTATATTGGAGAGATCAAATGTAGACTGGGTGATGGCTTTGCTGAGCACCTTCGGCCTGTACGCAGTCAGGATCCTGACCTTCTCGTTGTTTGCCATTTTAACACACGATCCAGCTCCCGTGCCCACACATCTGTCCTTGCCCTGCTGCAATGTTCCAGTGAAGCTCAACGCAAGCTGGAGGAACAGCATTTCATCTTCCGGCTCAGCACTTTACAGCCTTCCGATCTCATCATTGAATTCAACAACTTCAGATCATTAGTTCTACCCCACCATGACCCTTTTGTTTTAGTTTCATTTAATTTTTAGTTGTTCTCTACCTTTTATTTCTTTATTGAATTTCATTATTTTTCTTCCTCTCCACTCTTCCCCCTATTTTATCCCCCTTTCCTTACCTTTGCTTCTCCTTTTCCCTTTCTTTTTCTCAATTTCACATCTCTCCCATCCCTCTCCCCCCTTCCCCCATCTTTATCTGTCACAGTTTTCCCTCTGATTTTAGCTTCACTGCCATTAGCAGCCTTTCCCCTGGTTTCTGTGGCTATGACTCATCTTTCATTCCTTCACCCTACAGTATAAATATCTCCCATTTTCTCTGTCTTTTTAGCTTTAACAAAGGGTCGTCTGGACTCGAAACGTCAGCTCTTTTCTCTCCTTACAGATGCTGCCAGACCGGCTGAGATTTTTCAACATTTTCTCTTTTACTTGCATTTATATAGCACCTTTCATAATCTCGGGATGTCCCAAAGCAGTTTTCAGCCAATGAAAAGCTATTAAAATGTAGTTGCAGTGTGGGAAATGTGCAGCAAATATGCACACAGCAAGCTTCTGTAGACATCAGGTTGATCATTCTTTCAGTGGTGCTGCTGGAGTGATAGATAATTGCTGGAACTTTACCACCTTGAGGCTCGTAAGATCCCGCCTGAGGCCAACAGGGAATGCTGTTCTGCGAACCTTGCCCATCCCGATTCCGGGGTGGAGCGAGCCATTAAATTCTGGCAAATATCCAAGGAATTGTGGAGAGCTCCTTATGCTCTGTGGTTAGAAAACAGGAGGTCAAGTCAAGTGTTAACTGGCTCGCTTCCATTTATTGCCTTCTCCGTGTAGTCTGGAAACAGATACCACTCATAACCGGGGTAAGGTGTACGGTTTCAGCACTCTGCCTCTCCCCTTCTTGCACTAGATGGTGATGATCCAAAGATCGGAATTGGAGACCGGAAAGAGGTAAAAATCACGAACCCAAAGCCTGCAGGTTACAATTTTGTCCTTGATCTGGCAGCTCCTAAACTTCTGTCAGAGGAATAATAAATATCAGAAATCAATTGAAGAAAAATGAAACTCGGGGATCTCAGATTTGTCTCTACGTGTGTCCTCCACTTTGGGATTTTGGTTTGTGAGGTCTGACTGTGTAAAATCTGACTGTACTCTAGCCTTTCGCAAGTGGATCAAATTAGACCTTTACATTCTCTCCCTCAGAACAAAGAGGACTTGCGATCTATTATAGGATCCAGTTAGTGACAATTCCAATGACCTTCTGAGTGACTTCTGATTAATATGCCCACTGCATGTCATTTTTCTCATCATAATCAGCCTTGTCACTTTCTCTCTGTTCTTGTGCTGGTTCACTGACCCTCTCATTACTCATTTTTCTTATCTGGCTAATTTTCTTTTTGCAAACGTGAGTAGCATCATAAATGGAATGCCTCCAATCTTCTTCTCATTTCAGTATTTAAGGTCCAGTTTTGCACAATAAAGTTCACCCCATGTAAACACCTCAACATTCTACTGATCCACAGCATCCTTTGTCTGTTGCACAGATGCTCCTTACGTTGTTAAACGCCTATTTTGTCATTATTGTCCTCCTTGTACCTCCTCAGTTACTTTGTACAACTTATGTCAATGGATTACCCAAGCAGTAAATTCCATCTATTTTCCAGGTTATCTTTTGGGATGTTCTCTATCTCTCCAATGAAGACATGTACCACACACAAGATGTACTGTGGCAAGGCTCCTTTTGATAACACCTTCCAAACCTGCAACCCCTCTACCACCAAGAAGGACAAGGGCAAAGATAAGTCGGGACACCACCTGCAACTTCTCCTCCAAGTGACATTGGGATGGCACAGTGGCACACTGCTGCCTCACAACACAAGGGACTGAGGTTCAATTCCTGGCTAGGGTCACTGTCTGTGTGGAGTCTGCACGTTCTCTCCATGTCTGCCTGGGTTTCCTCCAGGTGCTCTGGCTCCCTCCCACAGTCCAAAGATGTGTGAGTTAGGTGGATTGGCCATGCTAAATTGCCCCTTACTATCAGGGGGACTAGTAGGGTAAATACATGGAATAATGGAAACAGGACCTGAGTGGGATTGTGGTTGGTGCGGACTCAATGGGCCGAATAGCCTCCTTCTGCAATATAAAGTTCTATGACATATCCCTACCTGAAAATTGTGACATAATTTTTGCTTTCGTGAGTACTCAATGTTCTCAATAACAATCTGACATCAATAGTTCTGATATGGAATGAATTTGATATCAAATTTGATATTGTGCTTGAAGGTATCCCTTTATGTATACCATCTAGACTTGAAAATATCTTGCCATTCTTTCACTGAAGATGAATCAGAAGTCTAGAACACATTCCTAATAGCACCGGGGATGTACCTGCAGCACAGGGACAGCAGTGGTTCAAGAAGGCAGCTCTTCACCAATAAGCCGAGGACAATTACGGATGGGTAATGAATGCTGACCAAGACAGTAAAATCCACATCCCAAGAATGAATAATAAAAGGAAATGTTCACTCCAGCCATTCAGGGAAGGCTTTCCCCCAAAGCATTCAATAGGGGTAAGTCTTGTCTCACAAATTTGATTGGACTTCGTGAGGAGGTAACTAAGTGTGTAGATGAAGGTAGAGCAGTTGATGTTGTATACATGGATTTTAGTAAGGCGATTGATAAGATTCCCCATGTTAGACTCATGAAGAAAGTAAGGAGGTGTGGGGTAGAAGGCAATTTGGCCGATTGGATAAGTAACTGGCTGTATCATAGAAGACAGAGGGTGGTGGTGGAGGGAAAATTTTCAGACTGGAGGCCAGTTACCAGCGGTGTACCACAGGGATCAGTGCTGGGTCCTCTGCTTTTAGTAATTTTTATCAATGGCTTGGAAGAAGGGGCTGAAGGGTGGGTCAGTAAACTTGCTGACGACACCAAGATTGGTGGAGAGGTGGATGAGGTGGAGGCTCTTGCAGGCTGCAAAGAGACGCTGATAGGATGCAGAGCTGGGCTGAAAAGTGGTAGATGGAGTTTAAGCCTGATAAGTGTGAGGTGATTCATTTTGGTAGGACAAACTTGAATGCAGATTACAGGGTCAATGGCAGGGTTCTGAGGGATGTGGAGGAACAGAGAGATCTTGGGGTTCATATCCACAGAACTCAGAAGGTTGCCGCTCAAATCGTGAAGAAGGCTTATAGTGTGTTAGCGTTTATTAACGGGGGTTTGAGTTTAAGAGCCGTGGGGTTATGCTGCAATTATACAGGACCTTGGTAAGACCACATTTGGAATAGTGTGTTCAGTTCTGGTCACCTCACTATAAGAAGGATGTGGAAGCATTGGAGAGAGTGCAGAGGAGATTTACCAGGATGCTGCCTGGTTTAGAGGGTAGGTCTTATGAGGAAAGATTGAGGGAGCTGGGGCTTTTCTCTTTACAGCGGAGGAGGATGAGAGGTGACTTAATAGAAGCTTATAAGATGATGAGGGGGATAGAGAGAATGGGCGTTCAGAGACTATTTCCTTGGGTGGATGTAGCTGTTACTAGGGGGCATAACTGTAAGGTTCATGGTGGGAGATATAGGAGGGATATCCGAGGTAGGTTCTTTATTCAGAGAGTGGTTAGCGTGTGGAATACACTGCCTGTTGTGATAGTGGAGTCGGTTATTGGATAGGCACATGGAGCACACCAGAATGATAGGGAGTGGGATAGCTTGATCTTGGGTTTGGACATAGCTCGGCACAACATTGAGGGCCGAAGAGCCTGTACTGTGCTTTACTGTTCTATGTTCCATGAAATGGGTAATGGATAAATCCAGTCCTTGTGGTGTTACAGAGGATTCTGCTCAGTTGGGAATCCCTGGTCACAATGAGGCAATATGTGTCCAAGGTGGGGTAACACACATGCTGGAAGGGAATCTGAAGGTGATAGTCCATCCATGAGGCTGCTGCTCTCACCCCTCTGCTAAAGGCCACAAGATGGGGGGATTCTGTCAAAGTAAGCATGACTACTTGCAACAATTCACCCTCTCGATTGTAAATACTATAACTATAGGACGTGAGCCATGGAGGGGCTGGATTATTTTTTATTCATTCATTATGAGATGTGGGCATCGCTGGCTGGGTCAGCATTTATTGCCCATTTCTAATTGCCCCTGAGCTGAGTGGCTGCTGGACCATTTCAGAGGGCAGTTAAGAGACAACCACATTGCTGTGGACAGACAATCACATGTCAGCCAGACAAGGTAACAAGACCTGGACAATTTCCAAACTTGGGCTGACAATTGGCAAGTAACGTTCACCCCACACATCTCCAACAAGAGAGAAGCTAACCATCACCCCATGGCATTCAATGTCATCATTATTACATAAATAAAAGTAAAGTTTATTTATTAGTCACAAGTAAGGCACATTAACACTGCAAGGAAGTTACTGTGAAATTTCCCTGGAATTACTTCCTGTCAACATCCTGGGGGCTATCGTTAACCGGAAATTGAACTGGACCACCATATATAAATATTGTGGCTACAAGGGAAGGAATACTGCAAAGAGTAATTCCCCAAAACCCGTACACCATCTACTGGCACAAGTCAGGAGTGTGATCCACTTGCCTGGATAGGTGCGTCTCCAATAGCCCTCAAGAAAACCTCACTCCAGGACAAAACAGTGCTCCACCATCAACACACAATAGCTGCCATGTGTACCATCTACAAGATGCACTGCAGGAACTCACCAAGATTCCTTAGCTAGCACCTTCCAAACCCATGACCATCTGGAATGATAAAAGGAGCAGATACCTGAGAACACAACCATCTATAAGTTACCTCCAAGCCACATAGCATCCTGACTTGGAAATGTATCGCCGTTCCTTCACTGGATCAAAGTCCTGGAACTCCCTCCCCAACAGCACTGTGGATGTACCTAGACCACATGGATGGTTCAAGAAGGCAGCTCACCACCACCTTCTCAAAGGCAATTGGGGAGGAGCAACAAATGCTGGGCTGGCCAGGGAAACTCAGATCCTGTGAATGAATAGAAGAAGATCTTGGCAGCTCTGGGAAGGAATCTGAGTTTGGGTAAAGCTTTAAATTATTTCACAGAATCATAGAATTGTTATGACGTGGAGGGAGGCCATTCGGTCCATTGTGTCTGTACTGGTTCTCTGAATGAGCAACTCACATAGTGCCAATTTTGTCCTGTAACCTTGCACATTTTTCCTTTTCAGGAAACAGTCTAATTCTACATTGAATGTTTTGATTGAACCTGTCTCCACCTCACTCTCAGACAGTACATTCCAGACCCGAATCAGCCCTGCATACAAGTGCTTTATTTCATGTTGTTTTTGTTTTTTCATCAATTAATTTAAACCTGTTCCCTTTCATTTCTGATACTTTCCTTCTCCCTATCTGTGCTGTTGAGATCTCTCGTGATTTTGAACACTTCTATCGAATCTCCTCACAGCTTTCTCTTTTTCAGGGAAAACAGCCCTAGCTTCTGAAATCTATTTTCATAATAGACGTGCATCAATCCTGGAGCCATTCTCATGATCTTTTCTGTACTTACTACAAAGATTTCATATCCTTTTGTTAAGGTCCTGGATACAACCCCAAGTTCTATCAGGAAGCCAGGCCACACCTTAACAACTTCTCAATTTTGGCATAAGCGTGAGGACAGGAGACTATGCTCTAGGACTAATTTGACCAACAAATTAGGGGTCTTCAATAGTAAAACAAACTTTATTTAATGACCATTTAAATATAATTCTAACAAATGAAGCAACTTAACTATTAACAGTTGAACAATATTTAAAAATGAAAAAGGAAACAACTTTAATTTCTAACTTATGGCTGTTTCAGTTCCCAATATGCAACATTTCTCTTACAGACTTAAATGTTACTTTAAATATAGTTAGCAACCATAAATATAATTGCTATAATGAATGTAGACAGTCTTGAAGCTTACAGGGAGAGAGAAAGAGTTTCAGCAGCTTATGAAAACTTTTGTCTTCAAACAATTACCAGCCAGAATTGAAAAGCTGTTTCTCTACTATACTCCTAACTCTTCCAGTTAACCACATCATCACATGACCCTGCCTAGCTAAACACAAATTCTATTTCTTTAATCAAAACTCTAAGGTGAACTCTCCATCCATAAACAAAAATCAATTGGCTCAATCCTAAGCAAGTGCTACATGGCTAAAATATGTGCTCTCATGCAGTCCTGCTCTCTCAACATCTCAGCTGAATGTTTTTTCAGACACACCAACTGCCTGCAGAATAGAGCTGAATCTGTAAACAGTCCCTTTATCGACAAAAATATAAATATATCGGTAGCTATTATTCCCACGAAACTCAACTCATCTCCAAATCCCATGGCCTGGCCCTCGGCTCCTCCTCCTGCGACAAGATCCTGAACTTCCTAACTCACAGACCACAATCAGTAAAGATAGGCAACAACACCTCCTCCACGATCATCCTCAATACCAGTGCCCCACAGGGTTGTGTTCTCAGCCCCCTATTATACTCCTTATACACCTATGACTATGTGGCCAAATTCCCCTCCAATTCGATTTTCAAGTTTGCTGATGACACCACTGTAGTTGGCCGGACAAAGTATAGGAATGAGATAGAGAACCTATGAACTGGCGCAGCAACAATAGTCTCTCCCTCAATGTCAACAAAACGAAGAAGATTGTCATCGACTTCAGGAAGCACAAGGGAGAATATGCCTCTGACTACCTCAATGGGGATGAAGTAGAAAGTGTTGAGAACTTCAAGTTTTCAGATGTCTGGATCACCAACAACCTGTCCTGGTCCTCCACGCTGACACTATAGTTAAGACAGCCCATCAATGCCTTTACTTTCTCAGAAGACTAAGGAAATTTGACATGTCAGATACGACTCTCACCAACTTTTACAGATGCACCATAGAAAGCATTCTTTTCTGCACTCTCTTGTTTCCTTCTCTATGTTTTCTGTGTAGTGCGCAATAAACAATACTTTTACTGTATGTTAATACATGTGACAATAATAAATCAAATCAAATCAAAATCAAAGCAATAGCACGCTATCAGCACATATGCATCAGAGAAAGCATTCTTTGTATTGTATCACAGCTTGGTATGGCTCCTGCTCTGCCCAAGAACGCAAGGAACTACAAAACGTCATGAATGTAACCCAATCCATCACGCAAACCCAGCTCCCATCCACTGGCTCTGTCTACACTTCCCGTTGCCTTAGCAAAGCAGCCAACATAATAAAGAACCCCACGCGCCCCGGACATTCTCTCTTCTACCTTCTTCCTTTGGGAAAAGGATATAAAAGTCTGAATCACGTACCAACAAACTCAAGAACAGCTTCTTCCCTGCTGCTGTCAGAATTATGAGTGAACTTACCTTGCATTAAGTTGATCTTTCTCTGCACTGTAGTTATGACTGTAATATTACGTTCTGCACTCTCTCGTTTCCTTCTCTATGAGCAGTATGTTTTGTCTGTATAGCGCACAAAGAACAATACATGTGACAATAATAAATCAAATCAAATCAGACCACTTCCTTAAATGTGGGGCCCAGAACTGCATGCACTTAAACAATTTGGGGAAGGTCTCCGCTGTGCACTGTGTATAACAAAATTCTGACTCTTGTTTGTGCAACACCCTTTATGATTTCTCTACAAGCTGTGCATAGTGGAAATCATCCAGTTGTCAAAGGAATCTTCCAACATGTTCTGTTTCTTGCACAATTATCTCTCATCTGAATAAGTATAATGTATAAAACGCACAGTGGGAGATGGTGGTGTTGTTGGACTAGTAGCCAGAGGCCAAGATTAGGGGTTCAGGGGTTCAAATCTTACCATGGCAGCTGGTGAAATTTAAACTTGATGAACACGTTTGGAACATAAAAATCATCGGTAATGGTGAGTGACAACTACTGCCGATTGTTATAAAGAATTGTTGCTGGTTCACTTTAGGGAAGTGAATGCTCTACCTGTGACTCCAGACAATCTACACCAAGTGATTGACTCTTCAGCGCCCCTCTGAAATGACCTAGCCGGCCACTCAGTTCAAGGGCAACAAGGGACGGGCGACAAATCGGAGCTCTGCCAGCGAGAGCACCTTCCCGTGGAAAAAATAAAGAGCAAGAATGGAATGGAGCAACCGGAAAAGATCAGCAAATTACACTCACCAGGTGGCAGATAAATACAAAACTGACTTAATTTGAGTTGAGTTATGAATTCGCTCCCAATGCTTCCTCCCACTGAGTTAAAATCATAATAATGAATTTACTCTACAGGAGATTCAGAATTACACTCTATTAGAAAGGTGAAATTATTAGCCTGTTCACTAAGTGCGTAAATGCTAGAATGAATAGCTAGATCTAGATTAACATTGCTGGGAGTGATCTTCATTGGAAAGCAATGCTTTGTATTTATCGGAGACTCTTGGGATTTTTGTATCACATGATTTATTCCCCTCTGGTGTGTGCTGAAAGGGATCTGAGAAGGGGAATTAACTTTGGCCACGGTTCACTTTCCCGTCTGAGTCAGAAGGTTGATGGGTTCGAGAGACTGTGTCAAAGGTGCTCCCTGTCTGGTGAGATGTTAGGCTGGTGCTCCGTCTTCCTGCTGTGGGTGTAATGAATCCATTAGCGCTTTTTCAGAGAAGAATAAATGAGTTGCTCTTGGCGCCCTGGCCAATATTCAACTCTCGACCAATATCACATAGGGTTTCTCTTGCCATTTTTCTCTTTATTATTTGTGGGAGCTTGCTGTGTCCAGATTGGCTGGGGTCTTTGCAGTAAGCAGCATCTTAAAGGAGGAGAGAGGAGGCAGAGGGGATCCAATGCGTAGGGCCAAGGCAGCTGAGTGAAAAGCCACCGAAGAGGCAACAACTAAATTGTGGGAGGGTAAGTATCCAGAATTACAGGAGAACAGATATCTTGGAAGTTGTGAAGATCGAGGAGATTACAGCGTTAGGGAGAGGCCAGGATTTGGTTTGATTTGATTTTTTATTGTCACGTATTGTTTTCCAGTGAAAAGTATTGTTTCTTACACACTATACAGAAGAAGCATACCGTTTCAAAGAGTACTTAAGGGAAAAGGAGAGGCAAGCATGCAGAACATAGTGTTATCATACTAGCTAGGGTGTAGAGAAAGATCAACTTAATGAGAGTTGGGTCCATTCAAAAGTCTGACAGCAGCAGGGAAGAAGCTGTTCTTGAATTTGTTTGTACATGACCTCAGACTTTTGCATCTTTTTCTCAAAGGATGAAGGTGGAAGAGAAAATGTCCAGGGTGCATAGGGTCCTTAACTATGCTGGCTGTTTTTCTGAGGCAGCGGGAAGTATAGACAGAGTCAATGAGTAGGACGCTGGTTTGCGTGATGGATTGGGCTTTCTTAACAACACTCTGTAGTTCCTTGTGGTCTTGGTCGGAGCAGGAGTCATACCAAGTGATAATATATCTGGAAAGGATACTTTCTACAGGTGCATCTGTAAAAATCAGTGAGAGTTGTAATGGATGTGGAGGGATTTGAAAACAAGGATCAGAATTGAGGGTCATGTTTCCCCATTGGAAAGCAGTTAATTCAAGGAGTTCAGGGTTGATGGGTCAGGAGCATCTGCGAGCTGGACTCAGGCAGTGAAGTTTTGAATGGACTCAAGTTTCTGCAAGCTGAAGTTGGAGAGATGTCAGAGGAGAATTGGGAGAGTGAAGGCTCAAAGTAAAACTTGGCTGGGGGCTTTAGCAGCAGATTGGCTGAGGCAGGGATGGCACAGATGAGATTACCGTTTAGGATGGAGGCATTTTTGATGGTCAAAATTTAATTAAAAACAATTTCTGCAAAGTGTATAATTAATTTCACTTACTGGCCTACAACCTTTTGGGGGTGATTCTCCCACCCTGCTGCACTGCAAAAGCATCGTACTGGGCCAGGGGACTCAAGCGGAGGTTGTTACCCCGCTGTCTCTGGGTACCGGATTTCCAGCATCGTCAACTCAGAAATCGGCACAGAGCTGAATAAATTTTGTGGATGCTACTTTCCATAACATTTGAATCTGATTAGCGGGCCTGGGAGTGATGTTTCCAGGCCCACCAGCCTCTCCCCTGCCTCGCCAGGAGATGTTCACTCCAGCGGGGTTTACTGTAGCACTCCACTTGTGAGGAGTTGGCCTGACCACACTGGAGTGAAGGAGAACCATCAAGGCACCCCCCCTCCCCCCTCCGCCACCCGGAGGTTGGCTTGAGAGGATGCCTCCAAGGATCGGGCCTAATAAAGGATGGGATCTATTGGTGGAGTGGGGCCTTCAGGGGGGTTATTGGTGGGGTTGGGTTTCCTGCTGCCATTCTGCATTGTAAGCAGAGGGATGGCAGCCAGCAATCGGGGCCGGCCATCGGTGGGGGGGAAGGTCGACCTTCCTGGGGTGGGGGGGGGGGGTGCGGGAGGCCGGGGTCGGGACTGCCGGGTGGGGGTGGGGACAGAGAGGCGGGCCAATGATGGTCCAGACATGTTCAGGGGGCTATATAAAGGGCCTTGGGGGCTAGCAATGAGGGGTCACAGGACTGGTCAGCGATTGAACTGACCAGTGACCTCGGTGCTGACAGATCGGCACGTGCGCAATAGCTCACTCAGCACGCTGATTTCAGCCTCTCCAGTGCAAATAAGACCCCCCCCTCCTTAATTTTCGTGAGGTTCATGCTGGGGTACTCTGCAGTGCACAGTGTGGGTGATTCATTTTGAAAGTCCCACTGACAAAACTCACATGGTTTCCTCCAGTTTTTATGTAAACTCGATACTTAGAATTTTTTTTGGAGAATCGCCCCTTTATCTCACCTGACTTATCCATCAACTGTCGTGTTACCCATATATGTAACTCTATCAAATTTTATTTGAAAATACTCTTCGAGACTTAGAATCCCTGTGGTGTAGTCGGGAGGCATTTGGCCCATCGAGTCTGCACCGACTCTCCGACAGGGCACCTTTACACAAGCATCACAACCCCATATGTATTTACCTCATTAATCCACCTAGCCTGCTCATCTTTGGACTGTATGGGGAAACCAGACCACTGGAGAAAATCCACACATTCACAGGGAGAATGTACAAACTCCACATAGACAATGACCCGAGGCTAGAATCGAACTCGGGTCACTGGTGCTGTGAGGCAGCAATGCTAACCACCACCCTGTTGTGAAGAACGTTAGAATGTTTGATTCTGTCAAAGGCGCTATACAAATATAAGTTGTTGATTTTTCTATTCCTTTGTGTACATGCACCTAATGAGATAGTGCTTGATTCCCAGAGACACAATATTAATCCAAGCAACAGGGTTGTCCATTACTGTCCATTCCTTTTTCCTTTTGAAGCAATAAGAATAATTCAACCTGAACCTTGTAACAATGTAAACATAACAATTCCATTTCCCATCTATACCAGACTACGAAACAAGTGTCAATTAATATTGAACTTCAGGCTGTTTTGTTAAATGGCAAATGTGCACTGGATTTGATAGAATTGCTCTCTTAAAACCTTTAATGTCTTCAGAGAGAAGAATCTATTCCCTTTTCAGTCTAATCTTGATTCAAATGTGGATCCTGGAGGTGAAATAACAGTGCCCTGGACTAATGTGCTTGGGTAATCAAAATCTGGTCACCTTGTAAAACAAAATTACCTTAGTGCTGCCTCTGAGGATTGAGTTGAGTTTCTATTCATGTGAGACACATTAGTTGACTAAGGAAAATGGTACATTGTGTTATATTTTATTCAAAGAATCATACAGCTTACAAGGAGGCCATTCGACCCATTGTAACTGTGATAGCCCTGTGAAAAATTACTGCCATTCCCCATGCTCTTTACCTGCAAATCCATTGTCTTCAAATATTTATCCAATTCCCTTTTGAAAGCTACAATTGAATCTGTTTCCAGGTGCCGTAAGGCAGAAGCATCCAGATCACAGTTACTTGCTCATTTTATTCCTCCTCTTTTGCCATTTCTCTTTAATCTGTCTTTATTGCCACAACAAGCATTTTTATTTGCAAAGATCTTGTCTCGAGCCTTTGCAGCGTATTGTCCGACTGATGAGAGGTATATACTGAGTGTGGGAACTGCATTCTATAACACACTAATATCCAGCAGGGGCTAAGCTGTTTATTGTAAATTGTTAACCTGCTACGTACAATAGGCACATGCAGGAATGTGGAATGAGCAGCACATGACCAGTGCCAAGTGGGGTCTTGTGGAGAAAAGTGCTGACAGACAGTGTCTTTCTTTCGCACACTTTGAATACATGTGAGCCACATGATAGAATAGCATATGCGTCAAACTTTTTTGACACCAGGACTGAGGGATCAACTAAACCTAGATCAGAGAGTGGCTCCTGGGTTTGAAGTGCTATCATTTGAGCCTTTTGAAGATCTCCTAATAACCATGCTCCTTCATGTTTCATGTTTGTGCCTACATCAAAGGGATATGTTTCAGGTAAGACCTCATGACATATCTATTCTTGAATCCTTTGAAGACAGTCTATTCACGTAAGCTGTTCTTGTTTATTCAAAAGCTACTTCCCTTCAATAAGGTTCCCTGGCACTTGTTTACCTTTTCTGAAGAAGAACAGGTTTACTAGCCATTATCTTTCTGCTATAGTTAACGGATTCCTCATGCTACATTTATTATTCTAACTCCTAAAGTTAATCAGTAATTGCTCAAATCATTCCTGTCACATATTCCCTTTACAAAGCATAACACACGCATACTAAAAGCAGAAGACAAGTTGTATTATTTTTACCCATGACACTTCAAAGCCAGACCTGTTTATCTTAGAAAGCCCGTTACTCCACAATGCAAAAATAAATTTGACTGTTAACCCTTAGATCTCCAAGGTGTCCAACAGAAAAGAGCAACATCTGATAGGTCAGTCTAGAAAACAAGCCAAAACTTATGCCCGTTTTGTTGCTGCATTTATGGTCGTGTGAAGAACAGGTTGGATTAATTTCACAAACATTGCGAAGATGAACATTACATGACCTATGGCCTGTCTAGATATAGAGAGTTGTAATACTCCACTCCTCAAGTTTCCACAGAGGAAGGAAAGAGGAAGGTGATTGTGGATAACTGGAATGCTCGTTCAAAGATTCGCAATGGCACAGTGGGCTGAATGGCCTCCTTTGATGCTGTGAGGTTTTATGAATTCAGTAATCATCTGATACTGTATAGTGCCAGAAGTGATGAATGATTATATTGCAGAATGCCTGATATCTACAGCTGGTACAGTTCCGCCTGGTAAGGGGATGAAATGCTCAGCTTTATGGCTGCACTTTGCAGATTACTTACAGAAATTATCATTTTGGGACACAGTATTGTGAACAATTTGTAATAGGCATCGAAAATTTCCTGTCCCGCCCACCATGGCAATCGTAGCGAACAAAACAGAACATTTGGCGGAACGTTTAAAGGCCCATTGAATTTGGGCAGCAATTTCTGGTCTTGAGGCACACACAGCTGGAGAATCCCATCCATGAAATATGGTAGGTGTAGCGTTCCTGGGAACAACACATGGACTGGATCTATGGTATGCAAAGCTCTCGCCACGTTGGAGTTTATTCTCGTTATGTTTGCATCCGTTGTAGACCAATTGTTTAGAGCTCGATTATTATGATTAGCCAAATATTTTTTATTTTAATTCATTCACAAGATGAATTTCAAAGCCTTTGACAATATGGTGCTGAACTGTCTTTGTTAAATGCAACTAAAGGCTGGAATTTTACCAAAACAGAGAAGCGAGAATCCCAAAGTGGACAAAATTTCTAAGTGCAGCCCCTGAACCCGGCATTTCCCATTTTCCTGGGGTTGAGGAGGCTTCCTGCATGTGTGCTCTGGGAAGGAAGCTGGACATGTAGACCATTAGCTGCCTCCGTTAAAGTGGGATGTTGGAAGAGTGGGAGTGCGGAATCCAGAAGATGCAGATTGGAACAGTTAACAGGAGGTCTGAACTTTGTTGATGTGTTTGGATGACCTGGCTAACCCATTCGAGAGAAAAGTTACCCTTTTGGCCTGGGCCACTTCTGAGAAAGATGAGGGACCCTTTGAAAGCTTCATCTCTCTCTCTCACTCTTGCTGACCACCAAAATTTATAGGGGTCAGATAAGCCATGCAAGTCTAACAATCTTCCGTAGTGGTTACTGGATCAGAGTTATATTGCATCCATGGTCACAAATTTTATCAACCAAAAATTCGGATGTCCCGGGTGAACATTGTTAAAAGCTGGGATTGCTGAGGTGAGGAATCCTCCACTCGGTAAGCCTGACCCGCGGATGGCAACCTGGGCCAAAGTGGGTTGCTTGGCCTGTTCAGAGGGCAATTGCTGTGGGTCTGGAGTCACATATTTATAAACAACTGGTTTCTTTACTCAAGCTCATTAATAAATTAAGTGGAATTTTAACACCAATCGAATAGTTTCATGGCCATCATTACCAATGCTAGTTTTTAAACTCCAGATCTGTTTATGCATTTAAGAATTCAATTCTCCACCTGCTATGGTGGGACTTGAACACAAATCTCTGAAGTGCTCATCCACAATGTAACCACTGTGCTACTATCCCTTGTTACCAAGCACAAAGGTCAAAGGTGAACTGGGCTTCTAAAAGCTTTGAAATCCCCGTATTCCTATCAAAGAACAAACAGCAAAGAAAATTACAGCATAGGAACAGGATCTTCGGCTTTCCAAGCCTGCCCAACCGTGCCACCCAACTGAACTAAGACCCCCTACCCTTCTGGGGACCATATCCCTCCATTCCCATCCTATCCATGTATTTGTCAAGACATCCTTTAAAAGTCAGTATCATATCTGCTTCCACTACCTCCCTCGGCAGAGAGTTCTAGGCACTCACCACTCTCTGTGTAAAAAATCTGCCTCGTACATCTCTGTTAAACCTTGCCTTTCGCACCTTAAACCTATGCCCCTTCGTAATTGACTCTTCCACCCTGGGAAAAAACCTCTGACGATCCACTCTGTCCATGCCTCTCATAATCTTGTAGACTTCTATCAGGTCTCCCCTCAACTTCCATCGTTCTAGTGAGAACACATCAAATTTCTTCAACCTCTCCTCATTGCTAATGCCCCCCATACCAGGCAACATCCTGGTAAATCTATTTTGTACCCTCTCCAAAGCCTCCTGGTAGCATGGTGACTAGAATTGTACACTATATCCCAAGTGCAGTCAAACTAAGATTCTATAAAGCTGCAACATGACTTGTCAATTTTTAAACTCAGTGCCCTGGCTGATGAAGGCTAGCATGCCGTATGCCTTCTTGACTACCTTCTCCACCTGCATTGCCACATTCAATGACCTGTGTACCTGTACACCCAGATCCCTCTGCCTATCAATACTCTGAAAGGTTTTGCCATTTACTGTATAGGAAAATAAATGGATCAAACTTTGCCAATTTCCAAAGAAGAAACAAATTTGAATTTATGTGGAACTCACTGCCATGAGGATTCGCTGAGAGAGTAGCAGAGATGGGAAGCTAGATAAACAAAAGAGGGAGAAAGGGAGAGCAGGTAATGCTGATTATCAGCATTACCTGCTCTCCCTTTCTAATGGTTCACTATTCACTAATGGTTCATCTGCTTCCGTAGTTAATTATTCCTGGAAAAGGCACTCGTCTGTCAGCAGGGTCTTCTAGCTTGAGGGGTGCCACTTGACATCAAGCATGGCTAATCAGGAGTCTCTCTCAAGCCATTGGCAGGTTGGTAAGATCTGCAGTTTGACACTCTGATCTTGTTTGACCTCTGTGGTACTTGACCCCTTTAAGGGGCGTACACTAGGAGGATCATGTGACCCGATCACCCAATGGGCAGCAAGCATGGGGATCTTGGTGTGGAGCGTGGGCTTTTGTACTAGGATCAGCCTTAGAGCTGGAAGTGTTAACATTGGGAAAGTACTTTATATACTTACCTGCTTGGAATTAAACCATTGTAGTTTGTTATGTACTAACTGGTGGTCACCAATCCTTACAATACTACAACAATGTTATAAACGAGCTTCCCTTGTGGAGCAAGCCCTCAGGTGGAACGTGAACCCAGAGCTTCTGGCTCAGAGACAAGGATGCTACTCACTGTGCCACAAGACCTTATAATGCTGATAAGGATGAGATAAATAATGGGGAGAATCTGGCTTCTGTGGAGCATAAATACCAGTATAGATAAGATAGACTGAGTGGCCTGTTTTTGCACTGTAATGTCACAGAATCATGGAGGTATACAGCAAGGAAACAGTCTCTTCAGCCCAACTTGTCCATGACACCCAGGTTTTACTGACGAAGCTAGTCCCAATTGCCCGCATTTGGCCCATATCCCTCTAAACCCATCTTACCCATGTAACTGTCTGAATGCTTTTTAAAAGACAAAACTGTACTCGCCTCTATCACTCCCTCTGGCAGCTTGTTCCAAACACTCACCACCCTCCGAGTGAAAGAATTGCCCCTCTGGACACTTTTATATCTCTTCCCTCTCGTCGTAAACCTATGCCCTCTAGTTTTAGACTCCCCTACCTTTGGGAAAAGATGTTGAGTATCTAAGTAAAATGCTACATAACGTACGTAAAATGTCCACATCCTGTCTCTGGATCTCCATCTGTTTTCTAAACCTGGCACATTCCCAGCCTCAGCTTCCCACGTCCATTTTTAAATCATTCCTGTCACTAACTTCCAATGCAAAAGAAAAAAAATTATCACCTGCAGCAATGACATTGTGCACAATTACTTGTAACAAGCAGTTTACTGAAGCGAGCTGCAACCTTCTTTCAGTCCAACACCTTCCAAATATTTGCTGCGGCAATTATTCAATCCGTTCAGAAACACTGCGTTATAATGAGAGAGCTTGGGCTGTTATCCGATAAGAGTGAGCAGACAGGCAGAATATTAAAATCCGCAATCTAACACTGAAAGACTGGACTGTTGAAATGGAAAATTAACTTGAATTGAGTATTTCAATTAAGATAAATAATGAAATGCCGTTATATTAAACTGCCAGCTAATACTTGCCAGAGCTATCCCTCATTGTCTTGAATTCTGGTCTCTTGTACTTTTCCCACTCCCTCAGCCCATCATTGATGGCTAAATAATAAACTCTACCTTTCCTTTCTTAACCTCTCTGCTCCATTACCTCCTCCCCCCTCCCCTCCACCCCTCCCCAGCCACCAAGCTTTATAAAACCAATCCCTTTGACCAATCTTTGGATCACTCAGAGTCATCGAGGTTTACACCATGGAAACAAGCCCTTCAGTCCAACTTGTCCATGCCACCTCTTTTATTTGACCATTAAGCTCGTCCCAATTGCTTGCGTCTGGCCCTTATCCCTCAATACCCATCTTACTCATATAACTGCTTAGAACAGAACATAGAACATAGAACACTACAGCACAAACAGGCCCTTCGGCCCATGAGTTCCGCCGATCACATCAACACCTACCAACCTACAGACCTATCTATAACCCTCAATCTCATTAAACCCCATATACTCATCCAGAAGTCTTTTAAAAGACCCCAGCGAGTTCGCCTCCACCACCACTGACGGCAGCCGATTCCATTCACTCACCACCCTCTGAGTGAAAAACTTACCCCTAACATCACTTCTGAACTTCCCTCCCTGCACCTTAAATCTGTGTCCTCTCGTAGCAACCATTTCAACCCGGGGAAATAGCCTCTGAGAGTCCACCCTATCTATTCCTCTCAACATTTTGTAAACTTCTATCAGGTCGCCTCTCAACCTTCGTCTCTCCAGGGAAAAGAGTCCCAGCTCCCTCAACCTAACTTCATAAGGCATGCCTCCCAGTCCAGGCAACATCCTTGTAAATCTCCTCTGTACCCTCTCAATAGCTTCTACGTCTTTCCTATAGTGAGGCGACCAGAACTGCGCACAATACTCTAAATGAGGCCTGACAAGGGTCTTATAAAGTTAAAAGAAAAATTTGTTAAAAATTTGTTAAAAGAAAGATTGTACCAGCCTCTACTACTGCTCCTGGCAGCTCATTCCAGACACTCACTATGTGAAAAAAATTGCCTCTTTGGACCCTTTTGTATCTCTTCCTACTCACCTTAAACCTCTAGTTTTAGACTCCCCTACCTTTGGGAAAAGATATTGACTATCTAGTTGATCTGTGCCCCTCATTATTTTATGGACCTCTATAAGATCACCCCTCAGCCTCCTATGCTCCAGAGAAAGAAGTAGCAGTCTATTCATCGTTCAACAAACAAGATTATGAGGGACATGGACAGAGTGGATAGGGAGTAGTTGTTCCCCTTAGTTGAAGAGTCAGTCAGGAGGAGACATAGGCTCAAGGTGAGGGCCGGAGGTTTTCGGGGGGGTATGTGAGGAAAAACCTTTTTACTCAGAGGATGGTGATGGTCTGGAATGTGTTGCCTGGGAGGGTGGTGGAGGCAGAAAGACTCATGTCCTTTAAAAAGTATCTGGGTGACAACTTGGCAAATCATTGAATTCAAGGCTATGGGCCAAGTACTGGTAGATGGCATTAACTGGGAGTTCAGGTGTTTCTCACATGTCAGTACAGACTCGATGGGCTGAAGGGTCTGTTCTGCATTATGTGATTCTATGGCCAGTTTCTTTTGTTGCAACTTTTATGCAGAACATTGTCGATTACTGACGCTGGGGTAAGTCTGGTCAGGTGTTTGATGAGGACGGTGACACTGGCATCCACTTATCAGCCCAATCACCTCAAACAAAGGAGGCAGCAAGCAGCCAGAATTCTACAGGCCACTGGCTGTTGGAGATCTGGGCACCAATATTTTACAGCAAGGCTCAGACTGGGTGAGTGACATACTCACCCTAAGCAAATGGGGTCTTATCTAAGTGTTTAAATTGGGATCTATTGCAGCATCAGAATACAATGGATGTCTGCTGTGTCTGCTGTTTCCAGGCCTGCATTGGTCTAACCTCCAGTCCTTAAAAGGGATCGCTGCAGTCTTTCCTGATGATGGAAACCAACAACCCCAATGCTATTGATTAATCTTGGATAATTATCTGTGTCCTGCAAGATTCTTTTCAGCCTCTGTAGACAGTGCATCATGTATTGATTAGAGTCATTGAGGTTTACAGCATGGAAACAGGTTTTTCAGTCCAACTTGTTCATGCTGCCCTTTTTTTTAACAACTAAGCTAGCCCTGATTGCTCGCATTTGACCCATGTCCCTCTTTTGCCATCTTAATCATGTAACTGTCTTAACACTTTTAAAAGACAAAATTGCACCTGCCTCTACTACTGACTCTGGCAGCTTGTCCCGGACACTCACCACTCTCTGTGTGAACAAAATTGCCTTTCTGGACCCTTTCGTATCTCTCCCCTCTCACCTTAAACTTATGCCCTCTAGTTTTAGACTCCCCTACCTTTGGGAAAAGATATTGACTGTCTAGCTGACCTATGTCTCTCATTATTTTATAGACCTCTATAAGATCATCCCTCAGTTGTCTACGGTCCAGAGAAAAATGTCTCAGTCTATCCAGTCTCTCCTTATAACTCAAAATATCAAGTCCCGGTAGCATCCAAGTGAATCATTTCTGCACTCTTTCTAGTTTAATAATATCCTTTCTATTATAGGGTGACCAGAACTATACACGGTATTCCAAGTGTGGCCTTACCGATGTCTTGTACAACTTCAACAAGACGTCCCAACTCCTGTATTCAATGTTCTGACAATTGAAACCAAGCATGCCGAAAGCCTTCTTCACCACTCAGACCACCTGTGACTCCACTTTCAAGGAGCTATGAACCTGTACTCCTAGATCTCTTTGTTCTATGACTCATCCCAGTGCCCTACCATTAACTGGGTAAATCCTGCCCCTGGTTTGATCTATCAAAATGCATCACCTCACATTTATCTAAATTAAACTCCATCTGCCATTCGTCAGCCCACTGGCCTAATTGATCAAGATCCCTCTGCAATCCTCAATAACCTTCTTCATACTTCTTAAAAATAACTTCATACAAAATATCTTGGTATTATTACGATATATTCTCTTCAGCATTCTGTTAGCACTGTGCTATGGTACCGGGCGGCACAATAGCACAGTGGTTAGCACTGCTTCTTCACAGCTCCCGGGACCTGGGTTCGATTCCTGGCTTGGGTCACTGCCTGTGTGGAGTTTGCACATTCTCCTCGTGTCTGCATGGGTTTCCTCCAAGTGCTCTGGTTTCCTCCCACAGTCCAAAGATGTGCAGGTTTGGTTGATTGGCCATACTAAATTGCCCCTTAGAGTCCTGAGATGTGTAGGTTAGAAGGATTAACGGGTAAATATGTAGGGATAGGGGGTGTGGCCTGGATGGGATTGTGGTAGATGTAGACTCGATGGGCTGAATGGCCTCCTTCTGCACTGTAGAGTTACTATGATTTCATTGCTAGCTTTAATTGTCAGGATTCTGCAGGAAATGCTAACCTAGCAGGAAATGCAATTTAAGAAGCAGAGAATTGTTTGTCTAAGATCTGTGGTTAGTTAGGAGCCAACACCTTTTTGCTCCACTGTTACCATTCTGTTAAGGTGCAATGTTGATAATCTTTCAGAATGGTCTTACCATCACTTAACTGACGGACTGAGAATAGACGTGGTGTGACGATGCAATGTACAGGTGTAGAAACACTTCAAATGTGAAGATTCCATGGCATTAAAGTCAGAATTGATAGGTTTAAAAGTTTTTTTTAGTTTATTTATTAGTCTCTCAAATAGGCTTACATGGTGGCATGAGATGGAGGGGCTGGATCTGCTTGAGGCAGATGGAGCGATTATTGCCGCCCTCACCAGGAACTGTCTATTTTGCAGCAAACAGACTAGTTAAACAGAAGGTGACAGCAAATAGAGTCTACTTAAAAATAGTTCTCTGCAGCAAACAGAACTCATGACCAAGACCTTTTAAAAGAGACGTACGAGGCAGATTTTTTTACACAGAGTGGTGGGTGCTGGGGGAGGTGGTGGAAGAGGATACGACAGTGAGTTTTAAGGGACGTCTTGACAAATACATGAATGGGATGGGAATAGAGGGATATGGCCCCCAGAAGTGTAGGGGTTTTTAGTTAAGTTGGGCAGCATGGTTGATGCAAGGCTCGGAGGACCGAAGGGCCTGTTCCTGTGCTGTAATGTTCTTTGTTCTTTGACCGCAGTGACACCTCCTCGTAAAAACTAGTGATTTCTGCAGCAGAATGCAGTTGGTGCGGGATTGCTGTAGACAAACGATGCGAATAACATCAATCTCAGTCACGTGTAACAACACAGACTCTGGGGGTAGTTGTCCGATTGCCCTCCATTCTGGCTGGGAGTAGGGTTGGTGTTACATAAATAGGTTAATTTCTTGTAATTATTTAATATTCTGTGCTGAGAACCCAGCCAGATAAATTTGAATTAAAATTAGACTGAAGGCGTATCACTCCTCTCAATGTTATGCTTTTCTTACAATTGTCTGGGATTTGTTTGATTGGTTCACTTGCCTAGTTCTGTTGCGTCGGATATTTGGAGAGTGGAATGTTATTTACACCATGGATCTTTTTAGCTCATAAAGATTGATTTGTTTCACTCAGGCTTATCCGTATTTAATGTTTATTAGTTATTCCTTCCATTCTTCAGTTGTGCGAAAGAAATGCTCGTGCCAGCAAAGGACAACCAGTCCCACTTACTCATTAACCTTCAGCGTACAAACAGCTGTGAGAAGCTGTGAACACCTGTCATTTCTGCTCCAATAGAGGATGTACAGTCAGCAGAGTAAACTTTCCAATAGAACGAAGTCCACTGGTACCTGTTGTAATCACCTGGCATCAGAACTAACGATTCATCCTTGAAATGTAAAATATTGATTTTTTTCAAATATCTTGAGATGCACAGTGTGCATTTGCCTGCGTGCCTGAATTTGTGTGTGTGTGTGCACCTGTGTGTGTCTGTGTTCATCATTGTGTGTATGTGTATACCTGTGTTGTGTGTGTGTGTGTGTGTGTGTGTGTGTGTGTGCGCGCGCGCTTGTGTGTGTCTGTGTTCATCATTGTATGTATGTGTATGTGTATACCTGTGTTGTGTGTATGTGTGTGTGCGCGTCTGTGGTCTGCTACAGATTGCAATGAGAGGAAATTGATGTATACATTTCCTTCTTGAGTTGTCTCCCCAAAGCCAGGTCCTGAGTGATTATTTGTTAAACCACGCTGCTGTGATTTTTGACTATGGAAAGATCAACGAGATGAGCCCTGAGTCTACCTCAGCTAGTACAAGGGGTGCTGTTGGCATTAATCTGATTCACATGCCGTTACCAATTAGTTCCACTTCCCTGATCTGTCTCCATTATCACATTCACATCTAGAATATATGTGTTATATATTTATATCTGGACAGAGATGAATAGAATCAATAGATGAAGACATCGTTCAGGATGTCCCATAGCCAATAAATTGCTTTGTTCAGTGTTGGAGGGAATGAATGAACTGAATCTTCCGAGACCATATAGAACTTTGACAAAATTGGCTTTATTCAACATGCATGAGAAAGAGTAGTACTCGGAACTGTAACTATAGTTTGTTCTGAGCTACTCTGCTCATCATAGGTAATTACACATTCTTGTATGTTTTCATATTACAAAGTGCTACAATTCAATTAGGTCATCATATTGTTACTTTAAATTTTGATTAAGTTCTGATTTGGTCACATTATGCTGATCCATTATCCTGTGTGCTTTATCTTTAATCATTTTCTGAGCATATCCTGTCCACTTGTTCACAATATGAAAGTACTGTAATATCAAACCAAATTCAATCGTGTTAATTGTCCTCATTTCCCTGATACTTGGTTAGTTATACAGAGGCCCAAAAGCTCCTTGAGATTGTGAAGTCTCAATAAGTGGTGTCAATTCTCTTACTATTGCGGTGACCTCAGAATGATCTCACCTGAGGTGTGACTATTTAGTGCCGTCTGGGATGTATTTACTTATAATTTGTCATGTGTTTGCCTGCAGTGAGTGTGGATATTAGTCAGGCTGTCTGTTTAACCCTTTCTATTCTTTCCTCTCCTGCTGCAGCCCATGCTCCCTGGGTTGCCCTACTACATTTAGCTACAATTACGCTGCAGGCAAGTACAGTAACTAAACTGCACAGAGCAAGATTCCACAATTAGTCATGTTAGTTATTTGCTTTATGATGTTGGATGAGAGGTAAACCTTAACCAAGATAACCACTTGCTTTTCTTCCAATACTGCCTTTATATCCTTCATATCTACTTGAAGATGTGGAAAGGGATTTTCAACCATCACATCTGTCAATGTAACACCCTCTGTACTGATGCATGGTGGTGGCAGCTTGGAGGAAGCAATCTCATTTCAGAGGGAGACTTGAATCCAGTGCCAGCCTTCTGTCTCATAAGATGGTGGTTTGCACTGGGGTGGTCAACCCTGTGTTAAACAGTGCCTGATGTGGCTCTGGTTTCCCACTCTGTATTTCCTGCAGAGGAGGGCAGTGGTGAGAAGGTGCACAACTCACTGGTCTCTGTTTCTCTGTACTCAAACTGACAAGGGCAAACAGGCAAATACTTTTACCATGCTGCTCAGCATGGAGGTGATTGGAGAGTTGTTGCAATCATGGCGGTCCTCTGTGTTCCCATACAGAGTCATAATCTTTCCATTGTGCATATCCTGGATCCCTGAGCCCCCCCTCCAGCAGAGACGTGGGAGTTTGTGAAGGTGCTGTGGGAGTGCTGGGTTCCTGGGTTTGGTGAGTCCAGGCAGTGTGGCACCAACACCTGGAGCCTTACCCATGTCAAGTGAGTCAAAGGTTTTTCTAAATTGCTCCACTGTGGGTTCAATATCCAGCTTAGCCATGAAGGGCAGGCCATGGTTCCCAGAGCTTCCCACCCAGGAACAGTGTTCTCTGGAGTCCAGCTCAGGATGGTGTTCCATTCAGCTCTCCAACTTCTTGATATTGGTTCAATGACTTTCTAACTTTGAACCAAGAATATTACATTGAAAACACTGATGTTTCTCAGAAGACTAAAAGAAATTTGGCATGTTCACTATGGCTCTCACTAACTTTTACAGATGCACCATAGAAAGCATTCTTTCTAGTTGTATCACAGCTTGGTATGGGCTCCTGCTCTGTCCGACATGCAAAATACTACAATGCGTCATGAGAGAAGCCCAGTCGATCACTCAAATCAGCCTTCCATTCATTGAATTTGTCCACACATCACACAGCAGCCAGCATAATCAAGGACCCCACGCACCCAGGCATATTCTCTTCCAACTTCTTCTATTGGGAAAGTGATACAAAAGTCTGAGGACCCATACCAACCAACTCAAGAACAGTTTCTTCCCTGATGCTATCAAACTTTTGACTGAACCTGCCTCGCACTAAGTTGATCTTTCTCTACACCCTAGCTATGACTGTAACACTACATTTTGCACTCATTCCTTTCCTTCTCTATCAACAGTATGCTTTGTCATATAATCATAGAAGAGCTATCATGGAATGCAGAAGGAGGCCATTTGGCCCACTGAGTCTGCACTGATCACAGTCCCAGCAGGCCTTATTCTCATAGCTGCTCATATTTACTCTGCCAATCCCCCAAAACTATTATCAATCTAACATGGCCATTCAACCTAACCCGCACATCTTTGGACTGTGGGAGGAAACTGGAGCACCCAGAGGAAACCCACGCAGACACAGGGAGAATGTGTAAACTCCACACAGTGACCCAAACCGGGAATCAAATCTGGGTCCCTGGCGTTGTGAGGCAGCAGTGCTAACCACTGTGCACTGTGCCTCCCCCAACTGTCTGTATAGCGCGCAAGAAACAATACTTTTCAGTGTATACAAATATATGTGACAATAATAAATCAGATTAAATCGAAAGCTCAATGCCCTTTTGAAGGAGTCTGCCCATTTTGTTTCAAAGAATTTACAAGTGCGATAATACATCCTTCCTGATGCTCATTATCCTTTGGGAGTGTTTGGCTAATGCTTGCTTAATGCATTTGTACACTATTTGATAAGTAATCATTAAAATAAATGGGTTATGATCAGAATATAATAGCACACAAAGAAATTTAAATCAACTCATAAAGCAGGAAATTAATCTGCAAAGGATAGTGTTTGATTATTTAAAAAAAAAGGCTTATTGGAAAAATGAGCCAGGGGAATGGGACTAAGCAAATAGTCCTATCAGAGCCAGGCTGTATGAGGGGCTGAATAAACTGTAAAACCCTAAGCCAAACACTTAAAAATGGATCAAAGTTATGTAAGTCATGGAGTAAACGTGCATACAGGGGCATACATACTTAAATTCATATCTGCAGAATAATTAGCTAATGCAGTTTCCAAGCACGTTTGTACAGTTGCAGTTGCAACCCACTATCGCAAATGTCTATCCGTGAATGATCAATGACTGTAAATCTTGGAGAATTTTAACCTCACTGGAATCGAAGTATAATGCAGGTGTAGCAGCAATAATGAATTCAAAGTGAGAGCCCTTCTGACATTGTAAAGTCAGCAGCAGTAATACCCCATTATAATGTCATTAGCTTAACAGTGGGGAACGTATTTTCCTAAAACCTTTGGAGCCACACACCTTCCCAGTCACTTGCCATGTTTGCTATCCTTGCAGTTTTACTCTCCAGGAGATCTCTTGGATTTACACTAACCCCTCCAGCTGAGAGGGCAACACTGTGATTAACCAACAGAAGGTAAATATGCAGCAGGTTAAGATATTAAACATAAGGTTTTTCCTTCATGCAAGACAGGAAGGTCTTTATTTTTAAACAAGCATCAATTATTGGCATTGAATGGAGACAACTGCATTTACATTGTGAATGTAAATATACTTTTTAAAGCAAGCTGCTAATGTAAATGATGGGAATGTTTTTAGGTGTATTAGCCATGGCTCCCGGTTATTTTGCCTTGCACACTTGCTCGACTATTCAATTAAATCAAGAACTTCCATGTGAGAGGTAGCTAGACCTAGGGCGGCACAGTGGAACAGTGGTTAATGGCATCGTGGTACGGTGGTTAGCATTACTATCTTACAGCACTAGGGACCCGGGTTCGACTCCCAGCTTGGGTCACCGTCTGTGTGGAGTTTGCAATTCTCCCTGTGCCTGGGTTCGTTTCCTCTGGGTGCTCCTGTTTTCTCCCACAGTCCAAAGGTGTGCAGATTAGGTGGATTGACCATGGCAAATATATGAGGTTTTGGGGATAGGGCGCAGGAGAGGGCCTGGCTAAGATTCTCTGTCAGAGTCGGTGCAGACTTGATGGGCAGAATGGCCTCTTCTGCGCTGTAGGGATTCTGTGATCCATGAACTCTATTTACCCTTCTATTCTCCTCATATTCCCTGCCTTACAAAAATCTAAAGCTCCAATAATTCCAGCATGTGCAGTTTTCTGGGACGCAGAGAGTCTCTGTACTTTGTGTGAAAAAGTGTTTCCTGGTTCTGTTCTGTAATAACCTGGCTTTAATTTAGGAAGGAGTGCTCCCTTCCTGTTGTGGAATGGTTCAGCGGTCAAGGGCATTCAGCCTCCGATTTTCAGGTAAGCGTTCTCTAAGGCGATCTTCAAGACACACGACAACACAGAATCGCCGGCCAGAAACTGATAGCCAAGTTCCGCACACATGAGTACAGCCTCAACTGGGATCTTGGGTTCATGTCACACTCCTTGTAACTCCCAGCATTTGGCCCAGGCTAACTATCCTAGCTTCAGATAATTCACACCTCTTTAACCTGTGATTATCCCTTCCTCCCTACATTCTGTTTGTATCCGTAAAAAAATTGATTACCTGTAAAGACTCGTATTCCAAACATTCTTCGCATTCCAATCTGTAAGTATCTTACAATTGAGTCTGTGCCTATATATGCCATGTTTGTGAGCCTACCTCCACTCACCTGATGAAGGAGCGGCGCTCTGAAAGCTCGTGGTTCCAAATAAACCTATTGGACAGTAATGTGATGCTGTGAGATGTCTCACTGTGCCCACCCCAGTCCAACGCTGACATCTCTACCTCTAATTTGGAACATAACGCTTGGATTAATGGGTGGAGGGGGGACTGGTAATGTTAAAATGGCGGCGCGGGCTCGTTGGGCCGAAGGGCCTGTTTCCCGGGCTGTTTTTGTTCTTTTTTCTTTGTTCTTTTCCTTGATCACCTCCCACAGGGAAAAGTTTCACAATATTTAACTTTCTTCGCAGGGTGGGGAACTCCTGCCAAGGCCATCATTTATAGCCTAGACCTTTTAATCATGAGAAGGCAGCAATGAATGTGACAAATGAGTTTTTCATAAAAAGAAAACATGGGATGTGGGAGTTGTTAGACAGAGCAACGTTGTTGTTTATCCTTAATTGCACCTGAACTGAGAGCTTCGCTAGGCTATTTCTGGGCTGCTAAAAGTCAACCACACTGCTGTGGGTTTGGAGTCACATGTAGGTCAGGCTAGGTAAGGACAGCAGATTTTCTTCCCTAAATTAGTGAACCAGTTGTGTTTTAACCACAAACAATGATAGTTTCATGTTCAACATTCCTGAAACCATCTAACTTAGTGACTTGCAAGGCTAATTCAGAAGGCAGTTGATCATAGAATCCTACAGGGTAGAAGGAGGCCATTTGGCTCATCAACCACAATCCCACCCAGGTCCTATCCCCATTTATCTAAACTAGTCCCCCTTACACTGAGGGAGAATTTAACATGGCCAATCCACCCAAACCATCAGGTCTTTCAGACTGTGGGAAGAAACTGGAGATCTGTTTAACCATAACACACAATCCATAACTGCAAACCATACCTCAATAAGATGGTAGGCTGTATACATCCTAATCTGAGGAGCTGTATTTAAAAGCTTAATTTCCTCGTCAGGGCTGTCTCTCCAAAAATTGGAGACATTTTGTTTTCCGGTTGATGTGGTTCATTGGATAATTTCAAGAAATCTCGACAATGGGAATTTTCTCATGCAAATCAGCACATAACGGGAGCCAAATTACAATAATTCTTCAAAATGGTCAGTCAGGAATGTTAGAATTAAAGTACAGCAGGAGGAAACCCACACGCAGGGAGAATATGCAAACTCTACACAAATAGTGACTCAAGCTGGGAATTGAACCCAGGTCCTTGGCACTGTAAGGCAACAGTGCTAACCATTATGCCACCGTGCTGCCCTAAGAGTCATATAGAGGCCAGACCAGTTAAGGATGTCAGATTTTCTTCCCTAAGGGACAAAAGTGAAACAGATGAGTTTGTACAACAACCCAGCAGTTACATTGTCACCATTACTGCTGCTAATTCTGAATCGTCAGCTAAGAGTCCATGATAGATATTGTTCCTGTAGCATCACCATAATGTTATCATTCCCTGGAAAATCCTTTTCACTTTTAAGAACATAAGAACATAAGAAATAGGAGCAGGAGTAGGCCATCTAGCCCTTCGAGCCTGCCCCGCCATTCAATAAGATCATGGCTGATCTGTTGTGGCTCAGTTCCACTTTCCCGCCCTCTCCCCATAACCCTTAATCCCCTCTCTTATCAAGAACCCATCAACCCGCTTCTTAAAAATATTTAGCGAGGCAGCCTCCACCACTTCAACGGGCAGAGAATTCCAGAGATTCACCACCCTTTGAGTGAAGAAGTTCCTCCTCAACTCCGTTCTAAACCGCCTCCCCTTTATCTTGAGGCTGTGCCCCCTAGTCCTACTGTCTTTTTTGAGCGGGAAGAGTCTCTCCACCTCTATCCTATCCATCCCATTCATCATCTTGTACGTCTCAATGAGATCTCCCCTCATTCTTCTAAACTCTAACGAGTACAAGCCTAGTTTATTCAGCCTCTCCTCATAGCTCACTTTTAAACCATTCAACCCAATCACACCCCATACTTAAGGAAAAAAAGCTCCCGTTTATGGAACTTGTTGAGGCTGGGCCTCACTTACACAAGTTCACATTGATCCAACGCAAGTTGTTGTTGCTCCAATGACTGATATCTATGAAGTAAAGCAACATTTTCCCAGGTTTTGGGTGTTCTGACAGATCAGTCATATTTCTATTAGCTGCAGGACTAGGAAGAAGGAATCCCTTCATCTCGGTAGGCTGTGTTTGTCTTCAAATAAAGAACAGAATAACAGAAGGATTGCAGAGGAGGCCATTCAGCCCATTGTGTTTGTACTGTTTGCCTGAAAGAGCATTCTACTTAGTCCCACTCCCTTACCTTACTCCTGGAACCCTGAACATTCTCTCTTTTCAGAGAATAATCCAATTTCCTTGAGAAAAGCTTGGTTGAACCTGCCTCCACCACCCTCTCAGGAAGTTATTCCAGACTCCAACCACACTCTGGGTGAAAACATTTCTGCTCACATCAGTTTTGCTCCTTTTGCCAATTACTTGAATCTGTGCCCTCAAGTTCTTGATGCTCTCTTGAGTGCTCACTATTTACACTGTCCTTACCCCTTAGGGTCTTGAATACCTCTATCAAGTCTCTTCTCCAAGGAAAACAGCCTCAACCTCTCCAACCTATCCTTGCAGCTCTTTATTTCTGGAATTATTCTTGCGAATCTCCTCTGTGCTTTCAATCTTTCCTCAAATAAGGTGCCCGGAACTGGCCACAGTGCTCTAGATGAGGCCTAACTAGTGTCTTCTCCGAGTTCGCCAAGACTTCCTTACTCATGCATGACCCTATTAATAAAGCTAAGCTACTATAAGCTTTATTAACTGCTCTCTCAACATGCCCAGCCATCTTTAATTACTAGTTTACATGCATATCAAAGTCCATCTGTTCCTGCACCTCTGTTAGAGTTTCTCCCTTTATTTTGGACAGTCTCTCCATATTCTTCCTGCCAAATTGAATCACCTCATACTTCTCTGCATTGAACTTCACCTGCCACTTGTCTGCCTAATTCACCAATATGTCTATGTCCTTTTAAAGTTCAAAGCTATCCATATCAGTTGGCTAAGTTTGCAATTGTTGTCTCACCTGAAAACCATGCCCTGAACACCACAATCTGGATCAGAAATATACATCAGGAAGAGCAAAGATCCCAAACTGGACACCCGGGAACTCCGCTCCAAACCTTCCTTCGATCTGCAAACAACCACTCATCACATTTTCTGCCACTCAGGCAGTTTCTTATCCAAGTGCCCACTTTTCAGTTGCCTTTGTTCCAGCTCTGAAGCACATTGTTAACTAACCAAATGTGGACTGAGAAGAAATTTTTTTTATCCATTTGTGGGACATGGGCATCGCTGGCTGGCCAGCATTTATTGCCCATCCCTAGTTGCCCTTGGTGGGCAATTGCGAGTCAACCGCATTGCTGTGACTTTGGAGTAGGCAAACTGGATAAGGAAGGCAGGTTTCCTTCCCTAAAGCACATTAGTGAACCTGGTGGGTTTTTCCAACAATTGCCAATGGTTTCATGGTCATCAGTAGATTCTTAATTCCAGATAAATGATATTTACCCATTGATGATGATCCAATTTTTTACATTATATAGAAGTAATAAAATCCTGGGGCACTCTTTTGAAAAAGAGCAGGGTTTCTCCCCAGGCAGGGTGTTTGGGGCAATACTTATCTCTCAACCATGATCACTAAAACAAATACTTTGATCATTGTTACACTGCTGTTTGTGGGAACTTGCTTTGTGCAAACTAACTGTTTTGTTTACTACAGTGCAACACTTGGAAGTAGGGTTTCATTGGCTGTGAGGTGGGAATGCTGAAGTTCTGAAAGACGTGTAAAGTCCTTCCTTTCACAACATTTCAAGAATGTTATCTTCCCTCCTTTGGCCTCTGTTTAAATGTCTGGGTCTGGGCAACATCCCAACAATCTCTATAACAACAAATGACTGACTTAAATCAGTATAAGCCCCACATTATCCCATTCCATTCCACAGGCTATCACCCTCCACTCCACTGAAAATAGATTTCAAATTGTCAAAGCTCGAGCTTTTTATTAAGCACATCAAAAAAATCTGATTCTGAAAAATGGGTCATGAGAAATTACTTCTAAGCCAAGCCTTACAGACCAGAACTGCCAGTGTATCACCTGAAAGCTGAGAATTTAAAGGATTGCAAGGACCTCGAGACCAACAAAAGTTTTTATGTTGACAGAAAGCATTCACTAAGGCAGGAAAGATTGAGCTGACAAACCCATTCAGTTTTTTCTTTATCGCGATCAAGTTCAGGAGTAAGAAAGTCTCCCACACCAGTAGAAAGTATAACTTCGGCTGTAAGAACGCTCGCTGCAAACTGACCAGTTCTTGTTTGTGGGAAATCTCAGTTGGTTAGGGAGAGTTTAAAGGTAAGTAGACAATCTTGGTGTATCTTCATTAAAGCACCCCTGGGATAAGGATTCTAATTCAATTGAAACTGATAGTAATTCGGACTCAAACATGTTCTAAGTGAGTTGAACTTGCATAGCCTCCCTGTGGAGGCTTCTGAGTTTAAAGTTATTTCCTGCTCAGTGCCAATGATACTAATTGGAAATTATCACTGAGAAACTCCACAAGAACTGAGAAGAGTGTGAAGGGAATCGGTGGAGCAATAATGGCTGGAGTCTGTGAACTCCCAATTAGGATTTCAAGGTGATTGTTTTGGACTACACTTCTCATGTTCTATAAACAATCACCTATCCCTGTTGAAGAGTCCATTTTCTCGCAGAGAATGTTCACATAACTTGCTTTGTAAGCTATCTAATTACTTAGAATCATAGAATTCCTGCAGTACAGAAGGAGGCCATTTGGCCGATTGAGTCTGCACTGATTCTCAGACATAGCATCTCACCCAGGCACCTATCACCATAACCTCGCTACTTACCCCACTAATCACCAATTGACACACCTTAGGAGACGATGGGACAATTTACCATGGCCAATCCACCTAATCTACACATACTTGGACACTAAGGAGCCATGGCCAATCCATCTAATCTACACATCTTTGGAGCGTGGGAGGAAACTGGAGCACCCAGAGGAAACCCATGCAGACACAGGGAGAACATGCAAACTCCACACAGTGACCCAAGGCTGGAATTGAACTCGGGTCATGGTGCTGTGTGGCAGCAGTGCTAACCAGCCGCACCGTGATTTGCAAGAGGTGTGAACATAAGTCGAAAGTCAAGTTCAGCATTTGGACAGATCAGAAACAAACTCTGAAAACCGTGATTGGAATTCTGGTGTTAAACACTGATCCTCTCTACCCTCCTTCAGATAAGAACATAACATAAGAACTAGGAGCAGGAGTAGGCCAACTAGCCCTTCGAGCCTGCCCCGCCATTCAATAAGATCTGTCGTGGCTCAGTTCCACTTTCCCGCCCTCTCCCCATAACCCTTAATCCCCTCGCTTATCAAAAACCCATCAACCCGCATCTTAAAAATATTTAGCGAGGCAGCCTCCACTTGCAGCAAGTTTTTAACAATCAAATTGATAAATACACACAGAAAATCTTAAAAAGATTGGGGTTGTGCCCATTTACTTTCAATGTATCCCCCCCACGGTGATTACAGTAACATAATAGAACAATACTGAACAGAAACAATATTTGCCTCAATGATGAGAGGAAAACACACAGAACATAACTCACATTTATCTATCAACGTCACACTATCTCTATTAACATGGCATGGTGGCACAGTGGTTAGCACTGCTATCTCACAGCGCCAGGGATCTGGGTTTGATTCCTGGCTTGGGTCACTGTCTGTGCGGAGTCTTCACATTCTCCCTGTGTCTGCCTGTGTTTCCTCCGGGTGCTCTGGTTTCCTCCCACAGTCTAAAAGATGTGCTGGTTAGGTGCATTGACCCGAACAGGCACTGGAGTGTGGCGACTAGGGGAATTTCACAGTAACTTTCTTGCAGTGTTAATGTAAACCTTACTTGTGACTAATAAATAAACTTTAGTTTTAACTTTAAGGTTGCTTGTCAGTAGGCTGTTTCACCACACAAGACACAAAGCCAATATCTGCACTCTTTAATTTTTGCTTGGCAATCATTGTTTGAGAGGTTGCAGTGTACTGGAATTTATCCTACTTATGGAGTCATATCCTGATGTTAGTCATCACCTTTGGATTAGAAGGAGCAAAATTGGATTGCAGTGGGTGAGTTACAAGAAGATGTTAGTGAACTTTCAGAATGGATGCACACATGGGCAATTCATTTCAATATTGGCAATTACGAGGTGTTGCATATTGGTGGGAGGAACGAGAAAGCTGCCTACTCCTTGGGAATGAAGAGTCTAAATGGAGTAGTTAGAGAAATATTTTCATTTATATATGATCTCCAAATATCACCAAGTTCCTTACAGCCAATGAAGTATCTCTGAATTGTAATCAGTGTTATAATACAAGAAACACATCATCAGTGAATCTGCGCACAGCACAGGGCAGTTTGATAATAATGGGACGATCCATTTCCTGATGTTAATTGAGGGAAAATCTTGGCCAGGACGCCCGGAATAACTCTCCCCTGAACTTTCAAAAAATGCCATGGGATCTTTTATATTAGCCTGAGGCGACAGACGGGGCCTCGATTCCGTGTCTCGTCTGGCGGTGCAGCATTCCATCGGTGCTGCAATGTCAACTTTGATTTGGGTGCTAAAATCCCGGAGTGGGCTTTGAACCCAGGAATTTATAACTCAGAGGTGAGAGTGTTACCAAATGAGCACTGGCTGACACAAGTAGAGCAAAGGCACAAAGCGAACTGTGGCTACACACTCGCAACTCATCAGGAGTAACAGTGCAGGGAAATAGCTATTAAGCATTTCAATCAAACGCTGGGATTCATTTTCAGAGAAAGAGAATTGACAAACAAGGAACTTATCTTCCAGAGTTACAGATCTGGGGTGAAAGTTTCTCATCCTGTCCGCCACAGGAACCGTAGCGAGCGGGGCAGAAAATTGGGCAGACCATTTAAAGGTCCGTTAACCTTGGGCAGGAACGTTTGGTGTTGGGGCACGCACAGCTGGGAAGTCCCACCATGCTCTCCTCACCTGGTGATGCATAGATCAGACTTCTATCTGTTCCTGTAGTTAGTTATTCCTGGAACAGGTCGCCAGTCTGTCGATGGGGGCTTATAACTTAAGTGACATTACACCACATCAACCACAGCCACACTCACACACAAACTGAAGGGCGATTTAGCATGGCCAATCCACCTGATCGGCACATCTTTGAACTGTGTGAAGAAACCGGAGCATGTGGAGGAAACTCAAGCAGGCTTGGGGAGAACGTACAAACTCTTGGATGACACGGTGGCACAGTGGTTAGCATTGCTGCCTTGTAGCACCAGGGACCCGGGTTTGATTCCCAGCTTGGGTCACTGTCTGCGTGGAGTTTGTACATTCTCCCTGTATCTGTGTGGGTTTCTTCTGGGTGCTCCAGTTTCCTCTCTCAGTCCAGAGATGTGCTGGTTAGCTGGATTGGCCATGCTAAATTATCCCTTAGTGTCAGGGAGACTAGCTAGAGTAAGTGCATGGAGTTAGGGGAATAGGGCCTGGGTGGGATTGTAATCAGTGAGACTTGATGGGCCAAATGGCCTCCTTCTGCACTCTAGGATTCTACGATTCCACACAGTCAGATAACATTGGAATCGAACTCAGGTCTCTGGCTCAGTAAGGTACCAGTACTACCCACTGTGCCACCGTACCACCCTGTGTGTTACATAAAAGGGTATAAAGCTACTGCTTTTGTGAGAGAGTGGGAGAATGTGAGCATGTTACAATATGGAGCAGTCACAGTGAATGGCATCGATGTATTTAAGGCAAAGCTGCATCAGTACAATGTAAAAGATTAATAAAGGCATAGATCAGGTGGGCCAAAGGGTATGTTCCATACTGTAAATGTGATGTAGTTCTAAGTAATGAGTCCTGTCCTGCATCGTTGGGCAATGTGTAGATTGTCTTCACTGTAAACTTTATTAAATGGGGATTTGAAAGCACTTTGTGAGCGTTTGCACTGATGTGATGCAGGTCATGCTGAAATAAGTCAACAGATATCATTTGTGATTTGTGAGCATTGTGAGAAGTTAATCTAGCCCACTCTGCATTGGAGTTCCAGCATCAATTAGTGATACAGGATATTGAGTTCTGCTCCTAATTAATGGGCTCCACAGAGTTCATTTCAGTTGGAGTCAAGCCGACAATCAGATCACGCAAGCAAACAGCTTAATTCAGAATTAACAGCTCCAGTAAGTGACAAGCCTGGCATATTTTGCTTTGACACAATTTACAAAGACTGGGAGAGAATTGATAGTTTGGAACTCGAAAGACAAATGGAATTAAAAAACAGAAAGGTCTCTTTGTTAAGAGTTCTATTTGTATCATAAATACAAATAAGATTTATAGTAGATTTTGGCCCAGAATTAACATCTCTTATCCATTAGGTTAATTCTCTACCTCACCTTCTGCACAGAAATCATGTTCCCTGGAAGCTTTTCCTGGAAGGGGAATTTCACAGCAACTTCATTGCAGTGTTAATGCAAGACTTACTTGTGTCTAATAAACAAACTTTGCTTTACTTTAAGCTGGTGAAAGTGTGGGATGATAATAGGGCAGTGATGGAATGAAATATCTGGGACTTAATGAATGAGAGGATCTATCTCCATAACCAATGAGATTTCAGGTTGGGGAAATAAGCAAATAAATTGCGGAGAAGGAAATTTGGTGATTTTTAAAAAATTATTCTTCCATGGGGTGTGTCCATCATTGATAAAGCCAGCTTTGCCCATGTGCCCTCGGGAAGGTGCTGGTGAGTCACCTTCTTGAATTGCTGCAGTCCACATGGTGTAGGTACACCCACAATGTTGTGAAGCAGGGAGTTCCCGGGTTTTGACCCAGCGACTACAAAGGAACAGCGATATATTTCCAAGTCAAGATGGTGAATGACTTGGTGGGGCACTTGCAGGCAGTGGTGTACCATGGTGTCTGCTGCCCTCACCTTTCTAGGCTGGGGAGGTCACACACATGTTTGGAAGGGGCTTTGAAAGGAGGCTTGAAAAGTTGCAGTCGTGCATCCTGTAGATGCTATGCGTGTTCACTGGTGGTGGAGGGTGCTAATGTGTAAGGTGGTGGATGAAGTGCTACTCAAGGGGACTGCTTTGCCCTGGATGGTGTCGACTTTCTTGAGTGCTGTTGGAGCTGCACACATCCAGGTAAGGGAAGGTTATTCCAACACACTCCTGACTTGTGCCTTGTAGCTAGACTCTGGAGGGTCAGGCACCACGCAAATGTCAGCCTCTAATCTGCTCTTGTAGCCACAGTATTTTTATGGCTATTCCAGGTCAGCTTCTGGTCAACGGCACCTTTGGATGTTGTTATTGGAAATTCAGCATTGGTAATGCCATTGGATGTCAAGGGGAGATTGTTAGCCCTCTCTTGTTGGGGATGGTCATTGCCTGGTGCTTGTGTAGTGTGAGTGTTGCCTTGCCACATCAAACTGAGCCTGAATGTTGTCCAGGTCTGGTGGTGTATGGACATGGGTCTGTTTCAGTATTTGAGAAGTTGTGGATTTAACTAAGCACAGTGTGAATATTCTCACTTCTGAAGTTATGTTGGATGGACAATCATTCATGAAGCAGCTGAAGATGGTTGGCTGTAGGTCACTATCCTGAGGAACTCCTACAGTGGTGTCCTAGAACTGAGAAGACTCACCTCCAACAACCACTACCATCTTTATTTGTGCTTAGGTACGACTCCAACCAGCAGAGAGTTTTCCCCCTGATTCCAATTGACTCCAGTTTTGCTAGGGTTTCTTGGGTCAGGTACTGCCTTGATATCAAGGGCAGTCACTCTCAACTTACCTCCTGAGTTCAGCTCTCTCAGCCAGTCTTGGACCAGGGCTGTGAGGAGGTCTGGAGCTGAGTGACCCTGGCAGAATCCAAACTGAATGCAATTGAGCAGTTTATTGTTGAGTCTGAGTGCTGTTTGATAACACCGTCAACAACTTCTTCCATCATTTTGCTAATGATTGAGAGTGGACAGTTGGGTTGCTAATTGATCGAGTGGGATTTGTCCCGCTCTTTGTGGACAGGGCATATCTGGGCAACTGTTCATGTTGTTGGCTAGATGTCAGTGTTGTGGCTGTCCTGGAATAGCTTGGTTAGGGGCCCATCTAATAATGTAGCCCAAGTCTTTAGTACTATAGCTGGAATGTTGCTGTTTTTACTTTAATTTTAACTCCATCCTTGAAGTTACAAAGTCGATCCTCAGAATGGAATAGACAAACCCCGATGCATTCTTTACTTGCACCAAAAACCCAAATTCAAAATCCAATTGAATCCAAATCAAGGTCCTCTCTCTCTCTCTCTCTCTCTCTCTCTCTCTCGACAAACAAAATCCAAGGTGACAAGGTGCGGCCTTGCATCCCACCTTGGGCTTGACTCGAGCCAAAAGACCATAGTCTTTGCTGTCTTCAGTTGTTTCTTGATATCACTTTGAGTGAATGGTATGGGTTGAAGATTGACATTTGTCACTTTTGGCTGAAATTGGTTGCGAATGCTTCAATCTTGTCTTTTGCACGGATGTGCTGGGCTCCCTTTCCATTGAGAATGGGAATGTTTGTGGACCCTTCTCCTCTAGTTAGCCGTTTAATTTTCCCACACCATTCACAACTGAGTATGGCAGAATTGCAGAGCTTAGATCTGATCTGTTGATTGTGGGATACTTAACTCTGTCTATAGCACGCTGCATTCACTATTTAGAATAAAAGTAAAACAAGTAAGATAAATCACTTCTGTGATTTGAAATCTGTTGATGCATTGTTGAATCTTCACCAAAACTGACAGTCTTTCAAGAGGATAATACCTGATGTATGAAGACAATATTTAAATATTCATGTGTACTTTAACCATAACACAAACACTTATCTTATAACTAGTGAATGGATACAATGGCAAATGATGTAAGAAATACTCACAATAGCATTGCAGATACAACAGGACCTTAGCTTACCTCCCACTGTTGAATATTTCTCTCTTATTGTCCACTCTCTTTTCAAATTGCTCCACAGCTGCTGTGATTTTGCCAGTTTCAATTCAGGTTGTTTACTAGACTCCGCCCTGGGGCTGCTTCAGACAGCTGGGGTGATAACTCAACTATACCGAAATTAAAATTGCTAACTTTCTGGGAAGAATTATAACATAATGACATGCACTTTTTTGTGCGTTGTGAGATTGTCTTACTTTTAGCTCACCGAGCAGCCACAGAATTACGCAGCAGTGATAAGATCCTACTGTTCTGTTCAGAAGATCTCCATCTGTAAATCACACTTGGGTTGGTTTTAACATGTCTCACACATTAGGCTTAGACTAAAATCATGAATAGGTCACTGAGACAGTGAGACGGCGGCGCGGGCTCGTTGGGCCGAAGGGCCTGTTTCCCGTGCTGTGTTGTTCTTTGTTCTTTGTATGTCTATGGGTGTGAAGGGACAACAGCACAATAGCCCAAACAAAACATTGACTTTCAACCCAAAACATTATCTTGAAGGCTACTTCAACTCTTCTTCCTCCTTATCTCCAAGAGAAAATATACTATTACAAAGAGAGATAAGATAGGTATAGAGAGATATGGGTCAAATGCGGGCAATTGGAACTAACTTATTGGTAAAAACTGGACAGCATGGATAAGATGGACTGAAGGGCCTCTTTCCATGCTGTAAACCTCTAAGACTCTTTGACCCTATGTATCTTCAGTACCCCATCAGTAATAAAGTGAGTGGATGATGATGCTTTAACTCAAGGGGAAGTGATGGTCTAGTTTTATTATCACTCGACTATTAATCTGGAAGCTCAGCTAATGTACTGGGGACCTGGATTTGAATCCTGCCATGGCAGCTGGTGGAATTTGAATTCAACAAAAAAAATCTGGAAGTAATGATCTCCTGATGACCATGAGACCATTGTCGGAAAAATCCATTTGGTTCACCAATGTCCTTTAGGGAAGGAAATCTGCCATCCTTACCCAGTCTGGCCTACACCTGACTCCAGAACCACAACAATATTGATTCTCAACTGCCCTTGGAGATCTAGGGATGAGTAATGAGTGCTGGCCAGCCAGTGACGCCCATGTCCCATCAATGAATCAAAAAAAAATAAAGGCTGGAATTCTCCCACCTCCCCCAAAGACACTGAGTGCCCACAAATCAAGTTATCATCATTCCCTCACAGGGAGAACGAAAGGAGCACTTATACATTAACTTTTATACTTAGCAATGGAAAGAAAAGCCCTGATAATATTGATTAATACTCTCACCTACAAATGAGGCCAGCTATTATTTCCTTTAGCTAGGTGCTAACAAATGATTGCATCCAACACACATTGGTTTTTAATGGGGCTTGAATTATAAGAATAGGGAGAAAACGGCTCCAAGAGCAATTGATCTTTAGAAACCATTTATTTTAATCAGCTGAAAAAGATGAAGACTGAATCCAACTAAGATTCATGTATTTAAATCCAGTGCCCAGCCAATGGTGAACCTAATCTGACTAATATTGTATGCATGTTCTACCTTTAATTTCTGTTCTGCTCAAAAATTTAAGCAGTTATAAGACCATAAGACATAGGACCAGAATTAGGCCACACGGCCCATCGAGTCGGCTCCACCATTCAATCATGGCTGTTATTTCTCCCATCTCCATCCTCCCACCTTTTCCCCATAACCCCTGATCCCCTTATTAATCAAGAACCTATCTATCTCTGTCTTAAAGACACTCAATGACCCGGCCTCCACAGCCTTCTGCAGCAAAGAGTTCCACAGATTCACCACCCTCTGGCTGAAGAAGTTCCTCCTCATCTCTGTTTTAAAGGATTAGCCTGAGGTTGTGTCCTCTGGTTCTAATTTTCCCAACTAGTGGAAACATCCTCTCCATCTCTATCTATCCAGGCCTCGTAGTACCTGTAAGTTTCAATAAGATCCCCCTCCCCCCGCCTCCTCTTCTGAACTTCAATGAGTACAGGCCCAAAGTCCTCAACCCGTTCCTCATACAACAAGCTCTTCATTCCAGGGATCATTCTTGTGAACCTCCTTTGGACCTTTTCCAAGGCCAGCACATCCTTCCTTAAATGGGCCAAAAACTGCTCACAAAACTCCAAATGAGGTCTAACCACAGCCTTATACAGCCTCCGATCTATATCCCTGCTCTTGTAATCTAGCTCTCTTGACCCTCCAGGTTGTAAATTCTAGGATTCCCTCCCTAATTCTTTTGTTTCTCCATCTTTCATTCCTCTAACAGACTTCTTAAAGCCTGTCTCTCTGTCCAAGCTTTTACTTACCTGATCTGATGCCTGTTCATGAGGTTGAGTAGTCAATACTTTCCTGATTATAATAATAATTTTTAAAATTCATTTATGGGAAGAGGGTATCGCTGGCTGGCCAGCATTTATTGCCCATCCTGAGCTGTTGTTGAGAAGGTGATGGTGATCTGTCTTCCTGAACCGCTGCAGTCCCTGTGTTGAAGGTACACCCACAGTGCTGTTAAGGAGGGAGTTCCAGAATTTTGACTCAGTGACAGGGGAAAAGAGACAGAGGGGCAAGGGGGTACTGGGGAACAGGGACACTGGGGCAAAGGAGCACTGGGGAAAAGAATCAGGATGATGAGTGATTTGGAGGGGAACTTCCAGATGGTGGTACTCCATTTACCTGCTGCCTTTGCCCTTCTAGATGGTAGTGGTCCTGGGTTTGGAAGGTGCTGCCTAAGGAGCCTTGGTGAGTTCCTGCAGTGTATCTTGTAAATAATACACACTGCTCTGAGCTTCGGTGGTGGAGGGATTGAGTGTTTGTGAAAGTGGTAGCAATCAAGTGGCCTGCTTTGCCCTGAGTGTTGTTGGATCTGCACTCATCCAGGCAAGTGGAGAATATTCCATCATATCCCTGACTTGTGCCTTGTAGAAGCTGGACAGGCTTTTGGTAATGGACGGTTGGTCAGGAGGTGAGTTCCTCACCACTGGATTCCAAGCCTTTGTCCTGCTCTGGTAACCACGGTAATTATAGGGCTCATCCAGTTTCTGTTCAACAGTAACCCCCAGGATGTGCATCCCTTCAGGGCGTTTTACCACATTAGAGGAACTATCTAAGTGCAAGTTGTTATGCCGCCTGTTTGCAGTCCTCATTATGCTATCTCCAATTTCTAGAACCTTCCATCATATGTGGCACTCTTTTTATTAATTTATTCATGAGGGAGATAGTTTGGATTTTCTCAGTTGAAGCACAGGAATTATTTTTTCTGCAAAGTGTTATTATTGCTCTGTGGCTCACACTCACATTGTTGGAAGATATTTTAATACTAACTGTTCTGTCATGCTTTGATCAAGCAGCAGTGTTGGAGAATTAACTGGTGTTGCTTCATAATATATCACAATCCAACTGGTTCATGACAAACATTCAGCCTTTATTGGAAGCTTAAAATGCCAGTGGTAATAAAACTCAATCCAATTACTGTACTTCCATCTGAGGCTAGAAAGTGAGGTCATTGATTGGAGTTGAAGGATGAAGGTCCACATGGATTTAGAGGAACAGCCTGGTTAGAGGAGAAATAACATGATGTGAAGGGGAAGGGGCAGGGGGTCAACCCACTGGCAAGTCATCAACGGTAATTTAAAATTTGGAAGCTAGCATAAATGGATAAGACTGAATAAAGCAGTAATTAAATATCTCAGCTTTTTGTTTCTTTTAGCTTTCATTGGTTAATTCAATAGCGTGGCATTGTGGTTAGCACTGTTGCCTCACTGCGCCAGGGGCATGGGTTTGATTCTTGACTTGGGCCACTGTCTGCACGGAGTCTGCACATTCTCCCCATGTCTGCGTGGGTTTCCCCTGGGTGCTCCGGTTTCGGTTTCCTCCCACAGTCCAAAACTCGTGCTGGTCAGGTGAATTGGCCATGCTGAATTCTCCCTCAGTGTACCCGAACAGGTGCCAGAGTGTGGCGGCTAGGGGATTTTCACAGTAACTTCATTGTAGTGCTAATGCAAGCCTACTTGTGACACCAATAAATAAACTTTAAACTATGGTCCATTTCACTCCAGTGTCGACTATTACACTGACACACCATTGTGTTGGATTGTGTAAAGCTCATTCTTGAGGGAAACTCTCTCACCTGACCCTCCTCTCCTATCTATGTTCAGACCCCAAACATTCCACATCTCTTTTCTCCCCTCAGGCTTCATCTTCTGGGTGGCACAGTGGTTAGCACTGCTGCCTCACAGCACCAGGGACGGTCCAAAGATGTGTAGGTTAGGTTGATTGGCCATGTTAAATTGCCCCTTTGTGGCAGGGAGTTTGCAGGGCAAATAAGTGGGGTTATGGGGTTAGGGCTGGGTGGGATTGTGGTCGGTGCAGACTTGATGGGCCAAATAGCCTCCTTCTGCACTGTAGGGATTCTATGATCCTGCGTGGGTTTCCTCTGGATGCTCCTGTTTCCTCTCACAGTCCAATGGTGTGGGTTAGGAAGATTGGCCATGCTAGCTTAATGTCCAAACAAGTGCAGTTTAGGAGGATAGGGTGGTACATGCCTGAGGTTATGGGGATAGGGCAGGGGATGGGTCTGAGTAAGATACACTGTGGGAGAGTCGGTGCAGATTTGATGGGCAGAATTGTCTCTTTCTGCACTATAAGGGTTCTATGAATCTATGATTCTATCTGTGCCACAGAGAGGAAGGATGGGATCACTCTGTGTGAATTAAAGACAGACTTCTGCTCTTTTGAGGAGCTGAAATATCTGATTGGTCGCCTGGATGGCAATCATCATTCTTTTCTTCCAGTTTTTTTTCCACAATCTTTCACGGGATGTGAGCATCGCTGGCAAAGACAATATTTATTGCCCATCTCTGATTGCCCTGGAACTGAATGGTTTTCTCGGCCATTTCAATGGGCAGTTAAGAGTCAACCGCATTGCTGTGGATCTGGAGTCACATGTAAGCCAGACCAGGTAAGGACAACAGATTTCCTTCCCTAAAGGACATAGGTGAGCTATCTAAGCTTTTTTAAATTAAAAATAATATGATTGATTAAAAAATAACAATAGCTCGAATAATCCCCATTACTGAGATGAGCTTTATAGTCCTGATTTAGTAACTGAATTCAAGTTTCTCTCACTGCCATGGTGAGATTTCATTGCATGCACCATGATGGGTTTCTGGATGACCAGTCCAATGATAATACTGTTATATCATCGACCCCCCCCCACCCCTCACCCAGTATAGTGATAATGTTACTGGATTATTCTCCAGAGAACGGGCCTCGGTCACTCCAGTTATTACTACACTGGAAGGAGAACAAAGAACAAAAAACAAAGAACAATACAGCACAGGAACAGGTCCTTTGGCCCTCCAAGCCTAGTAAAAAGTCTGACAACACCAGGTTTCAGTCCAACCGATTTCTTTGATAGTAAACTCACTAGCTTTCGGGTTAGCCCCTTCATCAGGTGAAGATCCTCCAAGCCTGCACAGGTCATGTGTTCCTAGCTAGATAATCCGTTTGTATCCCTCTATTCCCAGACTGTTCATGTGGCTATCTAGATAAGTCTTAAATGATCCTAGCGTGTCTGCCTCAACCACCTTGCTTGGTAGCGCATTCCAGGCCCCCACCACCCTCTGTGTAAAATACGTCCCCTACATATCCATATTGAACCTTGCCCCCCTTACCTTGAACTTGTGACCCCTTGTGTTGTCATTTCTGACCTGGGGAAAAGCTTCCAACTATTCAGCCTATCGATGCCCTTCATAATTTTATAAACTTCTATAAGGTCGCCCTCAACCTCTGCCATTCCAGGGAGAATAACCCTAGTTTACTCAATCTCAGCTCATAGCTAATACCCTTCATACCCCAGGCAACATCCTGGTAAACATTTCCTGCACTGTCTCCAAAGCCTCCACGTCTTTCCGGTAATGTGGCGGCCAGAACTGGACGCAGTATTGATGATTTGGTCTAACCAACATTCTATATAACTGCAACATCACATGCCAACTTTAATACTCTATGACCAGTCCAATAAAGGCAAGCACACCATATGCCTTCTTCTTCCTTCACCACCTTTTCCACCTGTGCTGCCACCTTTAAGGATCTGTGGACTTGCACACCCAGATCCCTCTGTGTGTCTATACTCCTGATGGTTCTGCTTTTTACTGTATAGCTCCCTCCTGCATTAGATCTACCAAAATGCTTCACTTTGCATTTATCTGGATTAAATTCTTTCTGATGTAGAGATGCCGGCGTTGGATTACGAACCTTCCACATACCTGACAAAGGAATACCTTTTCCGAAAGCTTGTGAGATTACTATCAAATAAACTGGTTGGACTCTAACCTGATGTTGTGAGATTTCTTACTTAATTTCTATCTGCCATATCTCTGCCCAGTTTTCTAGCCTATCTACCTATCTTGGAGGGGGTGGTGGTTTCATGATATTGTCACTGGATTTGCAATCCAGGGACGCAGGGCAATTCCTTGGGGACCCGGGTTTGAATCCCACCATGACAGATGGTGAAATCTGAATTTTAAAAAAATCTGGAATTAAAAGTCTAATGGTGACCATGAAATCATTGTCAATTGTGGTAAAAACCCCTCTGGTGCACTCATGTCCCTTAGCGAAGGAAACCTGCCATCATTACCCTGCCTGATCTCCATGTGACTCCAAGGCCACAGCAATGTTGTTGACTCTTAAATTCCCCTCTAAAATGGCCGAGCAAGCCACTCAGTTCAAGGGATGGGTAATCAGCGACACCTACATCCCATGTAAGAATGAAGAAAATTCCACCCCCGAGGATATGAGTTGAGAACAAAAGGAAATGTTTGGAAGTAAGTATGTTAGGAAATACCTTACCTTCACAAATGCTTTTTTTTGCCAATTTGCTTTTGAACAGATCAATGAGTTGGCGTTTCAGATCACTTTAGGAAGAATGTCAAGGCCTCAGGGAGGGTGCAGAGGAGATTTACTACAATGGCACCTGGGTTGAAGAACAGAAATCAGAGAAGCTGGGGTTGATCAACTTAGAAGAGAGGAGGTCAAGAGGAAATTTGAAACCCTGAAGGGTTTTGAGAGATAAAGAAAACAGAGATGAACTGTTCTCTTGAGTAGAAGGGTCAGTAGACAGGAATTGTAGCTGATTGGTAAAAGCACCAGAGCTGAGATGGGGAACTTTATTTTACACACAGCAGGTTGCTGTGATCTGGAGCGTGTTAACAGAAAGGGTGCTGGAAAGACATTCAATGGCAACTTCCAAAGTGGAACTGGTCAAATGCTTGAAGGAAAAATTCCTGGGATGATGGGGCACAGTGGGGGTGCAAGAGTGATAATGTAGTTCTACTCAAAAAGCTGGCCCAGGCATAATGGGCTAATTGCTGTACTCTGATTCGATCCAGTAGCGTTCTGTCACTGTGGATGTGGTGGTGTAGCCCTTTAAGGGAGGGCTAGGTAATCGGGCTGAACCTTATGGATTGCCAAGGTGGGAGACTGAACCAATCAGGAGTGAGGGCTTGTGCCCTAGGTTGAGGAGGGCTCCCACAGTTGGAGCTTGGGAGCAGAGCTGTTCAGTCACATAGTTAATACAATCTGACCTTCTGTATATGCACTTATTTATTGTTGGCAACAAAAGCTTTGTTAATTTGATCTGCTTCAAGTTGCCCTTTATTTATTAGACCGCAGTAACAGATGGGTGAGAAAGAATTGGTTACAAATCGGGGTACATTAACATCAATACACCGTTTCCACGCCACTTCCTTGCTTTTTAATCCAAACAGGACCATTACTGGGTTGAGGTGTGACGCCCTCTCCTTACTATCCAGTAACTCATGTTACATGAAGCATGCCCATTATCCAAGCAGGTTAATTACAAAATAAGTTTTTCCTGTAACTCAAAATACTTCAACTCTATTTTTAATGATGATGGAAAGATATAATCATAAGGCTAATAAGGGCAAAATATTAATGAGCTAGATCATTTATATGTGTGGATTAGATTAATTGGAAAATTGTTATTCCCAAAATGCAAATTATACTTTTGTGATCAAAGTTAAATTCACAAAGTAACTAATTTTATGAAAATATGTAATTTAAAGCATGAATAAACATGCAACCTCGTAAAATACACGCTGCTCGGTGTTGTACACCTCTTCTGAAAGGTTTCTGCTGTCATCCTTGTCCATGGGACATGGTCAGCCCTTTGTATCTGGATTCAATGAGTGTTCTTCACAAGGTGAGCCAATATAGGGGATGCTGGTGAGCTGTTAAACTCTTGTGAGAATCACAGGCTTCCTCAAACACATTGCCAGCTGCCAACTTGTCATGCTATAAAATCATAGAATCCTACAGTGCAGAAGGAGACCATTCGTCCCATCGAGCCTGCTGGGTCAAAATCCTGGAACTCCCCGCTTGACAGCACTGTGGGTGTACCTACGGTCGGCAGTGGTTCAAGAAGGCAGCTCACCACCACCTTCTTGAGGGCAATTAGCGATGGGAAATATGTATTTGTCTAGTCAGGGAAGCCCGCAAGCCTTGAATGAATAAATAAATAACAAAATTCCACTGTTTTCAAACTGCAGATTTTTTTTTACTTTGTTTGAAAACACAGGTTTGTAATTTTGCCAGTGCCTTGCGGAAACCTTTGGCCTGTTCCAACTCCCTCAGGTTGTTACCAGCACCAGAGACGATATTAAGCTGTCAGCATTAATACAGATTTGCGAGAGGAAGATACGAAGGCTGCTGACATTGCTCTGTCTGTTGTCAGGGTGATCACAAGGCCTGTGACATGGAGCAATGTTAGTGCTCTGTCGTCTGTTGGAAATGTCTTCACAAGATGTCTAAAGGCGACTGGACCAGATTGGGCTTTAGAAAGGCCCTTGGAACACTGGACAGTCCTTTCTTTTCACCTCAACTCTGACCCTACAGCCTTCTGATCTGCACTTTGATGTGACCTGTACTTACAACCTAACAATTCCTGTGTTGAAACTTGGGCAGTGATGAAAGAATGAGGGAGGGAAGTTAAAATATGAAATAAGAATGTAAAGGCAAATATAATGGATTTGCTTTGGCATCGGTGGGGGCGGGGGAATGTGGTGGGGTGGGGGGTACATAAATTCGCTAAAATCAAAGGGGAGAATTCCAATGAGAGTTTTCATTGGGTCAAGGTTCTGAAGTATGCACAGGAGCTTCATGGTGAATTGGCCTGAGTGATGGGTTTTTGATAAGCGAGGGGATTAAGGGTTATGGGGAGAGGGTGGGAATGTGGAGCTGAGCCACGACAGATCAGCCATGATCTTATTGAATGGCGGGGCAGGCTCGAAGGGCTAGATGGCCTACTCCTGCTCCTATTTCTTATGTTCTTACGTTCTTATGTCCTGGTCTTAAAGATTCATTTCTTAGGGTGGATTTTAATACCCTTACCTGCTGAGAGCCACCCCTGCCCTTATTGCTGACACCCCTCCCTCTCCCCTCCTGCCATCACTCGCTTGTGGCCTGGGTCCCTCGGAGATCCCGAGCCTCAGGTGAGTGTAGGATCAATGGCAGCGGCCACCTCTCGCGCTGCTGAGCCTTGGGGAGTTGTCAGTTTCTGATTGGCCAGCAGCTGTCTGTGGCGGGATTCTGGGAAAAGTCAGCCATTGCCCAATTAAATGCCTTGATTCATTGGTACAATGGCTGACTCCAATCAGCTTCCTGATAAAGAAGAGGAGACTGAGTAGGTGGTTGATCGGTTTAGATCCGGTCTCCTTGTGGATGGGATATATGTGGGTTGGTGTTAGCTGAAGTGTGGAGGGACAGCTTTTTCTGGTGCACATGAGTTGAAGCTTTTAGCTAAAGACATTTTCTATCTCTCAAGTTAGACATCAATGTGGTTATGATTAAGGATGTTCCTGGACATTGCTACTTCTGTTAGTCGTTCACTTTGGTTTTCTTTGACAGGGTGTGGGTGTCGCTGGCTAGACCAGCATTTGTTACCCATCCCTAATTGCCCCTCGAGAAGGTGGTGGTGAGCTACCTTCTCGAACTGCTGCAGTCCGTGTGGTTTTGGTACTCACAGCGCTGGCTAGGAAGGGAGTTTAATCACCATTCCCTACTAGAATGCTACTGAGCTTTGACCCAATCCATTGTCCGATTAGCTCTGTCTAAAGCCTGCTGTCCTGAGCATTCAGCACGTCGCATTGAGCGCTTTGCTTGGCTGCTGCTCCATTCTGATGGGAAAGTGATGCCTCTCCAGGCCAGAGCTCGTGTATCTGTGAGCTCCTCCACTGGGACTTTTGAGAAACTTGTTCAAACGTGATTTCATTCTAAGAGGAAGTGGTTAACTATTCAGGCAACGCATCGCCATGTCTGGGCTGGAAGCTGCACTCCATTTCCTCCTGCCTCCCTCCCAATCCTCTCCCCCCTCAACACCCCCACCCGCTACAATTTCCATGGCTGGCAGGATGGGAAAATTACCTCCCAGTCCTAAACTCTGCATTCACAGGAAATAGCCTCTCAGTATCTGTTCTGTCAAATCCTCCAAATATCGAATACACTTCAGTGAAGGTCACTTCTCATTCTTCTAAGCTCCAGGTAGCTCGGTGGCACAGTGGTTAGCACTGTTGCTTCACAGCGTCAGGGATCCAGGTTTTATTCCAATCTCGAGTTACTGTCTATATGGAGTTTGCACATTCTCCCCATGTCTGCATGGGTTTCCTCCAGGTGCTCCAGTTTCCTCCTACATGCCAAAGATTTGCAGGTTAGGTGGATTGGCCACGCTAAATTGTCCCTTAGTATCAGGGGATAAGCGGGATAAATACATGGGATTATGACAAAATGCCTTGGGTGAGATTGTTGTCAGTACAGGCTTGATGGGCCAAATGGCCTCCTTCTGCACTGTAGGGATTCTATGATTCTAGGTAGCATAGGCTCATTCTATACAATTCTTCCACACTGGACAACCCTAAAATGAATCTAGTGCAATTTCATTGCATCCCCTACAAGGAAAGCATATCATATGCACTAGACAAGGGAGTATAGACGTGATCACGTAGTTTAAAACATAAAGAGTCCAGAACAAAATATTTTTATATGAGAATATTATTACCACATTAGCAGAACCTGTAATGTGTTTTCATAATGTAATCCTGTGAAAAAAATATCAGCAACTCATCAGCAAGAAGAAACTATCTGAACTCTAGATGGTGCTAGTGCACCAAGAATAACACAGCAGTCACCTCAGTTCAGCAGATACTCAATCAGAAAACTTATTGCCAAGTGGGGAAAATGCAATATCAATGGCTTTAATATAAAATAAAGGATTTAAACCATTTTTCTGACTAAGTTCCTTCAACGTGTCAAAGTAAATTGCTCTTTGTGGTGATGAACTTTGAGGTGAAGGCTGATTGCAGCTGGCACAGAATTGAGGACTTGGGGCTGGGGAAGGGGGGAGTTGTTAGTGAGGGGGGGGGAGGGTGGGTAACAGGATCCTCGCCTGAGATCATTAACCAAGGAGAGCAGGCAGATTTGAAATGGCCGAGGACATGTTTTAAAGTTTGACTGGGAAATAGAGGTTTGTTGCTGAGTTCCCCTATTCCCTCTGATAGCGAGGTGAAAAGGGAATTATTTTGGGAGCCTGATGTCTTTGTGTTGTACATTAGCTGGAAACAGAATAGTGGCTTTCTGCTGCGTGCCGATAGTACTGTAAATCGATCAGAAGTTCAGGGAAGAGTTCCACTGTGAGGTGTAAATTTTTCTGACTCCCTGACTGATTTACTCTGCATTGCTGTTGTCCTGATGTTTCCTATTTTTCTCTCTTTCCCTCTCCTTCAATTTCTCTCCCCATCTGATCCTTGATTCCCTCTCTTCCTTCATTTCTCTCTCTCTGTGTCTGATTTGCCTCTGTTTTCCTACTCCACCCTTTGTGAAAGTGGCAGCTTGCTCTCAACGTCCTGTGAGTTTCATCAAATGGCTGTATTTGGCCACTAATTACCCATTAAATTGGCTCCGAAAGTTAGAGCTAGCATATAACATTATTAGTTAATGATAAAATTTAACTTCCTGTGAGACTGCTCAAACTGTCCAACCCAGAAATGGAACAAAATGAACAATACAGTCTCACTCCTACTCCATGTTTGATCGAGACCTTTAAAAAATTGTAATTTTTTTGTCTCTGTCACTCTGAATCCAATCTTTCTCTCCCTCTCTTTATTCCTTTTTCTGTACCTGACCTGAGTCTAATTCACCCTATTTCTCTCTTCCAATATTCCATGGTTTCTTCCTCAATCTTTAAATCCCATGGCTTCCCAATTCTCGTGGAGCTTTAATTTAATCATTCCACTATGAATGATGACCCAGAACTCTCTGTAAACCTCTTCCCTCTCTCCTTTTCAAGTTTTTTTTAAAAAAAAGTTTATTTTTTAATGTCACTTATAGGCTTACATTAACACTGCATTGAAGTTACCGTGAAAATCCTCTAGTCGCCACGCTCCAGCGCCTGTTCGGGTACACCGAGGGAAAATTTAGCATAGCCAATGCACCTAAACTGGCATGTCTTTTGGACTGTGGGGGGAAACCCGAGCACATGGAGGAAACCCATGCAGACATGGGGAGAATGCGCAGACTGTGCGCAGATAGTCACTCACGGTGGAAATCGAATTTGGGTATCTGGTGTTGTGAGTCCACAATGCTAACCACTGTGCCGCCGTGCTGCCCTTTAAGGTGCTCCCTAAGATCTATCTGTTTGACCAGGTTTGTGGTCAATGGTCTTGATGCCTCCTTATGCGTGGTGTCCAATGTTGTTGGATAACACTCCTGTGAAGTACCTCGGTATATATCACTGTGCTGGAAGTTCCATATAAATGCAAATTATTATTGTTGTTAAGGAGATAGACCATTAATCCTATCATTTACTAAAGTGCCCACATGTCTGGATTTCCTGATTAACATGATGTGGCGATACCGGCATTGGATTGGGGTAGACACATTAAGAAGTCTCACAACACCAGGTTAAAGTCCAAGTTTATTTGATAGTAAACCCACAAACTTTCAGAACACTGTCCCTTCGTCAGGTGAGTGGAAAGTTCTCATTATATGATGAAGGAACAGCACTCCAAAAGTTTGTGGGTTTACTATCGAATAAACCTGTTGGACTTTAACCTGGTGTTGTGAGGCTTCTATCCTGGTTAACTGCAGGCACTTCCTGGAATTTTCAGGAAAAATGTTTCTGAGCTGCAGGGTGAGGGAGAAGATAATTACATGTGCCTAGAGCTGTCCCAACCAGCAAGATCTGGGTCATTAGTAAAGGAAGCACACAGAGGCTGCAATTGCTGTTTTAAATCTCTTTCCATTGCTCCATACAGGCAGAGAATGTTAATGATTCATTAGGGAGCAGGTAGGATGGAATGATTATGGAACATTCTTCAAGCATCATTACCTGAGGCACACAGTGGTACAGTGGTCAGTGCTGCTGCCTCACAGCACCAGGGACCCGGGCTCAATTCTGGCCTTGGGTCACTGCCTGCATGCACATTCTCCCCGTGTCTGAGTGGGTTTCCTCCTGGTGCTCCGGCTTCCTCCCACAGTCTGTAAGACATGCTCGTTAGGTGCGTTGGCCATGCTAAATTCACCCTCAGTGTACCTGAACAGGCTTCAGAGTGTTGCAACTATGGGATTTTCACAGTGTTAATATAAACCTGCTTGCGATGCTAATAAACAATATGCTGCAATTTGAACACTCATTTTCTTGGCTTCCTGCGGATCAGAGGGAAGGCGTTTCAATGCTTCTTGGAGTCTTTTATTTTCCAATCTATCTTATGACCTTGGAACATAGGGGCGGCACGGTGGCACAGTAATTAGCACTGCTGCCTCACAGCACCAAGGATCCAGGTTCAATTCGGCCTTCAGTGATTGTGTGGAGTTTGCACATTCTGCCCATGTCTGCGTGGGTTCCCTCTGGGTGTTCCGGTTTTCCCCACAGTTCAAAGATGGGCAGGTTAGGTGGATTGATTGTGCTAAATTGTCCCAAGAAGTTTGGGATTAGTAGTGCAAATACATGGGGTTACCGGGATAGGGCCTGAGTAAGATAAAAAAAAGGTAGGTTGGTGTAGACTGGATGTGCAGAATGGGCTCCTTTTGTACTGTAAGGATTCTATATCCTATAATGTCACAGGTATCAACCACTATACAAAATCTTGATAGGATAAACTTGAATGCGGATTACAGGGCCAATGGCAGGGTTCTGAGTAATGTGGAGGAACAGAGAGATCTTGGGGTTCATATCCACAGATCTTTGAAGGTTGCCACTCAAGTGGATAGAGCTGTGAAGAAGGCTTATAGTGTGTTAGCGTTTATTAACAGGGGGTTTGAGTTTAAGAGCCATGGGGTTATGCTGCAACTGTACAGGACCTTGGTGAGACCACATTTGGAATATTGTGTGCAGCTCTGGTCACCTCACAATAAGAAGGATGTGGAAGCATTGGAGAGAGTGCAGAGGAGATTTACCAGGATGCTGCCTGGTTTGGAGGGTAGGTCTTATGAGGAAAGGTTGAGAGAGCTGGTGTTTTCCTCTTTAGACCAGAGGAGAACGAGAGGCGACTTAATAGAGGTTTATAAGATGATGAGGGGGATAGATAGAGTGGACGTGCAGAGACTATTTCCTCGGGTGGATGTAGCTGTTACTAGGGGGCATAACTATAAGGTTCATGGTGGGAGATATAGGAGGGATGTCTGAGGTAGATTCTTTACTCAGAGAGTGGTTGGGGTGTGGAATGCATTGCCTGCCGTGATAGTGGAGTCGGACAGTTTAGAAACTTTCAAACGGTTATTGAATAGGCGCATGGAGCACACCAGAATGATAAGGAGGGGATAGCTTGATCTTGGGTTTGGACGTAGCTTGGCACAACTTCGAGGGCTGAAGGGCCTGTACTGTGCTGTAATGTTCTATGTTTACCTAATTTGCCATTTTTCTCATGTGATTGTGGCCATGAAGCTATTCAACTATGGAAGTTACCGCAGCCAATTCCATCCTGGTCTGATATGCAACTGTCAGTAGGTGTCACTAGATTGTCAGCAGAACCCTGGATAACCTACCGCCTCCCTGACCCCACACCCGCCCCCTCCATCCCACAGCAGCCAACGATAACGTTGACTGTTTTGTCTTCCTTAGGGTCAACCATGATTCAATAAGAAATACACTCTCCTCTCGGTCAGGAGGTTTAAGTGTCACTCCTGGGATTTGAGTGTGTAACCTGGGGCGACACTTTTCCCCATTCATTCCCAGGATGTGGCCATCGTCTCAGGGACATCACAAGGATTCCCCAGATGCTTTATAGACAAAGGAAGCTGCTTCAAGTGTGGTCACTTGTAGGAACTGCAGCAGCAAATCAAGTCTGGTCTCACAAACAGGGACATGGTAATGAATGATCAGATCATTGTGCTATTGACTGAGGGGGTAAGTATTGGTCAAGAACTCTCAATCTTCTACATCATGCCCTTGGATCTTTTACACTTTGCTGCAAAAATCAAACAGAGACTTTACTTAACATCTCCCCAGTACTGTGCTGTAGCGCAGTCCAGATCTCTGCAGGTGGAATTGACCCACACCTCACAATTCTAGGGAAAATTTGACTTGATATACAATGAAAAGTATACAAAACATGCCGTTCATAGAGAAGGAAAGGAGAGAGTGCAGAATGTAGTGTTACAACCATAGATAAAGTTCAAGTTTTTGATAAGAGAGGGGATTAAGGGTTATGGGGAGAGGGCGGGAGTGTGGAACTGAGCCATGACAGGTCAGCCATGATCTTATTTAATGGCGGGTCAGGCTCGAAGGGCTAGATGGCCTACTCCTGCTCCTATTTCTTATGTTCTTATATAAGGTAGGTCCATTCAAAAGTCTGACGGCAGCAGGGAATAAGTCGGTTGAGTCGGTTGATACGTGACCTCAGACTTTTGTACCCTTTTCTCAATGGAAGAAGGCGGAAGAGAGAATGTCCGGGTGCATGGGGTCTTTAATTACGTTGGCTGCTTTTCCGAGGTAGCAGGAAGCCGGGACAGAGTCAATGGATGGGAGACTGGTTTGCGTGATGGATTGGGCTTCATTCTCAATCCTTTGTAGTTTCTTGCTGTCTTGGACGGAGCAGGAGCCCATACCAAGTTCTGATACAACCAGAAAGAATGCTTTCTATGGTGCAGCTGTAAGAGTTGGTGAGAGTCTCCCCATCGGAGGCACAGCTGACATGTAGTCCAAAGTGTAAAGAGAAAATCTAAAATAACTGATGACACAAATAACGCGTGACCTCTGAAAACTGAACATAAAGCAGAGCCACGCAAATAACATCAGAATTTAATAATTTCCTGAGTGAGTCAGTGCATGCTGTGAGGCTATTCAGGTGTAGATTATTAAATAGAATAAGCTAGTTAACATTATGTAGAATTCTACAATATTGAACTAGAGTACTATAGGGTTATTCAATGAAAACACACTTCAGAAAGACAGATTTACCAGGCAGCCTCTTAACATTGCACACAGTTGAGAAAGGAATGCCTATTTCTTAATGGACTCCAGTGTACACAATACAATGAGTTCCTATTATAATAAAGATTGGGAGAGGTGAGAGATCAAAGGCACAGAGAGCAAATGAGAACAGACATCCTTAACAATAAGCGATTGCAGCTGCATCAACAGCAGAAGGTGATTGTGTTTGGTACACGCTACATCCTTTACATTACAACAATGATTACATTGTAAAAGTGCTTCATTGTCTGCAAGTGCTTCGGAATATCCTGAGGTCACGGAAGGCGCTATAGAAATTTAAGTCTTCCCGATTCACTGAGGCCAATCTTATATTAGCTCCAAAGAACAATTTGAACCTCGACGCCCTGGAGGAGAGCAGGAAGGTAACAGACAGAGAAAACAAAGCAGGCTCGAATGCACAGTATGTCCATCAGCAGCTGAAAGGAAAAGATAAGAAATTGTTTTTCACTGATGGGCAAATTGGGAATCAGAGCACACAGCTTTATGGTAATTGACAAAAGACAGCCCGAAGGGAGATAAAGAGATTCTTTTTAATGCATCTGGAATCTGCCTAAAAGCATAGTGGAAGCAGAGTCTGTAGCCAATTTTGGAAAAGTGTATCTGTTTGAAAATGAATGATGTGCAGAGATATGGGGAAATAGCAAGGGGGCAAGAGGAAAACAGCTTTTCCTTCTGTACTATGATTTTTAACACATTCTTCAAACCCATTTTAAAATGGGACAATGAGGCAGAAGGACATGTCCCCCTCCACTTCTCCCTGACAATGGGAATTCTTCCACCAGATTTTATACACACACCTTTAACAGCACTAACAGTCATTTCTTCCTGACACTGGAAGCAATCATAGAATCATGCAGAGCAGAAGGAGGCCATTTGGCTCATTGAGTCTGTGCTGACAACAACCCCACGCAGACCCTATCCCCATAACCCCATGCATTTACCCTAACTAGTCCCCCTGGAGGCAATTTAGCATGGCCTATGCACCTAATCCACAAATCTTTGGACTGTGGGAGGAAACCGGAGCACTAGGAGGAAACCCACGCAGACATGGGGAGAATGTGCAGACTCTGCACAGACACTCACCTGAGCTGGGAATCGAACCCGGGTCCCTGGTGCTGTGGGGCAGCAGTGCTAACCACTGTGTCACAGTGCTGCCTCAGAGAGAGAGAGAGGTTCTGGCAATGAATTCTCAACCTAATATGTTAACTCTCTTTCTGTCTCCACAAATGCTGCCTGAGCTGCTGAGTACTTCCTGCATTTTTATGTTATTTCATATTTCCATCAAAGTGGTATATTAATTTTGTGTTACCCTTAATTTCTTTTTTGTTTAAGTTTATTATTGTCACAAGTAGGCTTACATTAAACACTGCAATGAAGTTACAATGAAAATCCCCTAGTCGCCACGCTCCCGCACCTGTTCGGGTACACAGAGGGAGAATTTAGCACGGCCAATGCACCTAACCAGCATGTCTGTCAGACTGAGAAGAAATCATGACACCCGGAGGAAACCCATGCAGACACGAGGAGAATGTGCAGACTTCCTGGTGCTATGAGGCAGCAGTGCTAACCACTGTGCCATCATGTCATTATGCTAAGTGTATAACGGGCTGTTAACCTATTGCCCAAATTTACGTACAGTCACCCAGGGTCAAACTCAAATTTCAGCAACTATCTCGTTCAAGTGCTGTCTGATTTGTCTGATAGTTTCAGCACTTACCCTTTGCATTGCAGTTGAAACAAAACCAATTTCATAAAGTTTGAGAAACATTTTTCTTCTGCCAAACGACCCGTTCAACTCATGCAATTCATTACATTTTAATAAGTGGAAGTTTACTTAATTAGCGAAATCCGCTGACATGTCCTTCAGTTAGATCATTATCATAGTAAGTAAATATCTTTGAACAAGGGCTTTTAATTTATTCATTAATTCTCTCTAAATAGAGTGTACAAAACCAGAACACCCACCAGATGGATGTTTCGATGACTTCCAGCAGTCAAACTCTTTTCAAGGTTTGACTTTCTCAGTGTGGAACTTCTATTTGACAAGGTCCACGTGTGATGGCTTGTATCACCCATCACGTAGTCATGTCAGCACTTTCCCTACTTGGGCACTCTTCAAGTTACTGCAGATGAAGAAACGTGAATTTATATGGTACTTTATCCAACTTCAGAATATTCCAAAGCATTTCATAAGCAATGAATTAAATTCTGAATCACCGTATGAAAGAGGGCAGCAAATTTATTATCAGTGAGCCCCAGCCAACACCAATGTGATATTGGCGAGATAATTTGCTTTTATTTCTTGACAAAGGGACTCGAAACATCAGCTCTTTTCTCTCCTTACAGATGCTGCCAGATCTGCTGAGATTTTCCAGTATTTTCTGTTCTGTTTTTATTTTTTCCTGGTATGTAGGTGTTGTTTGGAAGGCCAGTATTTAACATTGATTGTTAAATGCCTTCAGAAGGTGGTGGCGAGCCACTTTCTTCAACCTCCAGAGTCCATGTGGTGTAGGTACACCCACTGTTTTGTTGAGGAGGGGGTTGCAGGTCATTGACCCAGTGACAGTGAAGGAATGCTGAGAAAGACCCAAGTTGGGATGTTGTGTGGCTTTCAGGAGAACTAGCAGGTGGTGCCTGCTACCTTGCCCTTCAATGTGGGAGAAGCCATGGGATTGATTGTTGGTTACAGAATAATTGTTGTCAGGAATACCAAGGAGAACTCACTTGTTCTCCTTTGAAATAGTGCCATGTCTATCAGAGAGGGCAAGCTGGTCTCCATCTCCACAACTCCTCAGAAAGACAGCTTTTCCAATGTTTGTCAGTGCTGGCACCAAGAGCATCAGCTGAGACCACTGGCATAAGTCTAAGGAAAGGAAATTCAACCTCCAAACTTCAAAAACTCTGAAGTGGGAGCCCTGCCAATGAACTATGGTTGGTATTATCAAGAACAGGCTATCACTGCATAACAATTACGTCCTTAGAAGCACATTTAATGTTTGTAGATTTAACCTCATCAGTCAGAGTTCCACCCTTTCTATTTGCTGTTTTTACCCAGAGATTGAAGATTACATGCAGTTTACATTGGAAATTTGTATTCACAATGGATCGCTGACACACGATGTTAATATCTGATTTTGGCACTGTACTTCAGGCACTTTCTGAGTACAAAGAACAAAGAAGAGTACAGCACAGGAACCGGTCCTTTGGCCCTCCAAGCCCGTGCTGATCATGATGCCCAAATTCAATTAAAAAATAAGCTCCTGCCCTCACTTGGTGTCTCTCCCTCTATTCCCTCCCTATTCATGTATCCAAGCAGAATCCTCTTAAATGTTACTAATGTTACCTGCTTCTACCACCTCGCCTGGCAGCGTGTTCCAGGCACCCACCACTCACTGCGTGAAAAGCTTTCCCCGCACATCTTCCTTAAACTTTCCCCGTCTCACCTTGAGCCTGTGCCTCCTTGTAATTGACTCTTCCACCCTGGGACAAAGCCTCTGACTCTCCACCATCTTTGTCTCCCATAATCTTGTAGACCTCTATCAGGTCTCCTCTCAGCCTCTGTCTTTCCAGTGCAAACAATCCTTGTTTATTCAACCTCTCCTCATAGCCAAAACCCCCAAGACCAGGCAACATCCTGATGAACCTTGTTTGCACTCTCTCCCAAGCTTCCACATCCTTCTGGCAATGTGACAACTAGAACTGCATGCAATGATCCAAATGCAGTCTAACTGAGGTTTTATATAGCTGCAATATGATTTCCTAACTCTTGTATTCAATGCCCTACTGATGAAGGCAAGCATGCCATATGCCTTCTCAATCACTTCTGCCACCTGTGTTGCCACTTCTAGTGAACTGTAGACCTGCACACCCAGGTCCCTCTATATGTTAATGTTCATTAAGGTTCTACCATTTACAATATAAGTCATGTGTGAATTTGATCTTCCAAAATGCATCACTTTGCATTTGTTCAGATTAAACTCCATCTGCCATTTCTGTGTCCAAGTTTCCAATCTATCTATATTATGTTGTATCCTGTGACAATCCCTGGCACTATCAGCCACTCCACCAATCTTGGAGATTGGTAATTGGAGATAGCAGGACCCTTTGTCAATAAGGCAAAAAAATCAGAGCACGGTGCACACATGGATAAATATATCGGGGGAGATTTTGGACCAACACTTGCCATGATTGCAAATGGCATCTTGGGGACAAAATCTTGCAACAATCAGGAAATAAGATTCTCGCTGGTGGAATCATGTTTTCTGATTTTTCCCACCCCGCCCCTTGGTGATATGGGTGGGAACCTTAAATACATTGCTAAGAACCCTGCTGATGCTAAACGCAACGATATCCCAAAACTCTGAAGGGTTCTTAGTAATATATATTTTCATTTAAGTTTATTGTGAGAAAAGATATGCAAAACCAGGGGGGACAATCCAGTCATTATGCGATCAATTAATAAAGAAGGTTTATTAACTTTGAAGAAAAACACACGATAAGAAAGGCTATCATGTAATGCTATTCTTGATTACACAGATGGCTATACACATGAATCTACCCTTTTGTTTGCAGCAACCTATATTTCCTGAACTCCAAAACATCCCTTGTTCCCAAACAAGTTCTGTACAATTCTGTGAGCTAAATCCTGCGCTGGTTATTTGTCCATGTTTGGGAAAACTGTCTTCAGTTTCAGTGAAATAGTCTTGGTTGGAGTTTTGGGTCTTACCTGACTGCCTGGTTGGCAATAACTTGTTTCCAAGAGCCTGTTTTTGCAGCTGGGTGTAGTTGCGATGGCAGCTTCTGTTACTGTGCCCCTGAGTTCCAGAGGCCATCTCATGACCCCAATACCACCAGAACTGTTTTGGAGTTTTAAGGGGACACTCAAATGGACAAAACAGGGAATTTGCCAATTAATAGCCACTCAAACTCCTCAGGCAGCTGGTAAAGAACCAGCACAGATCAAAATAGAAATTTCAGATGTTCTCCAGATGAATCCAACCAATTTCATGCATGTCTGTGTGTTCCATTGGTCTGTGGGGTTAACCAGTGCCAGTATGAGCTCTGGCCTGACGCTTGTTGTACAAGGTCACTGTCCGTCCCCTCCCATCAGTAAGGAGCTCCCTCCTAATGGAAACCCAAATCCATCTCATTCCACGGAGATTCCTGGTCAGTCACATTGATGGAAGAACATTAAAGCCATCACCATTACTATTCATAGCTGCAACTACAGAATGTTTCCGCAGCAATGAAGACTCCTTGGGAGGCTGGTTGGCTCAGTTGGATCAGATTGGTGCCAGCAACACAGTGTTAGTTTCCTCTTCCAGCTGGAGTATATTTAGGACCTGCTTGCCCTATCCATGGTGGAGGCAGTAATTCTTTGGGCCGAACCACCCTTTGGGAAGGGAAGTGGAGGTCCAGCAATGAAGGTAAGCATGCTGAATGCATTCTTAATCACCTTGACCATCTGTGTTGTCACTTTTATGATACTGTGGCCCAGATCCCTCTGTATATTAACGTTCAAAAGGGTTCTGCCATTTACGGCATAATTCACACCTAAATTTGATCCTCCAAAATGTATCATCTCTCATTTGTCTGGACTAAACCCATCTGCCATTTCTCTGCCCAAGTCTCCAATCTATTGATATCCAGCTGTATCCTGTGACAATCCCCAGCACTACCAGCAACTCCACCAATCTTGGAGATTGTAACTGGAGTTATGTTTAGGAACTGACAGCTGGCCTGATCCATAATGGAGGCAGTAATTTTTTGGGCTGGACCACCCTTTGGGAGGGAAGTGGAAAAGATAATTCCACTACAATGTAGTTCTGCAATGCCTTTCCCATAAATCACCAATGTATTTCTACTGCTTGGTGGTATTACATTGAGTTGACGTGGTTTGAGTTGGGTTGTGATTTATTATGTTCGATTGGTTTGGCTGTGCTGGTCTGCGTTGGGTCGTGTTCGGTCATGTTGGGTTGAGTTGGGCTCTGTTGGGTTGGGCTCTGTTGGGTTGGGCTGTGTTGGGTTGGGTTGGGTTGAGTTGGGCTGAGTTGTGCTGGACTGTGTAGGGTTGGGCTCTGTAGGGTTGTGCTATGTTGTGTTGTGTTGTGTTGGTTTGTCTGTCATGTGTTTAATTGGGTTGAGTTTGATTTGATTTATTATTGTCACATACATTAACATACAGTGAAAAGTATTGTTTCCTGCGTGCTATACAGACAAAGCATACCATTCATAGAGAAGGAAATGAGAGAGTGCAGAATGTAGTGTTACAGTCATTGCTAGGGTGTAGAGAAAGATCAACTTAATGCAAGGTAAGTGCATTCAAACGTCTGACAGCAGCAGGGAAGAAGCTGTTCTTGAGTCGGTTGGTACATGACATCAGACTTTTGTTTCTTTTTCCTGACTGAAGAAGTTGAAAAGAGAATGTCTGGGGTGCGTGGGGTCCTTAATTATGTTGGCTGCTTTGCCGAGGCAGTGGGAAGTGTTGACAGAGTGATTGGATGGGAGGCTGGTTTGCGTGATGGATTGGGTTACTTTCACGACTTTTGTAGTTCCTTGCAATCTTAGGCAGAGCAGGAGCCCATACCAAGCTGTGATACAACCAGAAAGAATACTTCCTATGTTGCTCTTGTAAAAGTTGGTGAGAGTCATAGCTATGTGCTAAATTTCCTTAGTCTTCTGAGAAAGTAGAGGCAATGGTGGGCTTTCTTAACTGTGCTGTTGGTAGAGGGGACCCAGAACAGGTTGTTGGTGATCTGGACACCTAAAACCTTGAAGCTTTCGATCATTTCTCCTTTGTCCCCATTGATGTAGACAGGGGCATGTTCTCCTTTACGCTTCCTGAAGTCGACAACAATCTCTTTTGTTTTGTTGACTTTGAGAGAGAGATTATTGTTGCCGTACCAGTTCACCAGATTCTCTATCTCACTCCTGTACTCTGTCTTGTCATGTTTGCGATTTGACTCACTATGGTGGTGTCAGCAGCAAATTTGAAAATTGAATTGGAGGGGAATTTGGCCACACAGTCAGATGTGTATGAGGAGTATAGTAGGGAGCTGGGAACACAGCCTTGTGAGGCACTGATTGTGGAGGAGATGTTGTTGCCTATCCCTACTGATTGTGGTCTGTGAGTTAGGAAGTTCAGGATCCAGTCACAGAGCCCCAGGTCATGGAGTTTGGAGATGAGTTTCATGGAAATAATGGTGTTGAAGGCTGAGCTGTAGTCAATAAATAGGAGTCTGACATTGGTATCCTTATAGTCTAGGCATTCCAGGGTTCAGTGCAGAGCTCGGGATTTTGCATCTGCTATGGACCTGTTGCAGCGATAGGTAAACTGTCATGGATCCAGGTAATCCAGGAGGCTGGAATTTTTTCGTGCCATGACTAGCCTTTCAGGGCACTTAATAATGATAGGTGTCAAAGCCACCGGCCGAAAGTCATAAAGGCACGCTGCTTGCTTTTTCTTAGTTACTGGGACAATGGTCACTTTCTTGAAGTAGATAGGGACCTCCAATTGTTGTAAAGAGAGATTGAAGATGTCTGCTAATACCACTGCCAGCTGATCCGCGAAGGATCTGATCTGGGTACCCCATCAGCAGTCGCTCTCTGTAGGTTGACCTTTGAGACCTCTGACGTCTGCAGTGGTGACCCCCCAGATGCAGGTTCATCCAGGGCTTCAAGGGTAGAGGGCATCCTCTCGCTAACCTCTTGCTCAAAATGGGCATAGAATACACTGAGTTTGTCAGGGAGGGTTGCGTTGGAACAAACGATTTTACCTGCATTCATCTTGTAGCCTGTTACGTCTTGCAGACCTTGCCATAGTTGGCAGGGGTTGGTGTAGCCTGGGACTCTAGTTTGGTCCGTTACTGTCTTTTGGCATCTGTGATTGGGTTGTGTTGGGTTGTGTTTGGTTGGGTTGTGTTGGGTTGTGTTTAGTTGGGTTGTTTTGGGTTGTGTTTGGTTGGATTGTATTGGGTTGTGTTGTGCTGTGCTGTGTTGTGTTGATTGGTATGGGATGCTGATCAGGGGAGAACAGGGCTGGGCAAGTCTCTTGCAGCAATGGCTTGGAGGTGACTTTCAACAGCAGATGAGCTGAGGCAGTGCTGATGTTACAGAAGTGGAAGGATGCTTCCCGTTGATGGAGTGGGTAAGTGGGCATAGGAAACACATAGAAATTACACACAAAGACAGCTCTCTGCTGATGTTTATACTCCACATGAACTTTTTCCCATCCTATCTTCTAATCCTATCCTAATATTCTTCTTGTCCTTCCTATAGAAACGTGAAGGCGCAGAGAGAGGCCACTCAGCCTGCTGTGTCGATGCTGGCCAAAAAAGAAAAAGAAATAAACTAGCCACTCACTTTAATCCCACTTTTCAGCACCTGGTCCTGAGCCACGCGGATTACAGCATTAGTGCAGATCTAGGTGCCTCTTCAATGGGTTGAGTCTTTCAGCCTCAAACACCAACTCAGACAATGAATTTCAAATAACCAACACCCTCCGGGTGGAAATGTTATTCCTTGTGTCTCCTCTAATCCTTCTGCCAATCAGCTTAAAAGGTGGTTGAGAGGTCCATCCTAAGAACTGACCTCTGAACTTGGGGAAACAGCTTTTTCCTTATCTAAGCCCCTCATAATTTAATATACCTCAGTTAAGGCACCTCCTAGCATTCTCTGTTTTAACGAAAATAATTGTAGCCTATCCAATCTCCCCTCATAGCTCCAATTCTCAAGCCTTTGCAACATTCTTGTAATTCTTCTTTGCACTCTCTCCATATCAACTACCTCCTTCCTGTAGTGTGGTGACTGGGACTAAACACAAGGTTCCAGCTGGGTTTTATACAGTTTCCAGCATTACATTTCTGATTTTGTGTTCAATAACTCATTCAATAAAGGAAATCATTCCATATGCTTTCTTTGCCACGTTATCCATCTGTCCTATCACCTACACATACATGAACACATGCATTTCAAGGTCTCTCACTTCCTCCACCTTCCTCAATACCCTCTCATTTATTGGATATTTCCCTGCTTTGTTCACCCTGTCCAAATGCATTACCTCACATTTCTCTGGATTGAATTCTATAAGACTCCATTGCATGATGGTGAAATGTGCCATAGAAATACAAATTCTATCTTTCTTTGACTGTTTACCCAGGGCAGCCACAGGATGGTGGAGACAGGGCTATGGGACATGGAAGAAAATGTGGCATTGGGGTGCAAGTCTTCTGTTGTTGGGTTGAGGTAGAATATTGTCACAGGATGAAGGGAGCTTTCCCTTTGTAGGTAAGCTGGGAATATTTGATATTATAATTTGTTTTCTGAGTAAGAATAAATTGGAAAAGTCATCACCCCGAGGCCTGGGCTGATGATCCGGATACATGAGTTCAAATCCCACCAGGGCAACTTGGGAATTTAATTTCAATTCACAATGGCATCTGAAATAGCAAGAGCTGCTATCAGCACCGGTGACTGTGAAGCTACTGGATTGTCCTACAAGCTCATCTGGCTCACTAATGTGACTTGGCCTCTGTATAACTTATAACGGCCTTCTGAAATGGCCGAGAAAGCCACTTTGTATTGGGCAATAGAAACATAGAAATTAGAAGCAGGAGTAGGCAATTTGGCCCTCTGAAAGGCGGCGCGGGCTCGTTGGGCCAAAGGGCCTGTTTCCCGTGCTGTGTTGTTCTTTGTTCTTTGTTTGTTCTTTGAACCTTCTCCATTATTATGATCATGGCCGTTCATCAAATTCAATATTCTGATTACCCCCTTCCCCCCAAATTTCTTGATCTCTTTAGTCCCAAGTGTTATTTCTAATTCCTTCTTGTAATCGCACAATGTTTTGGCCTCGGGTTTTGGCGTCATGTACAATGTTCCCTTCCTGTCATCATCTCCTTCTCCAGGTAGCACCTTGACTATTCTCTGAACCATCGCTTACACTACTACAGGGCGTAATAGCGTAATCATTACTCTAATGCTTATGTAGCGTAAGGAGGGAGTCAGCTACAGTGGGGATTAAACCCTACATTGTTGGCATTATTCTGACCCACACACCAGCCAACTGAGCTAACCAGCTTCCCAACCCTTCAACTAAACAACATCAAAAAGTAAAGCAAGGCCCATCTCTTTCTTTGATAAATACGGCATTCACAACAAGAAGAATATAATGGAACCGCTTAAAATGTCTGGCTAGTGAAAGGTTACTGAATAGACATCCACAAAATTGTAGTAATGTCTATTTTGAATTACTACTGCGTAACTGGCTGTGCCATAGATAATGGTGTTTAGAATTTATTCAGGATTGACAGCTCCTTTGTAGCAATCGAATTGAATGTGAAATCACTCCATTTCACAATCCCAAAAAAACGATTTCGACTGGATTACCTGAGTGCAATACATGTAGATTGTCTGCTTAAACTCTGCAATGGTATGACAGGTGAAATTGCACCTCTGTCAATTGCTGGAGAAAAATAATTCTGAACAGTTTCATTTTTATATTAAAAGTGTTTCAGGGACAGTGTTTACCACTTAGTCTGCTCCTGGCTTTCTTCAAAAAAAATAAATTATCTTAGTGCAATTCCTTTGGACCAACAAACAGCTCATTCCCTATTCAAAAGGAACTGCAGGTGGCTCAGAATGAAATCTGTGCCAAAACAATTGGACTGAAAGTGGAGAGATTTTCTTCTCTCTTTTCATTTTTCTCACAAGCTTCATTCCAGACTGAATTCAAGTAATTACATTTATATAGCACCTTTCACATTGTACGATGTCCCAGAGTTCTTCAGAGGAGCGTTAGCAGGCAAAGCTTTGACACTGTGCCTCAGAAGGAGATATTAGGTTTTTTTATTCATTGGTGGGACATGAGTGTCCCTGGCTTGTCAGTATTTATTGCCCACCCTTAGTTGCCTTTGGAGAGCAGTTAAGAGTCAACAACATTGTAGTGGCGCTAGAGTCACATGTTGGTCAGACCAGGTAAGGACAGCAGATTTCCTTCCCTAAAGGACATCAATGAACCAGATGGAACCAAAAGAGAAAATGCTGGAAAATCTCAGCAGATCTGGCAGCACCTGTAAGGAGAGAAAAGGACTGACATTTCAAGTCCAGATGAACCTGTGTCAAAGATTCCAGCATCCACAGTAATTTGCTTTTATCCAGTGAACCAGATGGGTTTTTTCCGACAATTGGCAACGGTTTCATGGTTATCAGTAGATTTTTTTATTCCAGTTGTCATTCCTTGAATTCAAATTCCACCACCTGCCATGGCAGGATTCGAATTGGGGTCCCCAGAACATTAGTTGAGTCTCTGGATTAGTAGTCTAGTGATAATTCCACTAGGCCATTGCTTCCCCATATTTTGAAGAGTATCTTTAAGAGGGTAGAGAGATAGCGGAGATGTGGTAAGGATTCATGACTGAATTTCAGGGTTTAGAATCTAGGTGGCTGAAGGCACTGTCACCAATGTGGAGGTAATGTTTTATGTATTGTATTATCTATAAATATCCGTTAAGCACTAGGGACTAAATAGGCTAGGAACTAATTGTGATGTGTCAGTGTTCCAGATGACCACATTCCATGGCTGCACCAGAGACTCATTGAGCAACAGAACCAATTCAAAACACATTAAGCAATAAGATCCAACCATGTTCATTTATCTTAAATGTAATAAGACATTTCGATGAGGTCCACAGGAATGTAGACTAGACAAGCATTGACCAAGTCAAATAACATCAACAAGGTTTAACAAAGCATCACCTGGACTTGAAACATCAGCTTTTCTCTAACCTTCCTGATGCTGCCAAATCTGCTGAGCTTTTCCAGCGTTTTATCTTTCAGTTTAACATCAGTAAGGTGACTGTTTAAAAATTGAAACCATCTATTGTATTGGTATTCAAGCCTAGAACCCCAGAGATTGCTCTAGGTTTGGGGTTTACCAGTTCAGTGACCTTATACCACAAGGTCACAGGAGGAACCAAAAAACTTAGACAAAGAAATAGGTTTTAAGGAGTGTCACAGAGAAATACAGAGGCTGAAAAGGTTCAGGAGAGAATTTCAGGGCTACAGACCAGAGCTGCTGAAGGTGTAACCATTAATGATGGAACGATGGAAATTGTGTGATATTAGAAGAGAAGTGTTGAAGTCTAGAGCAAATAGAATTGACCTTTGAATATCTGTAATAGCAGTGAACTTTGTATAGGAATAAAATTCACCTGAATACTTTACTGGTGTTACATGTAAAGCAGCGTTGGATGTGCATAATAGGCTTATTTATTGTGACAATAGGGTTAACTGAAACTTCAGGGAGTCAACTGATATGTTTGAGGCATTTATCATATTTTATATTTTATGCGAAAGTACTTTCTGTTATCAGGTACTCAGCTCCAGCAGAAATCATTGCACAGACTGAACTGGCTTTGTAGAAATATATATTATACGGTGAGCTGTGAGGGAGTCAGTGATTGACCTTAAGAGGACAGAGAAAGGCTGGTGGAATGGGAAATAAAATGTAATGAAGAAAAGAGTGAAGAGATGCACTGTGGTTGGAAGAGCAAAGAAAAGCAATAGAAAAGAGGGGATACAATTCTAAAAGCATTTGGGACATGAGGATATACTTACACAAATTGTTAAGGTGCCAGCACAGAGGGTAAAGGCACTTTAAAAGACTTTTAGGATCCAGGAATCTGGATTTTCTAACTCGGGGCATGGACGTGATATCAAACCTTAATGAAATTCCTGTTTAGCCTTAACTGCTGGACTATTGTGTCCAATTCTGATCAGTACGCTTTGTGAAGGACGTGAAGGCATTAGAGAGGGTGCAGAAAATACTTATGAGAATGGTTTCAGGGGCGAGGAACTTCAGTCACATGGATAGATAGGGAAAGCTGGAGTTGTTCTCTTTGGAGAAGAAAAGGTTAAGAGGAGATTTGATAGAGGTGCTCAAAATAAATGATGAAGAGCCAACACCATGTGGAGAAACTGTTCGCACTGATGGAACAATGAAGAAGAAATTTAAGGCTAAAAGGTGACATGAGAAGAAATCTTTTTCTGCAGCCAATGGTTTGAATCTGGAACACATTGCCCAAGAGAGTGGTAGTGATTTGATTTGCTTTGATTTGATTTATTATTGTCACATGTATTTCGCAAACATTCAGTTCAGGAACAGTGATCACCATTCTGTAAGCTTTAAGGTACTGATGGAGAAAGATAAGTGTAGTCCTTAAACTAAAGTGCTAAATTGGAGAAAAGCTAATTACAACAATATTAGACAGGAACTAAAGAAGGTAGATTGGGGGCAGATGTTTGAGGGCAAATCCACATCTGGCATGTAGGAGGCTTTCAAGTATAAGTTGATAGGGATTCAGGACCAGCACATTCCTGTAAGGATGAAGGATAAGTATGGCAAGCTTTGGGAACTTTGGATAATGAGAGATGTTGTGAAACTAGTCAAAGAGAAAAAGGAAGCATTTATCAAAGCCAGGAGGCAGGGAACACACAAAGCAAGTGTGGAATCCAAGGAAAGTAGAAAGAAACTTCAGCAAGGAGTAAGAAAGGCAAAAAGGGGTCATGAAAAAGCATTGGCCGGCAGGATTAAGGAAAATTGCAAGGATTTTTACGCATATATAAAGAGCAAGAGGGTAGCCGGGGAGAGGGTTGGCCCACTCAAGGATGAGGGAGGGAATCTGTGCGTGGAGCCAGAGGAAATGGGCGAGGTATTAAATGAGTACTTTGCGTCAGTATTCACCAAAGAGAAGAACTTGGTGGATGGTGAGCCTGGGAAAGGATGTGTAGATAGTTTAAGTCATGTTGAGATCAAAAAGGAGGAGATATTGGGGTTCTTGAGAAACATTAAGGTGGACAAGTCCCCAGAGCCTGATGGGATATACCCTAGAGTACTGAGAGGGGCAAGGAAGGAAATTGCTGGGGCCTTGAGAAAAACCTTTGTATCCTCACTGGCTACAGGGGAGGTCCCAGAGGATTGAGAATAATGAATGTTGTTCTTTTGTTTAAGAAGGGTAACAAGATTAATCCAGGTAATTACAGGACGGGGAGACTTACATCAGTGGTAGGGAAATTATTGGAGAGGATTCTTCGAGACAAGATTTATTCCCACTTGGAAATAAGTGGACGTGTTAGTGAGAGGCAACATGGTTTTGTGAAGGAGAGGTCGTGTCTCATGAACTTGATCGAGTTTTTCGAGGAAGTGATGAAGATGATTGATGACGGTAGGGCAGTGGATGTTGTCTACATGGACTTCAGTAAGTCTTTTGACAAGATCCGTTATGGCAGATTGGTGCAGAAAGTGAAGTCGCATGGGATCAGAAGTGAGCTGGCAAGATGGATACAAAACTGGCTCAGTCAAACATTGACAACTGCTAGTCTCCAGATACAATTTTACAACTCATCCGTTTCATCCTGGACCACAATGTCTTCACCTTCAACAACCAGTTCTTCATTCAGACACACGGAGCAGCCATGGAGACTAAAGTCGCACTTCAATACACCAACATCTTCATGCACAGAGTCGAACAAGACCTCTTCACCGCACAGGACCTTCAATCAATGCTATACACTAGATACATCGATGACATTTTTTTCCTTTGGACTCATGGGGAACAATCATTGAAACAACTTTGTGATGACATCAACAAGTTCCATTTCACCATCAGACTCACCGTGGATTACCTTCCGGAATCGGTTGCATTCTTGGACACAGACATCTCCATCAAGGATGGTTATCTCAGCACTTCACACTGTACCGAAGCCCACGGATAATCTCACAATTCTCCACTTCTCCAGCTTCCACTCTAAACACGTTAAAGAAGCCATCCCCTACAGACAAGCCGTCTGTATACACAAGATCTGCTCAGATGAGGAGGATCGCAACAGACACCTCCAGACGCTAAAAGATGCCCTCATAAGAACAGGATATGGCACTCGACTCATCAATCGACAGTTCCGACATGCCGTAGCGAAAAATCGTACCGACTTCCTCAGAAGACAAACACAGGACACGGTGGACAGAGTACCCTTCGTCATCCAGTACTTTCCCAGAGTGGAGAAGCTACAACATCTTCTCCAGAACCTTCAGCATGTCATTGATGAAGACGAACATCTCGCCAAGGCTATTCCCACACCCCTACTTTTTGTCTTCAAACAACCACACAACCTCAAACAGACCATTGTCCACAGCAAACTACCCAGCCTTCAGGAGAACAGTGACCACAACACCACACAACCCTGCCACACCAGACTCTGCAAGACATGCCGGATCATTGACACGGATGCCATCATCTCACATGAGAACACCATCCATCAAGTACACGGTACATACCCTTGCAACTTGGCCAACGTTGTCTACCTGATACGCTGCAGGAAAAGATGTCCCGAGGCGTAGTACACTGGGGAGACCGTGCAGACACGACAACTACGGGTGAATGAACACCACTCGACAAGAGACAATAACATTCTCTTCCTGTTGGGGAACACTTCAGCGGTCACGGGCATTTGGCTTCTGATAAGCACATAAGAACATAAGAAATAGGAGCAGGAGTAGGCCATCTAGCCCTTCGAGCCTGCCCCGCCATTCAATAAGATCATGGCTGATCTGAAGTGGATCAGTTCCAATTTCCCGCTTTCTCCCCATAACCCTTAATTGCCTTGTCTATCAGAAACCTATCTACCCGTGACTTAAATATATTTAGCGAGGTAGCCTCCACTACTTCAACGGGCCGAGAATTTCAGAGATTCACCACCCTTTGAGTGAAGAAGTTCCTCCTCAACTCCGATCTAAACTGCCCCCCCCCTCCTTATTTTGAGGCTGTGCCCTCTTGTCCCGCTATCCTTTCTAAGCGGGAAGAATCTCTCTACCTCTACCCTATCCATCCTCTTCATTATCTTATACGTCTCTATAAGATCCCCCCCTCAGCCTTCTAAACTCCAACGAGTACAGACCCAGCCTGTTCAGTCTCTCTTCATAGTCCGACCCCCTCATCTCCGGTATCAGCGGATGATCTTCGGATGAGCGTTCTCCAAGGCGGCCTTCACGACACACGGCAATGCAGGGTCGCTGAGCAGAGACTGATGGCCAAGTTCTGCACACATGAGGATGGCTTCCTTTTGTGATGTAAGAATTCAAAGATTCTACAAGGACAATCCTTTTGAGCACAGTTTATCAAAATCAGAAGTATTATTAATAAGCGCACTGATTAAGAGAGCAAGGGAACATTAAAATTGTCTGGAAAGCTGTTTCTGCTTTGGGTACAGTTAAGCAAAGAGCTCCAAATTGCAGGTGACCATTCAAGTTTCCACTAAAATTCATTTACATAATCATAAACACAAAATCTTCCATGAAATAGCAGAATCGAGCAGCATAATAGAATGTAATCATTTTTCTTTCTTGCTATTAACACGGATTCCTCGATGCATTCATGAGTGGTAACCTCGTACAGATTTATTAAATGGATTTCTCACAAACACAAACATAAGCCTTTTCAATCAGTGCCCAGTTATTCTCCTGTAAGTAAACTCATTGAAAATCGATGAAAATGATTAAAAATAAATCTATCATGAAGTATTTAATAGTTTTATTCGTGGACATTAGTTGGTTTCTCAGGTATTTTTGATATGAAAATGTTTTAAAAACATTCCTGCTCATTCCTTTGTGGCTCAGATACTCATAGAATTACAGCATTGTTGTAGGGCAGAAGGAGGCCATTTTTTAAATTCATTTGTGGGATATGGGTGTCACTGCGTGGCCAGCATTTATTGCCCATCCCTGGTTGCCTGAGGACAATTGAGAGTCAACCACATTGCTGTGACCCTAGAGCCACATGTAGACCAGACCAGGTAAGGATGGCAGATTTCCTTCCGTAAAGGACATTAGTAACCAAATGAGTTTCTCTGACAATCGACAATAGTTTCACGGTTGTCAGTACATTCTAAATTCCAGAGGGGGCAGTCTGGTCCTTGCTTTACTGTCACACCGCAGTGAGTGCTGAGCAAATCTGTGGGTTACAGTCTGACCTTTCTCCTACCCGATGGTCAGGGTGTGGTGTGATGTCCACTCTGGCCAGTGCCTCTATTTTAACTCTAGGTTGGGGAGGAGTTACCTGATCTGCAGGATGGGTTCCTGATATCTCCCCATTACTGAGAGAGAAGCTTTGTCATTGTAGATGAATTCTGGCAGTTGTTTTGCCACCAGGAAAGAGTTAATAACTAATTTTGGAAAAAGTCCTGGAGAATCCCTTGAAGGTAAAAGAATCTGCAGAGCCATGGGGAAAAAAGCTGGGAAGGTTGATGCTGTGTGATGGCTTCCTTCTGTCCTGTGCTATTCTAACTGTTTGTAGTTGATATGTTTCATTCAAACCATCCACTTGCAACTGAGAGTTATCACAGATTGGAAAGGTGATAGTAAAGCCTGTGCGTCATATCCCATCTCCCAGTCTCACAAACAAGACTGAGTACAATGATAACAAATGCACTAAATCGCAGTCCTTCCAGAAACTGAAGTCCCTGAACTTGGAGTGGACGCCGTAGACAAGAAATCTGACACTGATCTTAAACTACAGCAGGACTGGAACTCCTGCGATGAAATAAAAATAAAAATTGTGGCTTACCTTCAAAAGCCCAAATCGCCTTACGTTACTGAAAAATGTATCAAAACCAGCAAATTCTGAACAAATCGAAGGCTTAACAGGAGATATCAGGCTGGATTTTCCACTGTGGTGTAATTGCTGATGGATGTGTTGGATGAAGGATATGTAAAATGGCCTGGTATATTTCATTCTGTCGCAGCTTAACTTAACTATTGATTTTGAAAGAATTGGAAATGAAGTAATTGTGAATATAATTATAATATAGTCTCTTAATTTGGTTAATGACTGCTTTTTTAAACTTTTTTATGGGATGTGGGTTTTCCTGGCTGGGTATTTATTGCCCTGAAGGACATTAGTTAACTAGATGAGTTTAATTCCAAGTTTTTATTGAATACAAATTTTGCCATTTGCTATGGTGGGATTTGAACCCTGGTCCCAGAGCATTACCCTGGGGCATTACCTTAGTCCAATGACAATACCACTGCATCAGCATCTCCCCATGATGAGTAGCTCAGGATTCTTGTTTAAATTTATATTCTTGTTCCAAATGTAATATAAATGTGATTGCCTTTGACATTCAGGCAGCATGGGGAGGTTATGGGTTAGTGGTGTTATTGTTCGATTATTAAGCCAGAAACTCAGCAAACGTTCTTGGCCCCGGGTTCGAATCCCGCCATGGCAGATGGTGGAATTTGAATTCAATGAAAAGTACCGAAATTAAGGATCTACTGACGATCATGAAATAATTGCCGATTGTTGGAAAAATTCATCTGGTTCACTATCGTCCTTTAAGGAAGGAAATCTGCCATTCTTACCTGGTCTGACCTATATGTGACTCCAGAGCCACAGCAATGTGGTTGACTCCCAGCTGCCCTTGGGCAACTAGGGATGGGCAATAACAGCATCACTCATGTCCCTTGAATGAATAAAAAAAAATTGACCAGGTGGACATCTATCAAAATTGAAGCCAGTGGGAATTGGGGGAAATCTCTTCACTGTTTGGAGTGGTACCTGGCACAAAGATAGATGATTGTGGCTTTTGGAAGCCAATCGTCTCTGTCCCAGGCCATCACTGCAGAGGTTCCTTGGGTAGTTCCTCAGCTCAACCATCTGCAGCTGCTTCATCAATGACCTTCCTTCACTTTTGCTGGATCCAAACTCTGAACAGCACTGTAAAAGTGTACCGACACCACATGGACTGCAGCGGTTCCAGAGGCAGTTCACCATCGCCTGCTGGAGGGAAGCTAGGGATGGGCAATGAATACTGGTTTTGCCAGCAATGTTCACATCCAAAGAAGGAATTAAACAAGAACTGTTGATGTGATAATGTCAAAGAAAGCAATGTTAGACTGTTATCAAAGCAACACTACAACTCCGTTGAAGAAAAGGAAGTCGAGGTACACTATAACTGAGGATATTTTATTCTAAAAGGACATGCGAACATTTCATCATACGAAGAATTAGGAACCTGGACCTCCCTCCCCAAAGATTGTGTCAAGGCTGCGGATCAATTCAAATTTTCAAAACTTAATTTGGTAGATTTTTGTTCGGCTGCTTTCTATTCACTCATGGGATGTGGGCATCGCTGGCTGGACCAGTATTTGTTGCCCATCCCTAATTGCACTTGGAGTGAATGAATTGCATGGACTTGCAATCTCCCTGCAGTGGCTGCAGCCTGGTCTGTTATACTGAACCCACTGTGTATTTCCCAAAGGTTTTGGCTGAATCTGCCTCTGGCAGCCATCGTTTCAATATCCCACTGGTTGCATTTTATATCTCCCTTCGACAGCGACAAGTTTGAATGAGTCTTTGAATTTTGGGAAATGTCTCTCTCTGTGGGTGATTTCCTTATTTTCCACCTTTTTTTTTAATTCATTCATGGGGATATGGGTGTCACTGGCTGGTCAGCATTTATTGCCCAACCCCAGTTGCCCTTGAAGGGCAGTTGAGCATTAATCACATTGCAGTGGCCAGACCAGACAAGGACGGCAGATTTCCTTCCCTAAGGGACATTAGTGAACCTGTTGGGTTTTTCCGACAATGAAATGGTTTCACGGTCATCAGTAGATTCTTAATTCCAGATATTATTTGTGGAATTCAGATTCCACCAGCTGGCATGGCAGAATTTGGACCCGGGTCCCCAGAACATTAGCTGAGTTAGTGCTGGGCAGTAGTTTTGGTAGTGGTTTTCTTAAGCAGTTTGTTCTGCCCCATTTCAAATTGCAAATCTTCCAGTCGGTTGAAAGCTTAAAATTCAAAATTTCAAAATTAAAGGAGCACAGTGTTGTGGTAAGCGCCCAACGGTTAGCTGACCTCTGCATATGTCCATGTACAATAATTAGAATTTTAGACTTCAACACTGTAGGCTGGGGCTAAGCATCTCTTTTAACTTCTACAGTCAAATTAAAGAGCAGTTACTCATCTGAACATCACAATATTGATGAGTGATTATTTAAAACAGTGAACAGTTTGTGAAAAACGTGCATGAGAACAGTAAAATTAACATTAAGATTCATGAACTCCATATACGGAATTATGCTTCTGCTTATTAGTTGCAATAAATCATATTCCCGAACAATGTTTTATGTGATTAAACATTATTTTTTTGCTGGTTTATTTTTATAATTTGTGCAGTTACAGCAATGCAAGATTCTGTCTCAATTTAATAAAACATCTGTGATGTTAATTAGAAGTTGTCCTTTTTCACGAAGGATATCAAACATTCCCTTCAATATTACAAATCTTAATATAAATGTAATTAGTCAGCATTTCAGCTGACCCTGGTTTCTCTTGGAGTTCTGATTATGTATTCATATATTGAATGTTCACACACATTTTCAAACAGTGATTGTAGTTAAACACCGTGTGGTAGTGGAAATGAGTCACGAGTGGTTTCAGAAGGGTACCCTTTCACCTTCAAGATCTATATTCAAATCCAGCCCTGGAATTCAGAGCGGATGTCTTATCAGCAATGGCTGTTCAATGTACGAAATGACCTTGGGCAGTTACAATCCAGCTTCTCATGCAAATGAGTTCCACTGCAAAAAAAAAGCTTCTCTCGATAAAGGATTGGTATGTTTGGGGCTGTCACTTTAGATATGTGGCAAGTAATCAAAAAGGCTAATGGGATGTTAGCCTTTATAACTGGAGGATGTGAAAGAAGAAGGAAGAAAATGTTGCTGCGGCTATAGGAAGGGCTGGTGGGACTTTTTTTTGGAGCATTGTGCACAGGTGCAGGCATCGCAGCTCTGGAAGGATATGTTAACCTTGAAGAAAGTGCAGTGCAGCTCCACCCGAATGTTACCAGGAGTCCGTGCATCAGATCATTCAAGACAAAAGCTGTGCCTGATTGAGTGACAGCTGTGCTTCTGTTCCAAACATTCTCGATTTTTGTCTCGGCATCAAAAGTTTCTGGCTTAAATCCATATAAACAGATGTGGGCGGCATGGTGGCACAGTGTTTAACACTGCTGCCTCATAACACCAGCGACCTGGGTTCAATTCCCAGCTTAGGTCTCTGTCTGTGTGGAGTTTGCACATTCTCTCCGTGCCTGCGTGGGTTTCCTCCGGGTGCTCCGGTTTCCTCCCACAGTCCAAAGATAGGTTAAGTTTATTGGCCATGCTAAATTGCCATTTAGTGTCAGGAGGACTAGCTGGGGTAAATACATGGGATTATGGAGATAGGGCTGGGTGGGATTGTGGTCAGTGCAGACTGATGGGCCAAATGGCCTCCTTCTGCACTCTAGCGATTCTATATATCTGTCCATCCAGGGAGACAATGGGCTGTGCTTAGGATGTATGTCCACTGCAGGATTGAATATCAGAGACCGATTAGTGAGTAACAGTCCCTTCCGCAGCTGCCACAGATGAATAGCTCTTGCCTGATGTTTACCTTGCAGCAGACTCTTCTCCATCATCTATTCACTTCATTTGTCCTTTGCCTTTTCCGTATCCTTTCCGATTGTTTGTCTCCAGGCAGTCCGGACTCCCCATGCACTGACTCCCATCATGGTCACCTTGAGATGTCCTCGTATCTCAGATGTGGGTGACCCCCCGGACATTCCCTCTTCCAATCTTTTTCCATTGGTAAAAAGATACAAAAGTCTGAGGTCACGTACCAACTGACTCAAGAGAAGCTTCTTTCCTGCTGCCATCAGACTTTTGAATGGACCAACCTTGCACTAAGTTGATCTTTCTTTACCGCCTAGCTATGACTGTAACACTACATTCTGCGCTCTCTCCTTTCCTTCTTCCCTATGTACTCTATGAACAGTGTGCTTTGGTTTGTATAGCACGCAGGAAACAATATTTTTCACTGTATACTAATGCATCTGGTAATAATAAATCAAATCACATCAAGCATGTCTTGGAGGATGTGACAATTACTCATTGGGTTCACATCAACCAGCCATTGGAGAGGCCACTGACTCAAAAGAGAAAGTATGTAGGGATTCCTGCATACTGGTGTACATCCGTTTTCAGCACTCTGTCTTGCGAGAAGCTGTTGGATATTAGCAAGATGAATCCAGGACGTGAACGCAAACGTTAAAGCTAATATTGCAGGGCAGTACTGATGGAGCACTGCACTGTTGGGAGGTGCTGTTTGTCCAATGAGATGTATTATTGAGGCCCCATCGGATCCTGTCAGTTGGGCATAAAGATCCCAATCCATGATATCAGATGTGAGCAAGGCAGTCCTCGCCGGTGTCGTGGTCAATACCCATCCCCCCTCCGCCGACTCCACCACCCTCAATCAACATCATTACAGCAAACCAGCTGACCATCATCACATTGTGGGAATTTCCTGTGCCAAAACTGGAAGCCTCACTTCCAACATTACAAAGAACAAAGAAAAATACGGCACAGGAACAGGCCCTTCGCCCGTCCAACAGTGTCCATATCACAAGGGTACTTCACTGGCTGTAACGTTCTTTGGAATACCCTATGCTTATGAAAGGCACTATATGAATATTATATAAATGTTTCTGTTTTTAAGAATTTGGAAGGAGTTGTTGGAGTAGAAGTAAAAAACAGATCTCTCGCATTTTGTGACAAAATGCAGTCAAAGGAGTAATTTGGAAAGAGTAATTTGACAAGGAAGTATTCAATGAACAGCACGACATTAGGAAGTTCTGAGGAAAGATGGCCAAAGTCCAAAAATGCGTGGGTTAGGTTGATAGGCCATGGTAAATTACCCCTCAGTGTCAGGGAGATTAGCAGGGAAAATACTCAGATTTGAGGGGTTAGCATATTTGTGCATAGATCTCTGAAGATGGAAGGTCCTGTTAGTAGGATGGTGAAAAAGGCATATGGGATACTTACCTTTATTAATTGAGACATTGATTACAAAAACAGGGAGGTCATGTTGGAATTGTATTGAACTTTGGTGAGACCACAGCTAGGATACTATGTGCAGTTTAGGTTGCCACATTATAGGAAGGTTGTGATCGCAATGGAATGGGTGCAGAGGAGACTCACCAGGGTGCTGCCTGGGACGGAACATTTAAGTTATGAAGATAGCCTTCAAAGGCTTGGGTTGTTTTTTGTTGGAGTAGAGAAGACTAAGGCGTGACCTGATCGAGGTGTACAAGATTATTAGAGACATGAACAGGGTGCATAGGGAGAAGCTGTTCCCTTTAGTTGAAAGGTCATTTACATGGGGACGTAGGTTCAAGGTGAGGGCCAAGAGGTTTAAGGGGGGATGTGAGCAAAAGCTTTTTTACCCACAGGGTGGTGACAGTCTAGAATGGGCTGCCTGGGAGGGTGGTAGAAACGGGTTCCCTCGCATTTTTTAAAAAATATATCTGCATGGGCACTTGGCACATTGTAACGTTCAGGGCAATGGGCTGGTAAAAAGGCATTAAATAGGAGGTCAGGTGTTTCAAGTGCTTCTCCGCCCTATGTGACTTCTGCCTAGCCCCTTGGTTGGGTACGATGACTCCGGCACTTGCACTGACCCTCGGCATGGCGCAGGTGTGTGTTTTTGGTTGCGACTCTGTACTTCACGTCCGTTTGTGTATACTTGTTTTGGACATTTTTACGGGCAGCATGATGGCTCAGTGGTTAGCACTGTTGCTTCACATCCCCAGGGACCTGGGTCCCACTCCCAGTTTGGGTCACTGTCTCAATGGGTCAAATGGCCTCTTTTGAACCGTGTGATTCTATAGTGCCAACCTGGCAGAACCAATCTGTGCCGGGACAGTGCCAGGGGACATGCCATATTCAGAATCCAATTGGGTGGGATCCAGTTTTGTGTGATGGTGGTTAAAGTGAACCGGCAGTGGGGGGGCGGGGGGTGGGGAGGGGATGCCTGCGATATTTCCACACTGGTGAGGGGGGCACTGAGTTTATTTTTAATCATGTTCACTGCAGCTCTCAGCTCTCATTGCTGCCGGGTTGTCTGTAGAAGTCTTTTTATTGTTATTTAAATAGGAGTCGTTTATTTTTACTCTGGAATCTTTTATCATCCTGCATTGTTCGGAGGAAAGTCATGAGTTTTGAACAGTTCTTTTTCTACCGAGTGAATTTGAGGTTTCATTTATTATTTTGACTGGCTGCAGTTTAGTTCTAGAAGGGACTTCAAGCTGAAAAAAAGTGTTTTTCTCTCTCTCCTTGGTTTTGGAAATTCTGCTGGTCTATTGAAAGCAAGGCTTTTATTGTTCCTGGAATAAAAAACATGCCGTCAGTGGCTTGATTAGAGCCTGTCCCTGTTTTCCTGAGAAGCCATTCTGATGTCAAACTGTTCTGGTCTATCTAGGGGACTGCTAGAAGTTTCAGGACTGAGGAGTCAAGGATTGAATTCTCCAACCAAGGGACTCAATTCCAGTTTCTTGTGAGCATTAGTCTTTGCTATGTTAAACCTGTGGAAAGGGTTTTTTGTTTATGGGACGATTTTGTTTGGACCATTTTAGATATATTTGGTAAGGGTTATTCATTGGTTGTTTTGTTTCTGTTTGTTATTGCTAATTTTCTTTCCATACATGTTAACTATATTCATAAATAAGCTTTGTTTGATAAAAGCTGCCTCGTCGGTCATTTGAATCATACTTGAGGTAAAACATTTCATGGTTATCCTAACCAAATTCAAGATGCAAAACTTATGATCCAGGTGGACTTCATAAAACACTTTGGAGTTTCTGACCTGAATTATAATACTGGTGATTGTGTTGAGAGGGGAGGGGGGTCCCGAGGCCTCTGTGGTGGTGATGATGGTAGTGGAGGGTGAGATGGAATTTGGTTTTAATTCTGATCAGGATGTGCATTAAAAATAGCACCCTGATCTCTGTCTTGCCAACTCTATAAGGACCCGTCCAGAGAGAGTGAAGGCATAAACACACCCATTGATTTTGTTAACTCAAATTCCCACGCCAGCCTTGAGACACACACAGGCAGATATGTGACCAGAAACTCCCCGAAACCCACACGGTTGAATGTAACTACGATGATGTTGTACTCTTTTTGATATATTTTATAATGCTCACATCCAATTTTTACTGTGAATTTAAGCACAGGATACATGACTGTTATTTTCAATCTTCCGCAGAGCAAGAAATTGTGTTCTGTACATCACTATAAATAAATGGTTTGTTTACATTACTGCCCTCTTATCTATGTTGTTACAAAATCCATTCATTCTGTGTTCGCTGTATGCTGTGCAAGCTTGTAGTCTGTGTAGGTTGTAAAATCTAAGGTATAGGATGTTCCACTGCTTGTTACATTTGTTCCTGCCTAGTAATAAGGGTAGGACTCTTTTGAAGAGTTGTGATAAGTCACCGGATCAGTTCAAGTTGGCAGTGAACAGACCTCTTGGAGAATCAGTTTCAGTCTATCATCCCAAATGTGTCCCAGGTGAGGGGATGCTCTGGCATTTCAAATGCAAAAGATGGGGTTGTTTTAAGAGGCATTGTTTTATTACAAGTGGTGATTTGTCTGGGAAAACATGTAGCAGGTGTGGGAAATGCAGGCTAATAACTTACTTTATCGAGGGATGAGTTTCTTTGTGGAGTTTTTGAACCTTCTGTTAGTTTCTCCTGGGATTCCAAATTAAAAGTAATGTAAAAGTTTATTTATTAGTCACAAGTAAGGCTTACATTAAAACTACAATGAAGTTACTATGAAATTCCCTTAGTTGCCACAATCCAGTGCCTGTTCAGTTCAATGCACCTAACCTAGGTATGCAAAGTGATGACATTAATGGGAGGAACTAAACTTGCAGGGAGCAAATACTATTTCAGTTTCATTTTAAAATACAAGCAGTTGTTTCCTGGACTATCAGAAGAAAGAAATAGCTCTCTCTCCCTCTCTCAAAGGAACTGTCTGGGAGCTCAAAGGCTGGTAACCTAAGTCACAGCAAATATGCCTGTGTTTTTCTAACTAATTTTAAAGACGGTGTTTAAGTCTATAAGAGGAGTAATTGTTTGAATTGGAATTCATAGCAATAGGTTAGCAGTGAAAAATTGTAGCTTGTCATGCTTAAGTATTGTTCAATTGTTAAAAGTTAAGCTAATTCATTTGTTATAGTTAAATTGTGTTGTTAAATAAAGTTTGTTTTGATTAAAGCTTCCTTAATGTGTCAGTAGAATAGTGCTTGGAGTGGAACATTTTATCTTCACACGAATACCAAAATAGAAAATTATTGCTTTCCAGTGTGGCTGCATAATATACCTTAGTACCCTGACAACTATGAATACACATCCCTGACCCTCACACTGGGCAATGTCCACCCAGAACTCAAAACTGACGAGAGCAGAAGAACCTCTTGTGGCATTGAATCCAGCTACACGGACCAGGTCATTTCTGCTGACATCAGCTGCCATCTCCTTCCAGGCTTTCTTTGCATTTGAAATGCCGGAGTATCCCCTCACCTGGGACACATTTGGGATGATAGACTGAAACTGATTCTCCAAGAGGTGCTGTTCACTGCCAACTTAAACTGATCCAGTGACCTATCACAACTCTTCAAAAGAGTCCTACCTTTATTACTAAACAGGAACAAATGTAACAAGCAGTGGAACATCCTATACCTTAGATTTTACAACCTGCGCAGCCTACAAGCTTGCACAGCACACAGCGAACACAGAATGGATTTTGTAACAACATAAATAAGAGAGCAGTAATGTAAACAAACCATTTATTTATAGTGATGCACAGAACGCAATTTCTTGCTCTACAGAAGATCGAAAATAATAGTCACGTATCCTGTGCTTAAATTCACAGTAAAAATTGGATGTGAACATTATAAAATAATATATCATCTGATATGACATTATATAAGTGTGGGATGATGCATTTTGGGGGGACCAAGGGAATACACATTGATACGAGGAAGTACAGAGGACCACAGGGACCTTGGGGTGCATGTTCAAAGACCCTTGAAAGCAGCAGGACAAAAGCAAAATACTGCAGATGCTGGAATCTAAAACAAAAACAGAAAATGCTGGATAATCTCAGCAGGCCTGACAGCATCTGTGGAGGGAGAATAGAGCTAAAGTTTTGAACTTAAATGACCCTTTGTCAACCCAGAACACCCTAATTTTAAATCTCCCCTACGTCCCTATCCAAATATATTTTATATTTATATTTACACACTATCCCATCATCACCCAAGTCTCTGACATCATAGATTTTATCGGTCTGGAGATTTCATCGCTCTCTCTGAGCATGCCCTCATCAGACCTGGAAGACCAAGTCTGTCTTTGAACTTATTTGCTTTGATTCGGTTGGTATTCAGTTAGAATTGCAACATCTGATGCTTTGACAGCATGGACGGGAAATTACAGCCTGGCTTAAGGCACTCATTGTCTGTCCCTCTCCCACTCTAGTCCCACGGGATGGCACGGCGGCACAATGATTAGCACTGCTACCCCACAGTGCTAGGACCCAGGTTCAATTCTTGGCTTGGGTCACTGTCTATGTGGAGTTTGCACCCTCTCACTATGTGGGCGTGGGTTTCCTCTGGGTTCTCCAGTTCCCTCCCACAGTCTAAAGATGTGCAGGTTAGGTTGATTGGCCGTTCAAAATTGTTTTTTAGTGTTAGGGTAAAAAGTGGGGTTATGGAGATCAGGCTTGCATGGGACTGTTGTTGGTGCAGGCTCGATGGACTGAATGGCCTCCTTCTGCACCGTAGATATTCTATGATTCTAATTCCAGTGAATGACTCTCCCAAATGTATAATGCTACAATGTTTTTGAAGAATAAAGATACGTTTTTGCCTGTTATTTCTTATTGTGCGGTCAAAATGGTTATCTTTTTGGATAATGATTCCTTCTCTGCTCTGGTCTCTGACCCCAAACCTTCTCCTGGTTGTTCATCCTGGTTTGGTTTCTGATATGGCACGTCCTGTTGTAAATGGCACCTTGTTGTTTTTTGTAGGTCTGAGTAAAGCCTCGCCCATTAGCTATGTTTCTGTCTGTCCACAGCTGCTGCCTGACTGGCTGAGTATCTCCAACATTTTCTCCTTTATTTCACATTCTAGACACTAATTTCTCACTTGGATTTGTAAGTTCCTGTCTTGTACTTACGAACCTGAGAGGAAACCACTTTCACAAGTGCCACTGCCTCGCGAGGCATGCTGCATAATTAAGGACCCCGCACACCCTGGACATTCTCTCTTCCACCTTCTTCCATCGAGAAAAAGATACACAAATCTGAGGTGAGGTACCAACCGACTCAAGAACAGCTTCTTCCCTGCTTCTGTCAGACTTTTGAATGGACCTACCTTGCATTAAGTTGATCTTTCTCTACACCCTCACTATGAGTGTAAATACATTCTGCACTCTCTCTTTTCCTCCTCTATAAATGGTATGCTTTGTCTGTATAGTGCACAAGAAACAATACTTTTCACTGTATGTTAATACCTGTGACAATAATAAATCAAATCAAATCAAAAAGTACCCTGCTTTACATTTTCATCATTTTAAAGATCTATCAGGTCAATTCCAAGTCTTTTTCAAAGAAGGAAGTCCTTAACTGGTTCAATCTTTCCAATAACCGTATTCTCTCAATTCTGAAACCAATGTGTGGCAACAATGGAAACCACGGGGATCACTGACAGAACTAACGGTGGGTTTGATGGAGTACAAGCTCCCTTATTGAGTGATTGGAGGCTCGTGGCAATGGGAAGCAGCCAGTGGGGGAGGGGGGTGCGGGGTGTGGGCGTTAAGCCGGTAACTTTACCTCAGCCGGACTTGTAGGTCCCGAGTTGAAGACTACCTGACTGTTGGCCACAGGAGTGGCCTTTTCCGTTGGTGCACAATAAAGGGTGTTGGTGACAGGAAACTGGTGTTTAGCTGAACCACGACCCAATGGCCAGAATTCTCAGGAGAATCGGAACTGCGAGTGAGATCGGAGAATTCTGATCCAATGTATATCTTTTCTTACACTTTCCGCAGTGTTTCTATCTCCTTTTTAATAATATGGAGACCAGAACTGTGCGTACCAGTGCGATCAGACCTAGCTTGAATTTCGCAACTTTGATTTCTGTGACCTTTGGAATAATTCTAGAGCATTGATACCATCTTTAATTACTCTGCTGCCCTGTGTTACTGTTTCTAACCGTTTGCTCAGTTACAAGAACATAAGAAATAGGAGCAGGAGTAGGCCATCTAGCCCCTCGAGCCTGCCCCGCCATTCAATAAGATCACGGCTGATCTGTCGTGGCTCAGTTCCACTTTCCCGCCCTCTCCCCATGTTGCTTTCCCTTGGCACTCATTTGCTCTTCTACTCATTTCAAAGAACATTAAAAAATTACAGCACAGGGACAGGCCCTTCGGCCCTCCAAGCCTGCACCTATCTTCACTTCCACGTTTACTGAGGTTCAGGTGATGCTTTTGTTTTCATATCAAAGTGCATCACTGCACCAATATTATGAAGGGTGAAAGCAGATGGCCTGGTCATTCTCCCATTGCCATTTGTGGGAGTTTATTTACTATGTGCAAATGACCTTGCTGCCTTTGCTACATTCCAACAGTGACCGCACTGTGAAAGGACTTCATTGGCTGTGACAGACTATGGGCTGTCCTGCCATCAAGAGAAACACTTTTCACACATTTACCTATGTCAAGATTTCATTTCCATTTTCCTGTCCGGATTGTTAATGTTGTCTTTCCCTTTCTGTCAGATTGGATAATTGTCTGCTGAAATCAATGGAGTGAAACATATTGGGGGATTTAAAACTGGCCAATTACATACTGTCGCACAGACCCAGGATCGATCACAATCTCTTGCCCTAGCAGGGACAGCACAGTGATTAGCACTGCTGCCTCACAGTGCCAGGAACTTGGCTTCGATTCCCGGCTTGGATCAATCTCTGTGTGGAGTCTGTACCTTCTCTCCATGTCTGCGCGCGTTTTTTTCCGGTTGCTCCACTTTCCTCCCACAGTCCAAAAGGCATGCTGGTTAGGTGCATTGGCCGTGCTAAATTCTCCCTTAGTGTACCTGAACAGGTACCGCAGTGTGGCCACTAGTGGATTTTCGCAGTAACTTCTTTGCAGTGTTGATGTAAGCCTACTTGTGACACGAATAAACAAACTTTAAACATTTGTCCATTTCACCTCTTCATTTTGTTAATATCCTTGTGGGTCAAGATTCCACTCAAACCTTGGACACACTTCCTTGGACTTGCTGGTGTCCAGCACAATGGGATTTGACCTTTACATCTTAACAAATGTTCCAAGCTATGTTTGGATTATGGAGCTTTTTTTTGCTACTGGTATCAGCACCAGTCAAGCATCAATTATTTCATTATAAATTGGAAGTTTTAATCTGGCATCCTTTTATGAATACGATGTTATGGTGTCATGGATTGTCAGTCTTGGCATTGAAGTGAAGAGGGGATTTAAAATCTACCTCCAAAATAGCAGGCCACAGAAAAATTTCATTACTTTTCTGACAATAGAGAGATTATTTTTTGTTGAACATTTGATATTTCAGAGCAATGCAGAGATGACACACAAGCTTATATGTGTTCAGCTGTAACTTCTCACAGTGCTTTGAAGTGTCTGCTCCCTGTTTACTTTCAGCAACTCTTACAGTTTGTTACTTTACTCTGAGTCCACACCCAGGCTTAACTCATCAAGTACTATGAGCATTAATAGTATTGTCAGCAATAATAGTCATGGCTTGGAAATACCAGGAAAATCCAATGATTTGGAGTATTTTCTGCTGGTTACATGTTTTAAAACTACGGGTCAATGTAAGGTGCTTAAGATAAGGACAGTTTGGTTATACTAATAGAACAAATGATTTTGATATGTGGGTGAGCAGAGCAACACCGAAAACAGATGTTTACTTCATGTAAGCTGCTAATAATGGAGAACAGAACATAAAGATTTTAAATAAGGTGTTCAAGGCTCAAAGGATGAGACAGGTATGAAGGGAAGTGAGTGCATTTTTCATCTACACTCTAAACGCTAGACTCAAAAAATGAAGGCAATTAAGTTTGATTTTAAAAAGCCCCTGAAAAAATTGATAAAACATCTTCGGTTCTCTTTGAAGGTACTGTTTCAGGAATCTTGGTGAGTTCCTGCAGTGCATCTTGTAAATGGTACGCAACTGCTGCTCCTGTACATGGTGGGGGTAGTTGAATGTCTGTGGAAGGTGTACTAATCAAGTGGTGCTGCTTTGTCCTGGGTTGTGGCGGGCTCCTTGAGTTTTGTCTGAGCTGCACTCGTCCAGTCTAATGGGGAGTATTCCATCACACTCCTGATTTGTCCCAGTAGATGGTGGACAGGTTTTGGTGAATCAGGAGGTGAGTTACTTGCCACGGGATTCCCAATCTCTGACCTGACTATACGGCTTGTTCAGTTCAGTTCCTTGTCAATGATAACCCCCCAGGATGTTGACGGTGGGGTATTCAGCAATGGTTATTGAAGGTTAAGCAGCGATTGTAAGATCCTCTCTTGTTGGAGATGGTCATTTCTTTGCACTTATTTGGTGCAAATGTTACTTGCCACATCTTAGCTCAAACCTGGGCATTGTCCAGGCATTTGGACATGGACAGCTTCAATGCCTGAGGAGTTGCAAATGGTGCTAAACATCAGCGAACATCACCAATTCTGATCTTATGATGGAAGGAAGATCATTAATGAAGCAGCTGAAGACTGTTGGGCCGAGGGCACTACCCTGAGGAACGTCTGCTGAGAGCCGAGATTGTTGGCCTCCAACTATCGCAACGTTTGTGCCACGTATGACTCCAGCCAGTGGAGAGCTTACTCCTGATTCGCATTAACTCCAGTTTTGCTGGGGTTCCTTGATACCACACTCAGTAAAATGCCACCTTCGCTACAAAGACAGTCACTTTCATCTCACCATTGTAACATCTTACCATCATTGTAGCAATTAGTTCCAGCCCTCTAAACATCTCATGAGATGTAGAAGGCCTTTTCGTTAATGCCTGTGATTTGGTAAGAATTTGCAGGCGTGATCTGGAACACCAGCAGAAACCAAAAGACCAGAAGATGTAGGAGCAGAACAAGACCCATTGAGTCTGCTCCACAGTTCAGTGAAATTGTGACTGATCTGATAATCCTCAACTCCACTTTCCCGCCTTATCACCAAAACCTCTGATTCCCTTACTGATTAGATATGTGGGTGAGCACAGCAACGCTGTAAACAGATGTTTATTTCATGCAAGCTGCTAATAATGGAGGACAGAACATAAAGGTTTTGAATAAGGTGTTCAAGACTCAAAGGATGAGACAGGTGTGAAGGGAAGGTCATAAAATGATATCTGTCTATCTCAGCCTTGAACATACTCCATAAGCAGCCTCTACAGACCTCAGCGGTAAAGAATACCATGGATTCACTACTCCCTAAGGGAAGAAATTCCTCTTCGCCTCTATTTTAAACGGGTGACCCTTTACTCTGAGATGATGTCCTCTGATTCTAGACTCTCCCACAGGGGGAAACAATCTCTCAGCACTTAGCCTGCAGGTATCGAGGGTAAGTAAGGTTTAAAATCGATAGGTGGCACTACCATGCTGAGAAAATGGATAAATTAATCTCCAAGCATGTGAAAACAGGGATAAAGTCCAGTTTTAATTGTAACATGTAACTAAACCTCTGGATTAGAAAGCTTGCGACAACTGTGAGCATTGTGAGATTTAACTTAATGCTTTAGTGTAATATTGACACTTAACTTACAAAATGGATTCCTTGGCTAACTCTCATTTCCTGAACAATGGAAACAAATTTGAAAGAGAGATGCAAACAATGAATAATTGTCCAATGTGCTTTGAAGGATTTGCGTGTTCTGCAATTATTTTTAACTGCTATTTGGAGTCCCTTTGTATGTACCACTTTAGCCCAGGAATTCTGATACAGTAGGGATCAGAAGAGCATTCAAATTATTTTTTTTAAATTTGTTTCTCTGGTGTGGAAGGTGGATTAACAATGAGAATTGTATTGCCTTCATTGTAAAAGGGAAATATCTCACTAATGGGATCAGCCGAGTTGAAAAAAGGGTCAATAATATTAAAACGGAAAATGCAAGTTAATCCATTCATAATGAAATGCAAAGTAATGAGACAGCCAACACTCTGTGATATCAAACACTGCGAGGGGATGGGGGGAGAATCAGCAATGACCTTTACAATGAGATCTGGAAACCATCTAAATGTTGGAAGGAGGTTATGACTATATTTGCGTTGGATCATTTGCTGAAGAGCTGACATTGAATGAGATTGTCCACCTGACACTGTAAGTAGTGCCAAAGGGCAGTGGGGCCACATAAAGATGCTATTGCTGATGGAACATTCAGAAGGAGATACTGTGTCTTGACTGCTACACAGCTATTAACTCTCATTTATTGTTCCTAGGTGCGAGCTGCATTCATCCACCTGCAATAGGATTGCACGAACATTTCAATTATTTTACAAATTTGTTTTTTCCCCTATGCCTTGCCTGGGGTCATGGTGAGCGGGGTTTGTGTGGGGATGGGTGGGGGGTGGCAGCGGGAATGCGTGGTGTGCATTTTGGCAATGAAAACGGCATATAAAATTGAAACACGGAGCGGACAAAGGAAGGCTGGTAAAGCCCGTTTTGAAAGAGGGCTTGACCCACACATTTCAATAAAAAAAAAGACTGGGTTGGCGATGGGGGATATTTGAAGTCTATTGCATTACATGCCCATGAAATCTGAATATAATGTAACCATGCAAACAACTTTTAATACAAGTCCTTGATACATAATGATAACAAAAGCCATTTCTGAGAAGTCTTTATTGCCTCGCAGTGAAGTACAGTAATTCAAAATGGAATGTAAGTCATAGCTGGGAGCAATATTTTACAGTGCCTCTGTCGAGTTGCTCTACAGCTTAAATAATTTATTTCCCTACATATACAAAGAGGGGATTTTCAATTCTCTTACTAAAGTGCTAGTTCATAAATACTTTATCAGTATTTACATATTTATGGAACTAAAAAATTGATATTGTGTTGTGTTAGATTCTTTTACTGCTTGCCTAAAGGGCCAACGAAGATTTATACCAATAGATAAGTAACCTGAGATGATCACTGAGAGCGATCAATTCAATCCTGCTCTTTTGCGCATCATCCAGATTATTTTTCTCTCATATTGGTGGCCATGCCTCCAGAGTTTTGAATGGACCTACCTCGCGCTAAGTTGATCCTTCTCTACACCCTAGCTATGACATTACATTCTGCACTGTCTCCTTTCCTTCTCTCTGATCGGTATGCGTTGTCCGTATAGCGCGCAAGAAACAACACTTTTCACTGTACATGTGACAATAATAAATCAAATCAAATCAAATCAATGCCTTCAACTGCCTGGGAATTGCCTCCCTAAACCTCTCTCTCCCCCTTTAATGAATTGCATAAATCTCTCTCTTCAACCAGCCTTCAGTTGCCTACGCTAATGTCGTCTTCTGTGACTTTAGAGAGTTATAGTCTAAGGGGTTTACAGCATGGAAGCAGGCCCTTCGGCCCAATTTGTCCATGCCACCTTTTTTTTTTAAAGCCCATAATCTAATCCCAATTGCCCACATTTGGTCCAGATCTCTCTATATCCATCGTACCCACTTAACTATCTAAATGCTTTTTAAAAGATAAAATTGTACCTGTCTCTACTACTACTTCTGGCAGTTTGTTCCACCCTCTGTGTGAAAAAATTGCCCCTCTGGACTCTTTTGTATTTCTCCCCTTTCACCTTAAACTTATATCCTCTAGTTTTAGACTCTCCTAGCTTTGGGAAAAGATATTGGCTATCTAGCTGATCATTATTGCATAGACCTCTATAAAATCACCCCTCAGTCTCCTATGCTCCAGAGAAAAATGTCGCAGTCTATCCAGCCTCTCCTTATAACTCAGTCCATCAAGTCCCGGTAGCATCCTAGTAAACCTTTTCTGTACCCTTCTAGTTTAATAATATCCTTTCTATAATAGGGTGACCAGAACTGTACACAGTATTCCAAGTGTGGCCTTACCAATGTCTTGTACAACTTCAACAAGACGTCCCAACTCCTGTATTCAATGTTCTGACCGATGAAACCAAGCATGCCGAATGCCTTCTTCACCACTCTGTCCACCTGTGACTCCACTTTCAAGGAGCTATGAACATGTACCCCGAGATCTCTTTGTTCTGTAACTCTCCTTAATGCACTACCATTAACTAAGCAAATCCTGTCCTGGTTCAATCTTTCAAAATGCATCACCTTGTTTTTGTCTAAATTAAATTCCATCTGCCATTCGTCGGCCCACTGGCCCAATCGATCAAGATCCCATTGCAACTGGAGATAACTTTCTTCACTGTCAACTTTGCCATCAATCTTATTGTCATCTGCAAACTTACTAACCATGCCCTCTATATTCTCATCCAAATCATTAATATAAATAACAAATAACAGTGGACCCAGCACTGATCCCTGAGGCACACCGCTGGTCACAGGCCTCCAGTTTGAAAAACAGCCCTCTACAAACACCCTCTGGCTTCTGTGTTACTGTAATGTAAGTGTTAATGTAAGCCTACTTGAGACACTAACAAATAAATGGAAACAGATTCAATCTAATGAAGTAAAAGTGATGCAAAGAGACTTTTTTCACTCAGATTGTGATTGGAGTCTGGAATGAACTTCCTGACAGGGTGAGGAAGCAGATTTATTTATGGTATTCAAAAAGGAATAGGGTTATTACCTGAAAACAGAGAATGTGCAAGGATAGAGGGATAAGGCAAGGGGAGTGGGATTAAAATGGAATATTCCTTCAGAGAGCCAGTGCAGACTCGATGGGCCAAATGGCCTCCTTCCACACCGTGAAGATGCTGCAATTCTGTGAAAAATCTCTAAGATAATTTCCCTCTTGTTATTTTGAATTGGAGGAGCGCAGGGGTCTTGGAGGGTCATTGAGCTGATGGCAATCGTTCTGATGGGGAGGTGAGGCCTTGGAAAAAATGAATAAATCAAGGATGGGAATTTTAAAATTGAGGCATGGCTGGAATGGAAGCCAATGTGGGTTAGGCTGAAGTGGTACATTACCCATGTGTCAATCTCCGCTGAACCAAATCTCAACGAAGCATTAAAAATATCTCTTCATTTTTTAAAAAATAAAATCTACTTTTGTAAAACAGCAAAAACAGAGGCAATGACCTCGTTCACAGTTGTAGCAGAAAATTGAATATGTATGTTTGATTAAGGAATGTGTCAATATGAGTTTCCCCCTTAGGGCTAAGTTTGTTATGTTTCTCCCAGTAAATTAGTGCAGGTTCCATTACACTCAAAGTGTAAAATTATCATCATGAATATAATGAAAGATGAGAGTGGAAAGGCTACAGCCAACATTTGATAGCAGCAATTCCACTGCAATTGCATCCAAAGTTGTTTATGTGCAGAAACGTACCTACATTAAAAACAGATTTAAAAATGAAATTGCACCACGGCATTCATAACTTACAAAAAAAAATCTGAAGCTTCATTTTTGACCTTGCGTTTATATTTAGGTTCATTACAAACCTGGAGGAAATCATTCTGGTGCAGAATTTGATCCGCAATAAAGGGTGATGTTACTGGTCGGGTAACCCACTTTCCTGATACTCGCTGTGGCAATTTGTGAAATGGATTTCACTCAGGACAGCTGCTAATTTGTTATAAAAAATCAACTGTGTCTTAAAGGGCAGCAGGGTGTCACAGTGATTAGCACTGCTGCCTCATAGCGCCAGGCACCCGGGTTCAATTCCCAGCTTGGGTCACTGTCTATGCAGAGTTTGCACACTCTCCCCATGTCTATGTGGGTTTCTTCCCTGTGCTCCTGTTTCCTCCCACAGTCCGAATGATGTGCTGTTAGGTGCATTGGCCATGCTAAATTCACCCTCAGTGTACTCGAACAGGCACTGGAATGTGGAGATGACGGGATTTTCACATTAACTTCATTGCAGTGTTAATGTAAGCCTACTTGTGACACTAATACTTAAACTTAAAAGATGGCATTTGTGCCTCGATTGATAGCATTGCTGCCCCAAAGTCACAAGCTTTCCCGTTCAAGACACTTCAGTGCCTTATGGAGGGAGTGCTGCACTGTCAGAACTGCTCTCTTTCAGATGAGATGTTAAATTGAGGTGTCACAAGTTGGAAGAGCAAAAATAGGCCATTTGGTTCATCAGATCTGCTCCGCCATTCAATGAGATGATGACTGATCTGATGTGGTAATCCTCAACTCCTGCCTTATCCCCATAACCCTCGATTCCCTTACTGATTAAAAGTCTGTCTATCTCAGCCTTCAACATACTGAACAACTCAGCCTCCATAGCCCTCTGTAGTAAAAAATTCCGCACATTCACTCCCCACTGAGAGAAGGAGTTCCTCCTCATCTCTGTCTTAATTGAGTGACCCCACAAGGAGAAACAACCTCTGAGCATCTGACCTGTTAGCCTCCTGAGAATCCTGCCTATCCCAATAAGGTCATCTCTCATTCTTCTAAACTCCAGTGACGACATTCCTCATGAAAAAATTCCCTCCATCCCCAGAATCAACCAAGTGAATCTTCTCCGGACTGCCTCCAATGATAGTATTTCTTTCCTAAGATAAGGGGGCCAAACTGTTCACAGTATTATAGGTGTGGCCTAATTAATGTTTTTTATAGTGTTAGCAAGAGAAGGTTCAAGGTTTTGTGCTCCATTCATAAGAACATAAGAACATAAGAAATAGGAGCAGGAGTAGGCCATCTGGCCCTTCGAGCCTGCCCCGCCATTCAATAAGATCATGGCTGATCTGTCGTGGCTCAGTTCCACTTTCCCGCCCTCTCCCCATAACCCTTAATCCCCTCTCTTATCAAAAACCCATCAACCCGCTTCTTAAAAATATTTAGCGAGGCAGCCTCCACCACTTCAACGGGCAGAGAATTCCAGATATTCGCCACCCTTTGAGTGAAGAAGTTCCTCCTCAACTCCGTTCTAAACCGCCCCCCCTTTATCTTGAGGCTGTGCCCCCTAGTCCTACTGTCTTTTTTGAGCGGGAAGAGTCTCTCCACCTCTATCCTATCCATCCCATTCATCATCTTATACGTCTCAATGAGATCTCCCCTCATTCTTCTAAACTCTAACGAGTACAAGCCTAGTTTATTCAGCCTCTCCTCATAGCTCAACCCCCTCAACTCCGGTATCAGCCTAGTAAACCTCCAGGCCAACATCCCATTGCCTTCCCTATTACCTGTTGAACTTGCATGCACAAGGACCCCAAAATCACTCTGAGTTGCAACTTTCTGCAGTCTTTTGCCTTTTAAATATATAAATATAACTCCTTCGTCACTTTGCATTTTTCCACGTTATGACTGGAATTCACGAATTTTGTGCTCTGCCAAAACTCCATTCACAGCAGTGGGACTGGAGAATCCCAGCCTTCAATGGGAGTTCCTCTCTGTTATCCTGACAATAGTTTATGTCTCACCGCGCGTGGATGAGAAGACTGTACTGGACTAAATATGGACCACCACAAATAGTCTTGGGACAAAACATCCCGAGGCCTCGTGGTCGGAGACTTCAATCAAGAGTGTTCTACCAAGATACCACCAACACGTCGCCTGTTCCACCAGAGGCCCAAACATTGTAGACCACTGCTACACAATTATCAAACATGCTTACCACTCTATTGTCCGCCAACACTTTGGCAGATCAGACCAAAAGACTGTGTTCCTGCTCCCAGCTTACAAGCAAAAACTAAAGCGGTGGAATCCATCAAAGAAAGTCATGCAATGTTGCTGTGAGCAATTGGATGATCTCCTATGGGACTGCTTAGAGTCAGTGGACTGGTCAATATGTAAAAACTGTGACCAGCCATTACAGTAACTGACTTCATTAGTAAGTGTGTAGAAGACTGTGTGCCCAGTCAGAAACCATAGATGAACAGAGATATCCACTGCTTGCTGAAGTCCAGGTCTGAGGTGTACAAGTCAGGAGACCCTGACCTATACAACAAAGACAGATACAATCTATGGAGATCCATCAAAGATGCCAAAAGACAATATCGGACCAAGCTGGAATCCCAGGCTAGCCACACATTCTCCCGCTGACTGTGGCAAGGTACGGCTGTATAGGGCATTGGTGAGGCCGCAGCTGGAGTACTGTGTGCAGTTTTGGGCGCCGTACTTACGCAAGGATATTTTGGCCTTGGAGGGAGTGCAGAGGAGGTTTACTAGGCTGATGCCGGAGTTGAGGGGGTTGAGCTATGAGGAGAGGCTGAATAAATTAGGCTTGTACTCGTTAGAGTTTAGAAGAATGGGGGGGGATCTCATTGAGACGTATAAGATGATGAATGGGATGGATAGGATAGAGGTGGAGAGACTCTTCCCGCTCAGAAAGGATAGTAGGACTAAGGGGCACAGCCTCAAGATAAAGGGGGGGCGGTTTAGAACGGAGTTGAGGAGGAACTTCTTCACTCAAAGGGTGGTGAATCTCTGGAATTCTCTGCCCGTTGAAGTGGTGGAGGCTGCCTCGCTAAATATTTTTAAGAAGCGGGTTGATGGGTTTTTGATAAGAGAGGGGATTAAGGGTTATGGGGAGAGGGCGGGAATGTGGAACTGAGCCATGACAGATCAGCCATGATCTTATTGAATGGCGGGGCAGGCTCGAAGGGCTAGATGGCCTACTCCTGCTCCTATTTCTTATGTTCTTATGTTATAACAGCCTGTGAGATAAAGGCAGCTAAAATCACCAGCTCCAACACATCCCTCCCTGATGAGCTCAAGGCATTCCATGCCTGTTTTGAGCAAGAGGTCAGTGAGAGTGCACCCTCCAACCTGAAAGCTTGGTTGAACCTGTATCCGAGGTCACCATTGCCAATGTCAGAGCAGCCTTTTCAAAAATCAACGGACAGCAACTGGCCCAGATGGGGTACCCGGATAAGCACTCAGATCCTGCAGCTGGCGGAGGTTTTCACAGACATCTTCAACCTTTCTTTACAACCATCTGATGTTCCTACCTGCTTCAAGGAGACAACCATCAGGCAGCGTGCCTTAATGACTATCATCCAGTGGCTCTAACATCCATCATTATGGAGTGCTTCGAAAGGTTAGTCATGGCACAAATCAATTCCTGCCTTCCAGACTGCCTGGACCCACTACTATTCACCTATTGCTGCAACAGGTCAACAGCAGACCCCCCATCTCTCTGGGCCTGCACTCAACCCTGGAACATCTAAATAACAAAGACATCATGTCACACTCCTATTTATAGACCACAGCTCAGCCTTTAACACCATTATTTCTATCAGACTCATCTCCAAACTCCGTGGCCTGGGGCTCAGCTCCTCCCTCTGCAACTGGATCCTAGACTTCCTACCACACAGACCACAATCAGTAAGGATAGGCAACGAAACCTCCTCCCTGATCATCCTCAACACTGCTGCTTCACAAGGCTATCCTCAGCTCCTTGCTACACTCCTCATATACCAGTGTGGCCAAATTCCCCTCCAACTCGATTTCCAAGTTTGCTGACGACACTGCCGTAGTGGGTCAGATCTCAAACAATGATGAGACGTAGCCCAGGAAAGAGATAGAGAATCTGGAGAACTGGTGCAATAATAATCTCTCCCTCAATGTCAACAAAATGAAAGAGTATGTTATTGTCTTCAGAAAGAGTTGTGGAGAGCATGTCCTGTCAACATAGATGGGAATAAAGTAGAAATAGTCAAGATCTTCAGGATTTTAGGTGTCCAGATCACCAACAATCAGTCCTGCTCCTCCCATGCCAGCACTATAGTTAAGAAAGCCCATCAACGCCTCTACTTTCTCAGAAGACTAAGGAAATTTGGCATGTCTGCTACGACTCTCACCAATGTTTACAGATGCACCATAGAATGCATTCTTTCTGGTTGTATCAGAGCTTGGTATGGCTCTGCTCTGCCAAAGACCGCAAGGAACTGCAAATGATCATGAATGAAACCCAGTCCATCACTCAAACTAGACTCCCATCCATTCACACTGTCTACGTTTCCTACTGCTATGGAAAAGCAGCCAGCATAATCAAGGACCTCACACACCCCAGACATACACCCTTCCACCTTCTTCCATCGGGAAAAAATACAGAAGACTGAGGTCACGTACTAACTGACTCAAGAACAGTTCCTTTCCTTCTCAATCCATCTGCCGATGGGAGAAAATTCTTTCCATCTACTCTGTCTGGATGCTTCATAATTTTGAACACCTTGATCAAATCTCCTCTGCACCTTCTCTTCTTCAAGGAAATTAATCCTAAATCCTCTAATCTATCAAAGTAACTGAAGTTCCTTACCCCACGACCATTCCCATGAATCTTTCTGCATCCTCTTTAATGCCTAAATAACTGGACACAATACTCCAGTTGAGGCTAGACAGGTCTTTTATACAGGGTTAACATAATTTCCTTACTCTTGTACTCTGTGCCTCTATTTATAAAGCCTAGGATCCCATCTGCTCTATTAATGAGTGGACAGCACAGTGGCACAGTGTTTAGCACTGCTGCCTCACAGCACCTGGGACCCACATTCAACTCCAGCTTTGGGTCACTGTCTGTGTGGAGTTTGCACATTCTCCCCGTTTCTGTGTGGGTTTCCTCCTGGTGCTCTGGCTTCCTCCCACAGTCCAGGGATGTGTGGGTTAGGATGATTGGCCATGATAAATTGCCCCTTAGTGTCAGGGTGACTAGCAGGGTAAATATGTGGGTTTATAGGGATAGAGCCTGGGTGGGATTGTTGTCGGTGCAGGCTCGATGGGCTGTAAGGCCTCCTTCTGCACAGTAGTGATTCTATGATTCTCTCTCAGCCTGGCTTGTCAACTTCAATGAATTGTGCACGCGTACTAGCAGTTTCATCTATTCTTGCATCCCCTTTAGAATTGTACCCTTTATTTTATATTCGCCTTTTGCATTCTTCCTGCCAAGTTAATCATTTCAAACGTCTCTGCATCAAATTTCATCTGCCTATTCTATCCGCCTGTCTATGTCCTTTCAATGATTAATGCTGCCTACCTCACACTACTTGTTTTCAAATCCCTCTATTGCTTCACTCCTCTCGATCCCTGAAATCTCCTCCTCCAGCCCTGTAACCCTCTGGGGTATCTGTGCTCAGCTAAATCTGTGGAACGCAGATAGATCAAAGCTATGGCTGGCAATAACTCAAGTGCCCAAATCTTGGATGAAGGAAAGGAGTTGAACTCTAGGCGAGGAAACGAGAGTTTTGAAACATTTTGTAGTTGAAGGTGGTGTGATGTGAGCTGAGGGAACTGTGGGTAAATCTGTGGGATGTCTTTTGTATTGGATATTTGGAGTGTTATTTATAGGGTGGGAATTATTGCACAACCTGCCTCATGTTTTACAGCAATGAGAGTCGGTCCACTATTGGCCAGTGGTGGGCCTTCTAGTCCCACTGTTGTTAATGTGGTTTCCTGCTGACTGCACCACCCTCCACCATGAACCCCACGGTAGGGGTACACCTTCAGCAGGACCTGAAGATCCCACTGTGTGAGCGGCCAGAACGTTCTGGCCATAGTTTTTATTGAATCACTCCTCCCTTTCCCCTTTAATTCACTTTTAATTCATGATGACCTTGGTTTGATGCTCAGCGATAAAATGATTACAAAATGAAATTTTGTCCATCTGGAGACAGGCTGGAATTTTCCAGAACCACTCCCACCGAGGCAGACAACGGGATCTTCCAGTTCTTCTGAAGTCTGCGGCAATTTGCTCATCCTGCCGCTGGGAAACCCAGAGTAGGGATCGACTCACCCACAGTGTCAGATTGAGGCATCTCCCATTTGAGTTGATTTGATTTATTTTGTCAGATTGTGACGCTAATATCTAGCAAGGAAGGACAAAATTGCATTTGCCTGTGTAATTGCCTTCCTGGATTAGAAAGTATGTTGTTGGGACTTGGGCCAGAGTCTCTCTGGTGTTTTGGGAAGCTGCCTTGTCTTCAGGCTGTTCTGAGTCTCAAGAGCATTAGACTGCAGAATTCAACTAAAGGCCTCAATCTCAGTATCAAATGAGCATTTGTCTGTGCTTTGCTGTGTTAAAGGGGTTTTTTGTGTCTATGGATTTTGATTTTAATTGGAACACATTGGAGGTATTCATTGAGAATTATACATTATGGTGGTTGTTTTGTTTCTTGTTTGTAATTGATAAAAGTTCTTGCTAATTTTCTTATGATACTTGTTAACTATATTTTTAAATAAACTTTGGGTCATTTTAATCACACCTGAAGTGAAACATCTCATGATTCTCCAAGCCAAGTTCAATATGCAAAACTTATCATTCAGGTAAGCTTTGTAAAACACTTCGGAGTTTCCAATCTGAACCATAACAAGATGTGTTGGGATCCAATAAAAAGTATTGTATAATGATAAAATATACCATTAATAGAATACATAGGGGAAAGAAGAGTAGAGGATGCAGAATGTAGTGTTTCAGCCACAGTTAGGATGTAGAGAAAGATCAACTTAATATAAAGTAGGTCCTTTCAAAAATCTGATGACTGCAGGAAAGAAGCTGGTTGTGAGTCGGTTGGTATGTGACCTTAGACTTTTGCATGTTTTTCCCAATGGAAGAAGGACAGAGAATGCCTGGGGTGTGTGGAGTCCTGGCTGCTTTTCGAAGGCAGTGAAAAGTGTCAGTGGATGAGGGGCTGATAGACTAGGCTTCGTTCACAACCTTTTGTAGTTTCTTGTGATTTTGTGCAAAGTGGAGCCATAGCAAACTGTGATACAACCAAAAATGATGTTTCTTAGGTGCATCTATAAAAAGTGGTGAGAGTTGTAGTGGGCATGCCAAATTTTTTACCCTCCTGACAAAGTAAAGGCATTGGTGGGCTTTCTTAAATATAGCACTGGCATGGAGGGATCAGGACAGGTGAACTTAGCATCTACAAACTTAAAGCTCTCGACCATTTCCACTTTATTCCCATTGATATAGTCAGGGGTATGTCCTCTACTATGCTTCCTGAGGTCGATGAATATCTGCTTTGTTTTAATGTGAAGGTGAGGAAGAATTTCCTCAGAGGGGCATTTGTGTTTGGAAATCTCTTTCTCAGTGGAGACTGAGTCATTGAACATACCCGAGGCTGAGTTTAACAGATTGTTCATCAACAAGGGAATCGAGAGTTATGAGGTACAGGCAGGAGAACACAGCTAAGGACATGATCAGATCAGCAACGATCTTACTGAATGATGGAGCAGACACAAGAAGATGAGAGGCCTATTTCTGCTCCTATTTCTCCAAATTTGAAACTTCTTAATGTCCCATTAGCATGGGAGAAACCTTGAACTTATGATCATGATTTACAGGTCAAGCTTTTCTCTAACTGGAGAATTCTTCACCGATGGAATATCAGGCTGTGCTTAGTGTAATTATTGCTTTGTCACATTCCAAAATGAAACAAGGATCTTTTTTCTCTATCATCGTCGCTGTGATACTTACAATTTAGTATCAGTCACCCAATCGCTTAGGCATATTGTAAATTCAGGAAAAGGCAAAATGTTTGAAAGAATATTCGAGAACATTAAAATAACAGAATGATCAAACACTTCCTCTTGCTAATCCTTTCTGCTCTGTGTCAGTTGATGCTTGCACCAAGCCAGTGATGGATATGTCAAGTTGTAACTTAACACGTCTCCACTGAGTGTTACATTATGTACTTTCACCAACCAATCAAATGATGAGTGTTTAGCTAAATCTCAGTTTGTGTCATCAATTATTAAATGTGTTTATTGTTTCTTGACAGATTCTTGTCAACACAATTGTGCTTAAATGACAACTTGAAATTGCATTTGGGAAATAGCTGTGAAAAACACTTCAGAAGCTGAACCAGACAAAAATGGACGGGGACTCAAAGAATTAGTGAACGAAAGGCTCGGCCAACAAGATGGTCTTTAACAAGATGTGGAAAGATGGGAGAGAGAGATGGAAAGTTGGGAAGGCTGAGGGATGGAAAGCCACAGTGTCACTGTCTTATGGGTTAAACAACAAATTTATCCTGAATGGCCAAGTGGACTCGAGGGCAGGCTGGACCATTCCTGCCCCGATCTCATGTGTTCTGGAGAGAATAGGAGGAACGGGAGCTTGGGAAAAGGTTAGAAATGGTTACAGAGATAGGGAGGGAGGGGTGGTTCATGGAGGGGTTTAAAAAGAAGAATGAAAATGAGGTTGTGGAGCTGACAGACTAAGCTGATGGCCATTATACCTTATGTGGCTTGGTAACGTTTTATAATGCTTCTGTGAAATATCTTGAGATATTTTATGGGGGAGATATAGATGGAGTCAATGGATGGAGGTTGGTTTGCATGATGGAGTGGGCTTCGTTCACAACTCTTTGTAGTTTCTTGCGGTCTTGTACAGAGCAGGGGCCATACCATGCTGCGATACATGTGGAAAGATGCTTTCTGTGGTGCATCTGAAAAAACTGTTGAGAATCATAGCACACATGCCAAATTTCCTCAGCCTCCTGAGAAAGTGAGGCGTTGGTTGGTTTTCTTAATTATAGCATTGGCATGGGGGGACCAGGACAGGGTGCTGGTGTTCTGGGCATCTGGAAACCTGAAGCTCTCGACCATTTCCACTTCATCACCTTTGATGTAGACAGGGGCATGTTCTCCACTACATTTCCTGAAGTTGATGACTATCTCCTTCATTTTACTGGCATTGAGGAACAGATTATTGTCATTGTACCATTTCACCAGATTCTTTATCTCCTTCCTGTACACCGTCTTGTATTAGTTTGAGGTCTGACCCACTACGGTAGTATCATCAGCAAACTTGAAAATGGAGTTAGAGGGGAACTTGGCCACACAGTCAGGGAGGAAGGAGCGACTGAGGACACAGACTTGTGGGTGCCCAGTTTTGACGATAATCGTGAAGGAGGTGTCATTACTGATTGCAGGCTGTATGTTAAATCTGCATAAAAGACTGGTTCGACCTCAAATACAGCATTGTGTTCATTACTGGATGTGACCATTTTGGAAGGACATGAAGGAGTTCGACGAGATGCAGAAAAGATTGACAAGAATGATTTCAGGAATGGGTAAGGAATATCAGATAGGTGGATGGATTGAAGACATTCAGATTAAGGAAGAGAAGGTTGAGAGAAGATTTGATAGAGATAGGAGTTTGGACAGGGTTAATAGGGAGAAACAGTTTCCATTGGTGGAAGGACTGAAAACCAGAGAGCAGAGGTTTAAGGCATGTGTCAAAAGAAGCAATGGAAACATGAAGGAAAATACTTTTACACAGTCAGTTTGATTTGATTTTTGATTAGATTTGATTTATTATTGTCACATGTATTAACATACAGTGAAAAGTATTGTTTCTTGCGCACTATGCAGACAAAACATACCATTCATAGAGAAGGAAAGGAGACGGTGAAGAATGTAACACTACAGTCATAGCTAGGGTGTAGAGAAAGGTCAACTTAATGCAAGGTAAGTCCATTCAAAAGTCTGATGGCAGCCAGAAAGAAACTATTCTTGAGCTGGTTGGTACATGATCTCAGAATTTGTATTTTTTTTCCGAAGGAAGAAGGTGGAAGAGAGAATGTCTGGGGTGCGTGGGGTCCTTAATTATGCTGGCTGCTTTGCCGAGGCAGCGGGAAGTATAGACAGAGCCAATGGATGGAAAGAAGGTTTGCGTGGTGGATTGGGCTACATTGACCACCTTTTGTCTTTTGGTTTTGGGCAGAGCTGGAGCCCATACCAAGCTGTGATGCAACCAGAAAGAAAGCTTTCTATGGTGTATCTGTAAAAGTTGGTGAGAGTTGTAGCTGACATGCCAAATTTCCTTATCTTTTGAGAAAATAGAGGCATTAGTAGACTTTCTTAACTATAGTGTCGACCAGAACAAGTTGTTGGTGATCTGGACACCTAAAGCCTTGAAGCTCTCGATCCTTCCTACTTGGTCTCTGTTGATGTAGACAGTTGTTGGAATCTGAAATGCGCTGGAGTGTGGTGGAAGCAGGGTTAACTCAAATTTTCAAAATGGAATTGGATCGTAATCTGAAATGGAAGAATGTGTGGGGTGAACATAAGAACATAAGAACATAAGAAATAGGAGCAGGAGTAGGCCATCTAGCCCTTCGAGCCTGCCCCATTCAATAAGATCATGGCTGATCTGTCGTGGCTCAGTTCCACATTCCCGCCCTCTCCCCATAACCCTTAATCCCCTCGCTTATCAAAAACCTATCAACCCGCGTCTTAAAAATATTTAGCGAAGCAGCCTCCACCACTTCAACGGGCAGAGAATTCCAGAGATTCACCACCCTTTGAGTGAAGAAGTTCCTCCTCAACTCCGTTCTAAACCGCCCCCCCTTTATCCTGAGGCTGATATGGGCCAAATGTGGACAATGGGATTAGTTTAGGGATTTAAAAATAAGGGCAGCGTGGACAAGTTGGGCCAAAGGGCCTGTTTCCGTGCTGTAAATCTCGGTGATTCTGTAACTCTATAGTTGTTGGGGCTAAAGGGATCAAGGAATAGGGGAGGAAGGGGGGGTCGGGATATTGAATTCAACAATCAGCCATGATCAAAATGAATGGCGGAGTAGGCTCGAAGGGCCGAATGGCCTGCTCCTTCTTCTAGTTTCTATGTTTATTTATTTATTTTATTGAATTCCCCACCCCGGTTTTTGTTCCTCACAAACGGATGGGTTCCTACAGCAGGCAATCTGTTTAATTACCATCCAGCCGACTCTGTGGAGGAGGGTTAACAGGTTACACAGGGCGTTCAGAGCTCTTTAATGTTCCCTAAATGCTCAAGGCACATCATCATTTTGCGCACTAATTGCCTGATAACGTGCGTGTTGCACATGTTTCCAATGAGTTTAGATAATGGATGCTTGTGCACATTCCCCTCATTCAGATCCCAGGGTGATTGGACTTTAAACAGATTACACACATTTCCATCTCATTCACTCTCTTGTCTCAGGTCTTGTTGGAGAGGGATTATGATTGAATTAATCTTCAGCGCAAATGTACATCGCAACCTTTATTAGTTTACGCCTTGCCCCAAACTCCAACAAAGAAAAATTAAGCTCTTGCCTGAATACAACAACCAATCAAGTGGAAAATATTACAGTTAATTCTGTTTACATTGTTTACTTCAAGCCTAATGAATGAATCCTTTCATGAGGGCAGAGAAAGAATTCTCAAATCGGCGCACCAATCAAATGGAACAATTAGATCTGAAATTCAATAATATGTATAGGCCAGCAAACAGAGATGTTAAAGCCAAATGCAGTCAAACGTAGATTAGTCTGAGGTAATGGATTTTCTGAAACAAAGCACAGAGTTTATGTGTGGAATTTCAGAGTCTTTGTTTGAAAGTCTCTGAGGTTTCCAAAACTCAATGGAGTGCTCAGTCCAGGGACGTGCAATCTTAGAAAGCAAGAAATGCATAAATTGGCAATTGGTATTTTGTTTAGCACCAATCCATTCATATACACTCAATAATTCAACTAACTAGAATCTGGATGGGGAAAGGCCAATGAATGTTGACATTTTTTTGCAAGGGGAATCACATATAAAAGTAGGCAAGTGCTGCTAAAGCTTTTGTGAGACAGAAATTGGATTTTAAACAGGTTACACATATTTCTATTTTGTCTAAACCTATTAGTGCTGAGGTGATCTCGTTAAAATATATATGTGTCATAAAAACCCTACAGTGCCATTCGGCCCATCACATTTACACCAACAACAATCCTACCCCCACACATTTAGCCTGCTATTCTCCCTAACCTACACATCCCAGGACACTATGGGCAATTTAGCATGGCCAATCAACCTAACCCACCTGTCTTTGCACTGCAAGAGGAAATGGGAGCACCCCCATGCAGACACGGGGGGAATGTGCAAACTCCATGCAGACAGTGAGCCAAGCTGGGAATCGAATCCAGGATCCTGGAACAGTGAGGCAGCATGCTAACCGCTGTGCCACCATGCTGCCGGAGATGCAGAGGGGATTAGAACTGGTTGATGCTGGAAGGATAGAATCATGGAATCCCTACAGAGCAGAAGGAAGCCATTCAGCCCATCAAGACTGCAGAAACCTCACCCAGGCTCCATCCCCATACATTTACCCTGCTGGTCCCCCTGGCATGGCTAATCCAACTAACCCACACGTCGTTGGACTGTGGAGGAACCTGGAGCACCTGCAAGAAACCCATGCAAACACGGGGAGAATGTGCAAACCTCAGACACACAGTCACTGGAATTGAGGCTGGGTCCCTGACGCTGTGAGGCAGCAGTGTAAACAACTGTGCCACCGTGCAGCCCTGGATACTTCCCTTTATGGAGGTGTCCAGAATTAGGGGACACAGTTTAAAAATTAGAGGCTTCCATTTGCAGATGAAGTAAGGAGAATTTATTTCTCTCAGAAGGTTGATAGTCTCTGGATTTCTCTTCCACAGAGAACAGCCGAGGCTGGATCATTGAATAGATTTAAGGCTGAGTTTGTTGGATTTTTGATCTATAAGTGAGTCAAGGGTTATAGAGGGGACAGAGTTGAGGCCACAATCAGATCAGCCATTGTCTTATCAGATGGTGGTGGAGTAAGCCTAAAGTGCCGAATGATCAAATCCTTCTCCTAATTCTCATCCTCTTCTGGTACAGTTCAAACTTCATAGTCACTGAAGCGAAGAGCTGATATTTGTACCAGATGTTTGGCTGGATGTTCTGGAGAAAAGTCACAGACCTGATATGCTAACACTGTTTCTCTCTTCACACCTGTGACTTGCTGAGTAGACCCAATATTTTCCGTTTCTTTATTGTTTTGAAGTTTATTTATTAGTCACAAGTTGGCTTATGTCAACACTGTAGTGAAGCTACTGTGAAAATCCCCAAGTCACCACACTCTGGTACCTGTTCGGGTTCACTGAGGGAGAATTTAGCATGGCCAATGCACCTAACCAGCATGTCTTTCAGATTGTGGGAGGAAACTGGAGCGCCCAGAGGAAACCCAGGTAGACATGAGGAGAACGTGCAAACTCCACCCAGACAGTGACCCAAACCGGGAATTGAATCCAGGTCCCTGGCGCTGTGAGGCAGCAGTACCAACCACTGTGCCACCTCAGGCCATTATTGGGATTTTCCGTGTAGTTTGGGACACTTTTACAGAATGCAATTTAGAGCCATGAGAAATGGGGCAGTGTCGATTTATAGGGCTGACTTAAAAGGGAGAGTTCTATCAAAGGAACTGGGATCCTCAAAGCTTTCCCTTGCATGCATTATGTAGTCACAATATGTGACATCTTGTACTCTATCACTGCCTCTCCTTCTTAGGCAGTCCCCTGTGGTTGAGGCTGACTCACTGCCTCTCTGATTTACTAGGTTCGGAGATGGATGATCAGCACAATGTGTGAACTGCCAGCTCTGATACGTGGGCAGGTAGTGCCTGAAGGATTGGGTGGGTGGGTGATTTGGAGGTTTGTGTGCTTCCTCTGACACTTCAGCTTCATGTCCGCACATTCCAAAGGCAGTCTAATAGTAGCACCCTTTCTCAGGCCAACACTCCCATCATCGAGACGTTAATCAAACAGAACTCCTCTGTTTCGGTCAGTAACAAGCCAGGATCTTCCATGACTCGGGGGATGTGTTTGAAATCTTTAATGGTGTTTCAACGACATGCTTAAAGCAGTTTCTCTGTTCCCGCTCCCCCCACCAGAGAATGCTGTTCTAAGAAATTATCCCAAAAACATCCTATGAATTCTACGCAGTCTATGTCCGTCTGATTTTTCCAGTCTTCATATCGATCAGCGCAGCCTTGTAGGGTCAAAGGTTCTTTGTTCTACTTTAAAACAGCCCTTCAAATTCAAACCTCATGCTCTTTCACCTTAACTTTTAGTTTTCTCCTCAGTTTAATTTCACCTTAAATAGAATATTTGGCTTAGCTTTCACAGCCCCTGTGGTAACTCCCTCCTTATTCGAACAATTTCCCTGAGGAAGTTCGAGTGGAGCAGTTGCTACCTGAGTTTGGTGTCAGGACTATGAATGACATGTCCTGCCTGGTGGGAGTGATTTGTGTCTCGATGCTGGGAAGATTGACTTGGGGAGGACACTGTTGCTGGACCATGATCCCTGGTACTGGATTTGGAGGATCTTACAAAGGCATCGGCAGTGACACCAGTGCTTTGAGCTGCTGCTGTACGTTGCCCGAGCCTCCAGCACGTATCGCAGAAGAGTGACCACTGCTGCCCAGTAACACATGACCTTAAAACATAAGAACATAAGAACATAAGAAATAGGAGCAGGAGTAGGCCATCTAGCCCTTCGAGCCTGCCCCGCCATTCAATAAGATCATGGCTGATCTGTCGTGGCTCAGTTCCACATTCCCACCCTCTCCCCATAACCCTTAATCCCCTCTCTTATCAAAAACCCATCAACCCGCGTCTTAAAAATATTTAGCGAGGCAGCCTCCACCACTTCAACGGGCAGAGAATTCCAGAGATTCACCACCCTTTGAGTGAAGAAGTTCCTCCTCAACTCCGTTCTAAACCGCCTCCCCTTTATCTTGAGGCCGTGCCCCCTAGTCCTACTGTCTTTTTTGAGCGGGAAGAGTCTCTCCACCTCTATCCTATCCATCCCATTCATCGTCTTAGTAGTGTGGGGTTTGAAATACTCTTTTCCTGTCTCAAACTTAAAGCTGACAGCACAATTAAATTGGGTGCATAATTGAAGAAAACTTTGGAAAGGGAGGCAGCTAACTGGGATTGGAGTCACTGGAGCAGAGATAGTTAAGGGTAAAATTCTAAAAGAAATATTGAGACTTTTGAAATTCTTTGAGGGGATAAATAGTGACAGATTAGTTTCACAGGTTGATGAAGCATTGATTTAGGATTAGTACTCAAGTTGTTAAGGGAGATGTCAAAATAATGTCTCTTGCGCACAGGTTTCTCAGAATATGGAGAATATTATGATAGGAGCACTGTGAAAGCTAAGCCTGTTACTCTATTTAAAGGGGAATTAGAAACAGAGAAACATGGAAAATAGGTGCCGGAGTAGGCCATTTGGCCCTTTGAGCCTGCACCACCATTCAATATGATAATGGTTGATCAATCACTTTCAGTATCCCACTCCCACTTTCTCTCCAACCAAAAGAGAAAATGCTGGAAAATCTCAGCAGGTCTGGCAGCATCTGTAAGGAGAGAAAAGAGCTTTGAGTTTCCAGCATTTTCTCTTCTGGTTCCAACATCTGCAGTGATTTACTTTTGCCCGCTTTCTCTCCATACCCCTTGATTCCTTCAGCCCATCAAGGCCACGTCCAGCTCCCTTTTGAACATATCTAATGAACTGGCCCCAAAAGCTTTCTGTGGTAGAGAATTCCACAGGTTCACAACTCTCTGAGTGAAGAAGTTCTTTCTCATCTCAGTCCTGAATGGCTTACCCCTTATTCCTAGACTGTGACCCCTAGATCTGGACTTCCCCAGCATCGGGAACATTCTTCCCACATCTAGCCTGTCCAGTCCCATCAGGATTTTTAAGTTTTTATGAGACTCCCCCCCTCATCCAGTGAGTACAAGCCCAGTCGATCCAGTATCTCTGGTTAAAATGAGGAGAAAAATGAAAGTTAAGTCGAAAGAGCAGTTGGGTTGGTTTTGTAGGGTTGTTTTCATCTGCACATAAACTGGAAAGATCTGATAGACAGAGGTAGCCTAGAACTCATAGACTGTTACTGGGACAACTTATTAGAACAGCACATTGTGATTCTGCCCAGAGAGTAGACGACATGAGATTTGGTATTGGGCAATGAGATAGGATTAATTCACAGCCTTGTAGTGAAGGTGTCCCAAGGTAGCAGCGATTGTAAGTTACGCCTTAGTAATTGTTGAGAGCATTGGTGAGATGAATAATGTGTGCAGCATTGTCCTCCTTATTTAAATAATGATGTAAGTAAATTGGTAGCAGGTCAGAGAGGGTTTACTAGGAATGGACAGACTGTCCTGTGAGGAAAGATTGAACCAGCCAGGTTTGTAACCATTGGAGTTTAAGAGACTAAGAGGCAACTTAATACAAGGTTCTGAGGGTGGATGGGGAGAGAATGTTTCCTTTCGTGGGAGAATCTCGAATTAGGGGTCGCTCTTTAAAAATGAGGGGTCACCGATTTAAGACAGAGATAAGAATAATATTTTTCTCTCAGAGGATCATGAGTCTTTGGAATTCTCTTCCTCAAAAGGAAGTAGCCTTTAAATGTTCTCAATGTAGAGGTAGATGTATTCTTGATAAACAAGGGGGTGAAAGGTTATTGGGGAAGTCAGTAGGTTACAGTCACATCTGCCATGATTTCATTGAATGGTAGAGCAGGATCGAGAGGCAGAGTGGTTTAAAGTAAAGTTAAGTTATTCGTCACAAGTAGTGTGACATTAATACTGCAATGAAGTTACTGTGAAATTCCCCTAGTTGCCACACTCTGGCACCTGTTTGGGTCGGTGCACCTAACCAGTACCCCTTTCAGACTGTGCGAGGAAACCCGCACAGATATGAGGAGAATGTGCAAACTCCACACAGACAGTGACCCAAAGAGGGAATTGAACCTGGTTCTCTGACGCTGTGAGGCAGCAGTGCTAACCACTGTGCCATCGTGCCATCTATATGTATGAATGAAGAGAAAGCCAGCACAACCACAATGTGCTGAATTAAATACAACACAGGCTGGTTAATGGTGCTTTGCCCATTATGTGGTCCTAACTTATTCATATGCATTCAATGGCACAGACAATAAAGAATTAATAAAATCCTTGAGTGTTGTTGATGGAACCTGACTCCATTATCCTGCAGTGCATAACCTGCTTAACTGCTGCTGCTCCAACCCCACTGAGAATGAACTAGCTGGGAAGAGGGGATTGCTGGTAAGGCCAGCGTTTCCTCCCCATACTTAATTCCTCTGAAACTATGTTGCTGGCTCGATCATTTCAGACACAAGTTCAGAATCAATAGCATTGCAGCGGGCCTGGAGTCACCTGTAGACCAAACTGGGTAAGGATGGCAGAGTTGTTTCCTTGAAGGAGCCTTTCCATGAAGGGTTTTTGCAACAATCACTACTTGTTTATTTATTTATCTTTATTGTTTCATGGTTCAGAAACTCCAAAGTGTTTTATGAAGCCTTCCTGGATGATAAGTTTTATCCCTTGAATTTGGCTAGGATAAGCATGATTCACATGACCCACAAGGAAGCTTTTATCACACTAAGTTTAATTAAGAATTAATTAAATTACCAATAACTTTTATCAATTACAAACAGCAGATTCTCTCCTTTAGAAAGGCAAGACCTTGGTATCAGATAACCAGCAAAATTTCCACATAAAACAGGGCGAGAGAGAGAGAGAGAGAGAGAGAGCGAGATGTTGCTTTTAGTCTAATATCCGTTCCTTTCTAAAACTAAAACCTGCAGCTCCAAACCTGACCTGCAATCATTCTTCTCCAGATGTGGAGATGGGATTGGACTGGGTTCACCTGATGAAGGAACAGCGCTCCAAAAGCTTGTGATACCAAATAAACTTGTTGGACATTCTTCCTCCAGACAATGCAGGATCATAAAATTCCACAGAGTAAAAATAAACAATTCCAATTTAAGCCACTTAAGGAGCAATAAAAGGACTTCTCGTAGACAACCCTGTAACAATAACATCAGCAAAGGCTGTGAGCTACAGAGAACATGATTTAAACAAAAACTCTTAAAGGTACACTAACATCACAATTGCCAAACAGTGCAAAGTGCATCGGCACAACATTAAAAATCAGAACAGCAACATCAGACACATAGAAATCGTTACTAAAACTGGTTTCATCATCCAAATTTATCAATTTTAAATTGCACCAGCTGCTGAGGTGGGATTTGATCCCACGTCCACACATAATTACCCTGTGCCTTTGGATTACTAGTCCAGTGATTTTATCACTATGCCACATACGATGACAAACTACTTCTCAGAGAACCAAATTACTGAGAGATAAGGGTAAGTTTTTCACTTGGACAGAATCTTGCCGATTAGGATTGGATAAATGGGAAAATCGAAGGGCAGGATTTTCCAGAAAATTTAACCAACACTATTAATTTTGGGAAGACAGTGTAATGTCTTGCTCCTGTCAGAGTAAATTGGCTGAACAAGTAAACCGATGGCAAGATAAATCATTGTGTTGCTGTCGGGAAAATGTACAACCAGCCTTCAGTATAAATAAATCTCATTTCCATGGCACTGCATGTTGAGATGAGGAGAGATTATTTTACCCATCGAGTTCCCATCCCAGCCACTCACCACCCTGATCAGAAATATGTCCTTTGCAGTCGTTGGGTCAAAATCTTAGAATTCCCTCCCTAACGGCATTGTGGATCAACCATGAATTGCAGCGATTCAAGAAGGCAGCTCACTGCCATCTTCCCAAAGGGCAACTAGGGATGGGCAATAAATACCAGCCAGCCAGCGACATCCATGTCCCACGAATGAATAAAAAAAATTGTGATCTGGAATGCACAGCCTGAAAGGGTGATTGGAACCGATTCACTCGCAACTTTCAAAAAGGAATGAGGAATGTGGACATATGGACTTGGGTGAGGGCAGTAAGAAGTCTCACAACTCCAGGTTAAAGTCCAACAGGTTTATTTGGTATCACAAGCTTTCGGAGCGCTGCTCCTTCATCAGGTGAGTCAGTCACCTCTTGAAGGGTTAGTTCTCTGAAAGTTCGTGATACCAAATAAACCTGTTGGATTTCAAGCAGGGGTTGTGAGACTTCTTACTGTTCAAAAAGGAAATTGGACAAATACTTCATAGGAAAATATTGCGGGGTTGCATGGGAAGATGACAGGGGATTAATTGGATAGATCTTTCAATGAGCGGGTACAGGGACAAAGGACCAAATGGCCTCCTTCTGTGCCGAAAGAGATAGTTGTGGCATGGTGGCACAGTGGTTAGCACAGTGGAATCTGGGCTTGGGTGACTGAGTGGAGTATCCGCGTTCTCCCTGTCTCTGCGTGGGTTTCTTTCGGATACTCTGATTTCTTCCAACAGTCCAGAGATCAGCAGGTTAGGTTGACTGGACATTAGTGTCAGGGGGATTAGTGCGGTAAACATGTAGGATTATAGGGGTATGGTCCGTGTGGCATTGTTGTCAACGTAGGCCCAAAGGGCCAAATGGCTTCCTGAAACACAGAAGCAGGAGTAGGCTCCTTGGCCCTACGAGCCTGCTCTGTCAGTCATTATCATCATGACTGATCATCAAATTCAATACCCTGATTTTCCGCTTCTGCAACCACCTCAGCACCACCTCCTCAGCCCCCCATATTCCTTGATCCCTTTAGCCCAAGAGTTATATCTAATTTCTTCTTGAAATCAGGCAACGTTTTGTCCTCAACTTCATTCTGTGGTAGTGAATTCCACACATTTGTTAACCTCTGGGTGAAGAAATTTCTCCTCGCCTCAATCCTAAAAGGTTTACCCCTTGTTCTCAAATTATGACCCTTCGTTCTGGATTCCCCCACCATTGGGAACATTCTTTCTGAATCTACCCCATCTAACCCTGTTAGATCAATGAGATCCCATCTCACTCCTCTAAACTCCAGTGAATATAATCCTAACTGATGCGGTCTCTCCTCATATGACAGACCGGCCAAGCCAGGAATCAGTCTGCTGGATCTTCTGTATTCCCTCTGTGTCAAGGACACCCTTCCTCAGATAAGGATACCAAAACTGCATATAATACTCCAGGTGGTAGCCTCACCAATGCCCTCCTTTCCACATCACCACAGGACATTGGAGAACCAGATGGATTTTTCCAACAATCAACAGTAATTTCATGGTCATCATTAGATTTTTAATTCCAGATATTTTTATTGAATTCAAATGTCATCATCTGTCGTAGTGAGGTTCAAACCTGAGACAACAATCCCACCAGACCCTATCCCCGTAACCCCATGTGTTCACCCTGTTAATTCTCCTGATGCTAAGGGTCAATTTACCATGACTCTTTCCCACATTGCCTCAGTACATCAGTGAACCCAGGCAGGTTTTTCCGACAATCGACAATGATTTCACGGTCATCAGTGGACTCTTAATTCCAGATTTTTTATTGAATTCAAGTTCCACCATCTGCCGTGACGGGATTCGAACCCAGGTCCCCAGGACGTTACTCTGGGTCTCTGGATTACCAGTCCAATCACAATAGCACTATGCCACCACCTTCTCTGCCACTAGATTCTCTGCTCCCACCCACCACGAGCCCCACCCTAGATGGGATGGGCAAATGCTGCCCCCCATTTAATTTAGGTTCAATGTTTGATAAAGCAGCAGATCCTTGCTGTGTTTTGATACAATCTTTGCTTATGGATTTGCATCAAGTGAATAGGCTGCTGCCAAATCTTTATTCTCACTTCTACATTTATTTGAGGTGATAAAATATTGACTGTGTTTTGACAAGTAAACAGCTGAGAACTAAATATTTAATTCTATAGAAACTTTGGGGACCACCTGGATGGATGAAAGCACAGAGACATAACGTCAAAATGTTTTCATTGCAGTCTAACGCGGAACAAAATGACATTTTTCATCAAGTTTCCTTCTGAGCAATTAACACAGCTTCAGAAGGAATTGTGAGAATTCATGTTTGTTTCGGATCAAGAGCTTACCGTGCATATTATCAAATCTTTGGAAAAACTCCGGCCTACAGCTCATCTCTGGGTTGTGTTCTGTGTCAAGCTTTGGTCCCTCACCTGTTCTACTGACATCCCCAGTGCCCTGTGGCGGAGGGGTGGGGGGGGTGTTGGTGTCCAGAACAGCGGGGGTAATATTTCAGTTTAGACACTCAGAAAGCAAACTCTCATATTGCTGAAGAAAAGGGACATGCTGTTGAAGCTTTTCGTCTGGTACTCATCAGGACAAATTCACAAGAGCACCAAAATCTCAAACAACAATTTATACTGCATGAAAAGAGGATGTAATTGGTTGGCAAATGGACTGTGATTGGTAGACATGTTGCCATAGAAATATACTTTACCCCCCACTCCCCCCGACAATCCCATCAAAATGCAAATCAGATGGAGGTCAACTGAAGTGAACTCTTATTACTTGTCAAGACCGATAAAATGGAACGGAGGTGCAAGATTGAACTGAATGGTGGAACAGCCCCGAGGGGCTGAATGGCCTACTTCTGTATTCCCGTGTTCCTGACATGGTGCAAGCCCATTTTAAATTCTGGGGTGAGGTTGAACTTTCCCGGATGCTGCTATATTGTAAATACATTGTAGGCTGACCTGGAATTATAGAGTCCAAAACTCTGCCAGGTCCTGGGTGGGAGAATAACAGGTCACCAAGTTAGGAATTTGAGAAAATGAGACAAAAATTGTCTCAGAAAAAAACGCCACCCTCTTTTTAATATCTGGGTCAGTGTCAATGCAGGGTTAGGAGGGGACGTTATTTGGAGAGTTCCCCGATTACTCAAAGTTTGGTTTTGACTGAACTCACTACAGCCAAGAGCTCTTGCAAAGGACCTTCTGAAGAAAGCACCTTCTATCCAGGGAAAGGTTGAGTTGGGGCTGAAGTTGGCATGGTGCATCTTTGATTCTACCGTGTGCGACTGGTATAGCTAATTCACATGTGGTAACATCATCTGGGTTGCCCTTCCTGAGCATCAAACCTTGTAACTGAGATATCAGGGTCGAAGGGCTAGATGGCCTACTCCTGCTCCTATTTCTTATGTTCTTATGGCTGGATTTAAGTTTCACTCTGTGTCATGAGGAGACACTAAGTCGGTTAGGATTATATTCACTGGAGTTTGGAAGAGTGAGAGGGGATCCCAGAGAAACTAACAAAATTCTAACAGGGTTAGACAGGGTAGATTCAGAAAGAATGTTCCCAATGATGGAGGTGTCTAGAACGGAATGAAATTGATTTTTATTTTCTGAAGTTGAGAAAAATGAGAAGGGATCTCTTTGTAACATAAAGTTCTGAACAGGCTTGACAGGGTAGACACTGAGAGGTTGTATCCCCTGGCAGGGGAATGTGATCATGATGTGGAGATGCCGGCATTGGACTGGGGCAAACACAGTAAGAAGTCTCGCAGCGCCAGGTTAAAGTCCAACAGGTTAATTTGGTAGCAAAAGCTACTAGCTCTTGGTGTGCTGCTCCTTCATCAGGTGAGTGGGAGTTCTGTTCACAAACAGGACATATAAAGATACAAACTCAATTTACAAAATAATGGTTGGAATGCGAGTCTTTACAGGTAATCAAGTCTTAAAGGTACAGGCAATGTGAAGGGAGAAAGGGTTAAGCACAGGTTAAAGCGATGTGTATTGTCTCCAGACAGGACAGTTGGTGAGATTTTGCAAGCCCAGGCAACGTAGAACATGAATGTAGAACATGAGGGCACAGTGTCAGGATAAGGCGAGATCATTTAGGACTGAGATGAGAAGAAATTACTTCAGTCAAAGGATCGTGAGTCTTTGGAATTCTCTACCCCAGAGACTTGTGGAGTTTCCAATATCGAATATGCTGAAGGCTGAGAGAGACAGATTCCTGGTCTATCAGGGTTTTGGGGAAATGGGGCAGGAAAAGAGCGTTAAAATCGAAGATCAACCATCATCACATTGAAATGATGGACGGCAGAATCTGAAGGGGCCAGGTGATTTACTCTGGCTCCTATTTCTTACATTCACTGTAAATAAAGTCTGTTACACACACGGAAACTTGTGTCATCTCATCTGAAAGATATTAAATATACAACAGGAGTTTTCTAATTGTGACATTTTATTGCAATTATGAGATTGAGAGAAACAGGGAGATTAAAAGAAAGCAAGCTAGAGAGAAGCTCTGCTAGAACAATCAGCCCCTGTTCCTTTGTTCTTGCCAGCATTATGATTATAATAAATGTACAATTTATTGTAGTTGTTTGTTCAGGGGTTTCTGCTGCAGGTTATTAGCATTTCTCATTAGAGTACAATGTTACCCAGGGGATAATCATACTACACTCACAGCTTGAAATCCAGGGCAGCAGTTCCTTGCCATGGTGAAATGTGCTGTTTAGAACAAATGAATGTTCTTGAGCTACCATGTCAAAAATGTACAATAAATAAGTCTTTTTTTGCACCAGTTTTCTTTTCTCTCCTTCTGAAGAAGTTGATTCTGGCCACTTTACTCTTATCATGAACTCTGGAATTCTCTTACCAGCCCTCCACGCTCTGTTCCTTTATGAGGCTCCTTAAAGCCCACTTCATGCACCAATCTTACGGTCAACAATATTCAATATTTGTTTCATGGTCAATTTTTGTTAATTGCAAGCATGAAGCACCTTGCAATGTTTTACAATGCTAAAGGTCCTACAATTGATCATAGATCATAGAATCCTTACAGTGAAGAAGGAGGCCATTCAGCCCATTGAGTCTGCAACCGGCAGCAATCCCACTCAGGCCCTATCTCTGTAACCCGTAACCCCATGTATTTACTCTGTTAGTCCCCCTGATATTCAGGGAAGTTATCATGGCCAATCCACTTAGCCTGCACCTCTTTGGAGTGTCGGAGGAAACCAGAGCACCCGGAAGAAACCCAGGCAGAGATGGGTAGAATGTGCACACTCCACACAGACTTGGGCCAGTGTCTGTGGGAGTTTGCGCACTCTCCCCGTGCTTGCGTGGGTTTTCTCTGGGTTCTCCGGTTTCCTCCCACACCCCAAAGATGTGCTATTAGGCTGATTGGAGGTAATAAATTGTCCTTAAATTAGTCTTCTCTCAATGTGGAATGCCATAAGCATAGACAAGGGTCATGGGTGGAGGGGGGACTCAGAATGTTAAAATAGCGGCGCGGGCTCGTTGGGCCGAAGGGCCTGTTTCCCGGGCTGTTTTGTTCTTTGTTCTTTGTTCTTATAGAGGTCTATAAAATAATGAGGGGCATAGATCAGCTAGATAGTCAATATCTTTTCCCAAAGGTAGGGGAGTCTAAAACTAGAAGGCGTAGGTTTAAGGTGAGAGGGAAGAGGTGCAAAAGTGTCCAGAGGGACAATTCCTTTTACACAGAGTGTAGTGAGTGTCAGGAACAAGCTGCCAGAGGTAGTAGTAGAGGTGGATACAATTCTGTCTTTTAAAAAGCATTTAGACAGTTACATGGACAAGATGGTCTATCATAGAATCATAACCATAGTATCCTACAGTGCAGAAGGAGGCCATTCAGCCCATCGAGTCTGCACAATCCCACCCAGTCCCTATCGCCACAACCCTATGCATGTACGCTAACCAGTCCCCCTGACACTCAGGGACAAGTTAGCACGGCCAATTAACCTAACCGGCACATCTTTGGAGGGATGGGGTCAAATGCGGACAACTGGGACCAGCTTAGGGATTTTAAAAAAAGGGCAGCACAGGCAAGTTGGGCCGAAGGGCCTGTTTCCATACTGTAAACCTCTATGAGTTGTGGTAACGAGGGGCGGGTGATAAATGCCAGCCTTGCTTGCACGCCCAGCTTGAGATGTTAAATAAATAAGACGGGTTAACCTTTCAGCGAAGATTGTATTTCCACTAAGTGATGTTTTTCTACAGCTACTGTCACACAACACACCCTGCATCCTAAACATTTCATAACACTTAAAAATTTAGTTTGTGTTGGCATTTACAATTATTTAAACTATCTCGCTGCAGTCGCCTCTTTTCAGAGCTGTTTTGCTGCAGTCTGGATACATTGTGGTCAGTGCGCCAATTTGAAAAGATAGCCAGGTGATTCGGCAGTGAAAAACTGTAATATCAAATGTGGGGTAGGAAGTAGCTATTTCGTGGCAACATGGCTTGTGGAGTGCTGCCAACTTTTGTTTCTATGCCAACCTAGCATCAGACTTGTGTAAGAAATTTGGCTCTTCTTTTCGGAGGGGAGCTTTGCTAGGTGAGGGCAAAGTGAGGCAACATGTAGCAGGGACAGTCTGCAGGAGAAAATGAGTGATTTAAAGAGACAGGGAGATTAAAAGCTACGATTTACAATAAGCAGCATGGCCATCACACTCTATACATCTCTGCTGACAAGTTCAAATGTGCACCTTACCCACGAAATGCTTTTATTTTGATTTTCTTTTCTCTCTCCCTGCCTCATGGTGACTGCACCGCAAATGAATCTATTTATTTGCTCTGTCGAATTGTGTTCTTACAGTAAGAAATTGCCAGGAAAGGCACCTCACCTCTCTCTCTATTAAATTCTAATAGCCTTGACGCTTTTAGTATTGGCGCAGTAGATAAAATCATTATCGTTATATTCTTCCTCATCACTGCCTCTGCCCTGCTGAATCCAGTTATTTATGAAGGGTTCTTAAGTTGTCATTGCAAAGAATGATTGCTGCTTTGTTTTCTGTACCTGAAGTATTTCTTCCACTAATAACTGCACATGAGCTGGTAGCATGGCCCGCTTATCTCTGTGGAGGGGTTGCCATGTGAGAGCGGATTGATTTAAAATGGTAACAGGCAATTCTTCAAGTGCCTTCCCTTTTGACACCAGGGATTTGGAATTTTACAACAATGGCTCTTCATGGAATTCTTTTGCATGTTGTCCGTTTTCACTGTGCTCTTTCATCACTTGGAAATGTCTGGTGGTTTAAGACAGTACTTCGATGGTAAATGGTCGCAGGTCAATAAAATTCTGATTCAGACGGCAATCTCTGAACAGCACAATTTACTTCTGCTGACAGACTATTGAGTTTTACAAGAACACTGGACTCACTTCATTGCGGGAGCTTAGAGACCGTACACTGGATTCCTGCTGCGTAAAAGGATCCGTTTATGCTTTGATGAAAAGCAAAATACTACGGATGCTGGAATCTGAAACAAAAACAGAGAATGCTGGAAAATCTCAGCAGGTCTGACAGCATCTGTCAAGGAGACAATACAGCCACTTTGATTTGATTTGATTTATTATTGTCACATGTATTTATACATATTGAAAAGTATTGTTTGTTGCACGCTACACAGATAAAATATACCGTTCACAGAGAAGGAAATGAGAGAGTGCAGAATGTAGTGTTACAGTCATAGCTCGGGTGAAGAGAAAGATCAACTTAATGTGAGGTGGGTTCATTCAAAAGTCTGACAGCAGCAGGGAAGAAGCTGTTCTTGAGTCGGTTGGCACGGGACCTCTGTGCTGCCCCCAAGTCGATTTACTAACCTTAGCCCCAAATCCCTCAGTATCCTTACCAGATAAAAAATCCAGCAATCCCAGTCTTTTAAGCTCCCCCTCACCCCTCAGAATCCACATCTTTTTGTGGGAGAGCTTTGTATCTTTTTCCCCGACGGAAGAAAGCGGAAGAGAGAATGTCCGGGGTGAGAGGGGTCCTTAATTATGCGGCCTGCTTTGCCGAGGCAGCAGGAAGTGTAGACAGAGTCAATGGATGGGAGGCTGTATTTTTTTCTCATCCAGACTTGAAACGTTGGCTCCACTTTCTCCCCACAGATGCTGTCAGACCTGCCGAGATTTTACAGCATTTTCTGTTTTTGTTTCCATTTATGCTTTACCAGTCTGGCTGTACACCACACGTTTTACGTTCAGAGATGCACACACCTCCCTCACAATCTTCATTTCAAGGGTTTTGGTCACAGTGTGGATTTGAGTTCGGATGAATGTGCGACAGGGAAAAATATTAAAATCAGGAAGCAGCAGTAAATGTGGTCTTTCGATATCTGTGTCTGTGTGGGTTTCCTCCGGGTGCCCCGGTTTCTCCCACAGTCTGAAAGACATGCTGGTGAGGTACATTAGCCGTGCTAACTTCTCCCTCAGTGTACCCAAACAGGCGCCAGAGTGTGGCAACAGGGGATTTTCACAGTAGCTTCATTGCGGTGTTAATGTAAGCCTACATTTAATAAACTAAACTAAACTTATCGTGTCCTCATAATGTCCCAGAGTGTCAATGACATTTGATGTGTCCTTTGAGGGTCCTTTAGCCTGGTAACAGGCCCAGAGGCAGTACTTACCATCTTGTCCCTTCCTCCCTGCCCCTTAGATGCCATGGTGCCAGTCCCCACTTGCCAGGACCTGAATTAATTGGCACCTGTGGGACATCCTGCTGTGGGCTGGGATATGTGGGGGCTGGGGGGGGGCACGGTTCCATCCCCGATGCTAATTGCATCGACATTTATTGAAAGCAGCTGTAACTGGGTTCTTACCCGCTCTGGATGACAAGTGGACCTGGTGTAGTGAGCCGGGAGACTCCCAGTGGGTTTTAAGCTCAATGAGGACCGTGATTTGGCTCCCACGCCTGGTTGGACTGGCCATCAGGCACCCAGCTGGGGGTAGCGGCTCCAGATATTCAACCCCATCATCACAACTGAACTCCCTCTTCCCAGCTTCCAGAGTTACTTGGCTGGGATTCTCCTGGAAACGCCCAATGAATTGCCAGAGGGCGGGTGGACTCGCCACCCAGGAGAGAGGGGGCTGGAATCTCAAAGCTGGGGGATCAACGGGAGGCCATCGTTGACGGCAGGAGCATCTGGCTACCTGGACAGGTAAATGAGGGGGACGGGACCCCAAGGTGGAGGCACTCACACTCCAGTTTTAAGTAAAAATATAGGGATCAAGGGAAATGGGAGGAAGGGGGGATCGGGATTTTGAATTTGATGGTCAGACTGAATGGTGGAGCAGGTGCAAAGGGCTGAGTAGCCTCATCCTGCTTCTAGTTCCAATGTTTCTATAGCTTGAGTGGCCAGGCTACTATTGTGAGAGGGGAATTCCGTCTACAGATAGCCTACGGTTGCAGTTGAAGCGATTGAGGGGAGGATGGCCTAGAAACTGTATCAGGAGTCCTCTGAAAATATGTCTTAATCAACAGGCTACTTGTCACTTGTGGGTGAGGAGCCTGACTGCAGCCCCCAGTCCCACACCTTTCCTGTCTTTGGGGAAACAATGATGCGGGAGTGTGATGTGCTGATATGCACCACACTGACTATGGCATAGATTGATGCACCCACCCACCTCTGTGCCAAACTCCAGTGGGCACAGAAAACATTGGCCCCGAATCTTCACTGCAATGAATCTTCCTGTCCCAGCATTTCCACACTCAGAGTTTCATCCATCCCCACCTGCTGATCTTTCTCTGATTCAGACATCATGATCAAATCCTTCCCATTATTTGATTGTTGATTTGACTTACTATTCTCACATGTGTTAACCTACAGTAAACAGTATTGCTTCTTGCGTGCTACACAAGGCATACTGCTCACAGAAAAAGAAAGGAGGGAGTGCAGAATGTAGTGTTACAGTCATGGCGAGGGTGTAGAGAAAGATCAACTTAATGCAAGGTAGGTTCATTCAAAAGTCTGACAGCAGCAGGGAAGAAGCTGTTCTTGAGTCGGTTGGTACGTGACCTCAGACTTTGTATCTTTTTCCCGAAGGAAGAAGGTGGAAGAGAGAATGTCCGGGATGCGTGGTGTCCTTAATTATGTTGGCTGCTTTGCCGAGGCAGCGGGAAGTGTAGACAGAGTCAATGGATGGGAGGCTGGTTTGCCTGATGGATTATCATATTACACTTGAATTTATTTGTCAAGGGTTTAGGATAGAATCAGAGAATCCAAATAGAATCCCAATAGCATTCCCACAGGAAGTGATTGGTGCCAAAACATTGAATGCATTCAAGAGGTGGCTGGATATAACACTTGGCGAGAATGGGATCAAAGGTTATAGGGAAAAAGCAAGATTAGGCTATTGAGTTGGATGATTAGCCATGATCGTAATGAATGATGTAGCAGGTTCAAAGGGCCAAATGGCCTCCTCCTGCTCCTATCTTTTACGTTTCTAATCACAGTGCAGAAGAGGCCATTCGGCCCATCAAATCTGTGCCAACTCTCTGACAGAGTATCTCAACCAGGCCCTCTCTCCATCCTATCCATGTAACCCCACACATTTACCATCGCCAATCCATCTAACCTGCACAGGAAATGGGAGTACCCGGAGACCGGAGTACCCACGGGGAGAAAGTGCAAACCTGACACAGAAAGCCACCCAAGGCCGGAATTGAACCCGGGGTCGCTGGCGCTGTGAGACTGCATTGCTAACAACTGTGCCACCGCGTTGCCCACTGTGCCAGCGTGCCCATTTGTGGTAAGAAATTTGCACTCTGGATCAAGGTGTAGGCAGTAACAGGAACACGGAATGAAGATGGCCGATTGGGCCAAATAGTCTCGTGGTGAAAGCTGCCAGCTGATGCCCCATTCGCCGGGAGCCCCTCGCCGAGCACTGATTCAGTGATAATTGTTAAAGTGATGAAAGAGCAGGAAGACTGTGTGCTGGCTGCAGCAACTTTACACACTCCATCAGGAGGAGGAACACAGCTTTTACTGGACATTTAATGGTGGGAATTAAAGACTGTGCTACATTTACAGAATACACGCACAACTGCAGCGAACTGAAGTCAGACCCATTCCCATTAATCATCGCAAAAGCACCTTCCTTACTAATTGCTGGATTTGCCTATGTGTGCACTTCTGTAAGCAATATAAACACGCTCATCAACATCACTAGAAACTGATAATGCAGCGAGGTCTGGAATAAACACCCAACGTGTGAATTATGAGCGGAGTAGGCCATTCAGCCCTTCCACCGTGCTTCACCATTGGGTTTCCTCCTGCACTCCAATGATGCGCAGGTCAGGTTGCCTGGCTGTGCTAAATTGCCCCTTAGTGACCCGGGATGCACAGGTTAGAGAGATTAGTAGGGTAAATATGTGGGGGGGTTACAGGATAGGTGCTGGGTGGGATTGTTGTCGGTGCAGACTCGATGGGCCGAATGGCCTCCATTGCACTGTGGGATTCTTTGATAAAGTCACGGCTGATCTATCTGATTATGGCCTTATTGCCATTTTTCTGTCTCTACCCCGATACCCTTTGACTCCTTTGCTATTTAGGAATCTATCTGGGTGGAATTCTCTGGCCGTTCACATGGACAGGGTTCCAGTCCTGCCGGCAGCGTGCTCCCCGCTGCAGGTTTCCCACTGGCCTGGAATTCCCTTTGGCAGCAGCGGGACCAGAGGAATCCTGCCGCTAGCAAACAATGTGCCACCTCCCGCTGGCGTGAACACGCTGCTGGGAGGCTGGAGAATGTGACCCAGCCTCCTCCGCTTTCTGGGGAAGAGAACTCCTCTGAGAGAAAATACTGTCCTCCTCATCTCCATCTGTGTTGGGAAACCCCCCGGGTGGGATCTTACCGCCTCACCACACTGGTCTATCGGTACGGTGAGCTGGTAAGATAGGGCGACAGGAGAGAGATCGGGATGGTGCCTGATTTCTCGCTTCTTGCGGTCTTGCTGGCCCCATCCTGCCTGCGACATCAGTTTCGTGCCTGGGAAGTGCACAAGGCTGATTTAAATGTTAATTGTGCGCTTAGTATATCATTAACAGGACCTTGACGCTATCGTCTGGGCTCAGTTACCTTCGTGCCCTCCCCTGGGAAGGTGGGGAGGGGTGAGGGAGTGCGGGGTATGGAGATCAGGGGCGAGGGGAGCAATTAGCCGGGGCAGAGTTAGGGGATGATCAGCCAGGACAGTGATCAGTGAAGCTGGGGGGTGGGGGGGGGTGGGTGATGTCTGTAGAGGCGATGAGAGGGAAGGTGACAGATCTCCCAATACAGACTGTACACAGTATACTGGGAGCTCAGTACGCCTGCACAATGGCACCCCTAATGCTCAGCAGCCGGCCTCACGGCCGTATTGAGACTCCACCTCCTCCCTCCCCCGCTGGCAGGATTCATGTCACAGTCTCTGTATTGCATAGAATGCCATAAATTAGCATTATTCACCTCACTGAAAAATCCCCCGTCTGTTTTACACTTGGAATTCTTTTTGAGAATATTCCACCCCTTATTTTGTAAACTGTGTCCCATCATTCCAGTTTCTCCCACCTCCCCTCAGAATCCACCTTGTCAACTCTCCTCAGGATCTTCTTTGTTTCAACATGATCACGACTCAATCTTCTAAACTCCGGTGGATACAGGCCCAGCCTGTACAACCTTTTCAAGGGGAGACTGGATAGGCTTTCTTCAGAGCAGAGAACAAGGAGACTAAAGGAATTGGGGGGTGGGGGAGTACGTGATTGAGGTGTATAAGATTATGAGGGTTATGGGCAGGGTGAATAGGGAGCAGCTGTTCCCCTTGGTTGAAGGGTCAATCACTAGAGGGCATTGGTTTAAGATGAGGGGCAGGAGATTTAGAGGAGATTTGAGGAAAAGCTTTTTCGCCCAGTGGGTGTTGGGAATCTGGAATGCGCTGCCTGGGAATGTTGTGGAGGCTGGAACCCAATCCAAAAGTGTTGAAAAATCTCAGCAGGCCTGGCAGCATCTGTGGAGAGAGAATAGAGCCAATGTTTTCAGTCAGAATGACCCCTTTTTGGGATTCGAAACATTAGCTCTATCCTCTCTCCACAGACCTGCTGAGAATTTCCAGCATTTTCTGTTTTTGTGTCAAAATCCAGCATCCACGGTATTTTGCTTTTGTTTTAATGGAGGCTGGAAATATCAGGGGTGATACGGTGGCACAGTGGTTAGCACTGCTGCCTTACAGCACCAGGGACCTGGGTTCGATTCCCGGCTTGGGTCACTGACTGTGTGGAGTTTGTACATTCTTCCCATATCTGCGTGGGTTTTCTCCAGGAGCTCCGGTTTCCTTCCACAAGGATCAAAGATGTGCGGGTTAGGTTGATTGGCCATGCTAAATTGACCCTCGTGATAGGGAGATTAGCAATGTAAATAAGTGGGACTATGGGAATAGTGGGATTGTGGTTTGTACAGACTCAATGGGCCAAATGGCCTCATTCTGTACTATAGGGATTCTGTCACATTCAGGATGTGGGACAAGTGTTGGAAAATGGGATTAGCGTGACTTTAGTGGTAATTATTGCCAACAGAGACCTTTTATGGTTCTGTATGACTGTGACTAACATAACACAAGAACATAAGAAATAGGAGCAGGAGTAGGCCATCTAGCCCTTCGAGCCTGCCCCACCATTCAATAAGATCATGGCTGATCTGTCAGGTCTCAGTTCCACCTTCCCGTCCTCTCCCCATAACCCTTAATCCCCTTGCCTATCAAAAACCCATCAACCCGTGTCCTAAATATATTTAGCGAGACAGCCTCCACCACTTCAACAGGCAGAGAATTCTAGAGATTCACCACCCTTTGAGTGAAGAAGTTCCTCCTCAACTCCATTCTAAACCGCCCCCCCTTTATCTTGAGACTGTGCCCTCTAGTCCTACTGTCCTTTCTGAGCGGGAAGAGCCTCTCCGCCTCTATCCTATCCATCCCATTCATCATCTTATACGTCTCAATGAGATCTCCCCTCATTCTTCTAAACTCTAACGAGTACAAGCCTAGTTTATTCAGCCTCTCCTCATAGTTCAACCCCTTGACTCATTTGTCAACCCCTCTGTCCAACGAATCAGTGTGATGAACCTTCTCTGAACTGCTTTGCGTCCAATTGTAGCATTTCTTAAATAAGTTTGAAGCTGTGCACTATACGCGAGATGTAGTTTCACCCAATCTCTGTACAACTATAGCAAAACATCTCTACTTCTACATTCTATTCCCAGTTCAATCAACACCATTCCATTTACTTTCTGAAACATTCTCTGTAACTGCAGAGTAACGTGTTGTGATTCATACACAAACACACTCAGATCACTTTGTATCCCAGAGTTCAGCAATCTCTCTCCATTAAAATACTATTCTGCTTGTCTGTTTTTCCTGCAGGGTGAACAATTTTACATTTTCCTACAATATCCTCCAATTGCTTTTTTTTGCCCACTCACTTAATCTATCTGTTCCCTTTGCCGGTTGTTATTTCCTCTTCACAACTTACTTTCTGACCTATCATTGTGCCGTCATCAGAATTAGCAACCTCAGGTTTGGTCATTGATCTGAATTGTAAATAATTGAGGTCCGAGCAGTCATCCCTGTGGCACTCCACTTGTTACATTCTGCCAATCCGCAAAATACCCATTTATCCCTATTCTCCGTTTTCTAGCCATTCCTCTATGTATGTTAGCATTTTACCACCTACATTTTGCATCGTAACCTCTGATGTGGCACCTTGTCAAGTGCCTTCTGGAAATCAAAGCACAGCAGCTCCACACGTTCCCCTTTACCCAGGTTGCTCGTTACTTCTTTAAAGAAAGCTAATAAATTAGTCAAACGCAATTTCCCTTTCACATCAAGTCATGTTGACTCTGCCTGATTAAACTGAGATTTTTTTTGTTATAACCTCGTCAGTCATAGGTTCCTGCACTTTCTCAATGACAGGCTACGTTATGAGGGGCATGGACAGGGTGGGTAGAGAGCAGCTGTTTCCCTTACTTGAAAGGTCAGTTACAAGGGGACACAAGTTAAACGTGAGAAGTGGAAGGTTTAGGAGGGATTTGAGGAAAAACACTTCTTACCCAGAGGGTGGTGATGGTCTGGAATGCGTTGCCTGGGAGGGTGGTGGGGGTGGGATGCCTCACATCCTTTAAAAACTATCTGGATGAGCACTTGGCACGCCATAATGTTCAAGATTACAGGCCAAGTGCTGGCAAGAGGGATTAGGTGGGCAGGTCAGGGCCTTTCGTACCACAGTGCAGACTCGATGGGCTGAAGGGCCTCTTCTACACTGTAGTATTCTGTGAGTCTGTGATTCTGTGACAGAAGACCGTACTCCTGCTCCTAAAACTTATCTTCAGATGAGTCATTATCCTAGATTGGAAATTCTAATGCCGACATGAGAGTACAATTTTTTTTTATTGATTTGTGGGACAGGGTGTCGCTGGCTGGTCAGCATTTCTTGCCATTCCCTAGTTAACCGTTCTGTAATTTTCTGCGCTCTGTCTCCCTCCTATGTTGAGTAGAAGAGATACAATTTTGAATCTGAAGGGGCCATTCCAGAATGTAGGAAATTTTCAAAAATCAAAACTTAGCAGTTATTTCTTTTAAGAATCAGATGAATTCCATCAGGTCATGGGAACTTGTCAGCTTTTAGTTCCAATAGTTTTCTCAGTACCCTTTCCCTGACAGTTGTAATTGTTTTCAGGTCCTCCCTCCTTATTCACCCTTATTTCTGGGATATTATTTGTATTCTCCACAGTAAAGACAGATGCAAAATATCTGTTCAATTCACCCACAAGACCAGAAGAAAAGGAGCAGAATTCGGCCATTTGGCCCATTGCACTTGCTCCGCCATTTAATTTTGGCTGATATTTTTCTCATCCCCATTCTCCTGTCTTTTCCCCATAACCCCTGATCCCCTTATTAATCAGGAACCTATCTATCTCTGTCTTAAAGACTCTCAATGACCTGCCCTCCACAGCCTTCTGTGGTAAAGAGTTCTACAGATACACCACTCTCTGGCTGAAGAAATTCCTCTTCATCTCTGTTCTAAAGGATTATCCCTTCAGTCTGAGGTTGTGCCCTCTGGTTCTAATTTTTCCTCTCCACGTCCACTCTATCCAGACCTTGTAGCATCCTATAAGTTTCAATAAGATCCCCCCCACCCCCAATCCTTCTAAGGTCCACGAGTACAGACCTGGAGTCCTCAACCATTCCTCATACAACAAGCTCTTCATTCCAGGGATCATTCTTGTGAACCTCTTCTGGACCCTTTCCAAGTCCAGGACATCCTTCCTTAGATATGGGGCCCAAAACTGCTCACAATGCTCCAACTGACCAGAGCCTTATACAACCTCAGAAGTACATCCCTGCTTTTGTATTCTAGCCCGCTCGACATTTCCTTATTTTTCATTATTAATTCCCCAGACACAGGCTCCAGCGGACCTTAGTTACTTCATTCTTTATAAACTCAGGGTTTAAAGTCAAGCGGTTCTGAATAGGAATGGTTTGGGGCAGGTCCAATCGAATTCATCTTAATGAGGTTGAAATTTGGCACAGACGATTATTTATTGCTTTACCTCATTGGTTTCTGTGTCCCTCTATATCAATCAGGGAGAGACTTAGGATATGAGACTAGTGGATATGCTTTTCTTGTATCACTTTTAGTAATTTCATAACATAATAACTGAAAGTTTGTTCAGCATCCATTTCACAATGAATTGTTTGAAATAAGTAGCTAACATATTCTGCAAGGAAACAAAATGATATTGTTTCTCGTTCCTTCTTAGCAGACTGGTAGATATCGAAAAAATATCCTATTTAATGTCCACCTGTAGCAAACTCCGACAGGGAAGCATGGTAGCACAGTAGTTAGCACTGCTACTTCACAGCTCCAGGGACCTGGGTTCGATTTCCGGCTCGGGTCACTGCCTGTGTGGAGTTTGCACATCCTCCTGGTGTCTGCGTGGGTTTCCACCGGATGCTCCGGTTTCCTCTCACAGTCCAAAGATGTGCGGGTTAGGTTGATTGACCATACCAAAATTACCCCTTAGTGTCCAGGGATGCGTAGGTTAGAGGGGTTAGCGGGTAAATATGTAGGGATCAGGGGGGAGGGCCTGGGTGGGATTGTGGTCAGTGCAGACATGATGGGTCAAATGGCCTCTTTCTGCACTGTGAGTTTCTATGATATGATTCTATGAACTCAACCAACAATTTGAAGAGAGGCGCAATGGCCTAGTGGTATTATCATTAGACTATTAATCCAAATACTCAGCTAATGTTCTGGGGAACCGGGTTCAAATCCCTCTGTGGTAGATGGTGGAATTTGAATTCAGAATCTGCTGATGGTTATGAAGCCAATGTCAATTGTTGGAAAAACCCACCTATTTCAGCAACGTGTCTCTTTATGGGAGGAAATCCTTACTCGGGTCAGGCCGACATGTGACTCCAGAGGCACAGCAATGTGGTTGATACTCAGTTGCTCTCGGGTAATTAGGGATCAGAAAGAAATGCTGACCAGCCAGCGACACCATGTCCCACCAATGAATAAAATAAATTGTACTCTCATATCAGCACTAGAATTTCCAATCCAGGGTAATGACTCATCTAAAGGTAAGTTCTGGGAGGAGGAGTAGGCCATTCGGCCCCTTAAGAGGACAATGAAGCAACAGTGACGTGTTTTCAAGTCAGAATTTGACTGGAAGAAGAGTTTGTAGTTTGGTGATCTTCCTGTTGGTGATAGCGTTCCCATGATTTTTCTGGCAGTGCCAGTGTTCCCACAGTTGTCTACATTCGCTGTCATGTAAACTTGCTGAGATCTGCTGTGTATCCTGTGGCTCGCTACAGCTCATCTTACGGAGCTTGGCAGCCACATGTAACCCGCAGATTTCAATTCAGACACCAGAGATTCATAAAATATTGCTGTCAAATATCTCCTGCTGTTGAATTTGCAAACGTACAGTGCTAAGCTCCTCTTTGTTCGAGTATTCCTGAGCTGTAAGTGAATTTTGTGGATCCTCCCATGACTGGAGAGTGTGATGCAAGATCAGCTTGAGTGTTCACAGAACTGGCAGTTCATGAAGCTGTTGTGGAACACCAGCACCTGCTCCACTGTTGGCCATCCTCTGAGCCTGCCCGATGTGTGCTTGGCATAGATAGTCCCTGTGATAGTTTGGCTCCTTTAATGGGTAATCCTTTCGTGGGCCACGTGACTGGGCTGGGACCGATGGAGTGAGGGCACATTCCCACAGCTGGAATGTTTGATTTCGAGTTGGGTGTTTAGGGAGTGGTTCTGTACAGCTGTGCTGTTAAACATAAAGTTACACATAGTTCTTCTCAGTCAATAAATCCTTTGGTTTGTTACTCGCCACATTGCATCGTCTCAAGTTACTAAAATCCTCGAAGCACACTGAACCAAGTTTCAGTGCTTAGATCCACATAGGCTGGTTTTCTGCATGTTCCCCCAATAGACCTGATCTTGCAATGCAGAGGTTTGTAATGTTCTTGTGATGTCTTTCTATCTTGATTTGATTTGATTTGATTTATTAGTTTCACATGTATTAACATACAGTGAAAAATATTGTTTCTTGTATGCTGTATAGATAAAGCATACTATTCATAGAGAAGGAAACGAGAGAGTGCAGAATGTAGTGTTACAGTCATAGCTAGGGTGTAGAGAAAGATCAACTTAATGCAAGGTAAGTCCATTCAAAAGTCTGACAGCAGCAGGGAAGAAGCTGTTCTTGAGTCGGTTGGTACGTAACCTCAGACTTTTGTACTTTTTTCTCGATGAATAAGGTGGAAGAGAGAATGTCTGGGGTGGGTGGGGTCCTTAATTATGCTGGCTGCTTTGCTAAGGCAGTGGGAAGTGTAGACAGAGTCAATGGATAGGAGGCTGGTTTGCGTGATGGATAGGGATATACTCACGACCTTTTGTAGTTCCTTGTGGACTTGTGCAGAGCAGGAGCCCATACCAAGCTGTGATACAACCAGAAAGAATGCTTTCTGTGGTGTATCTGTAAATGTTGCTGAGACTCATAGCTAACATGCCAAATTTCTTAGTCTTTGAGAAAGTAGAAGCGTTGGTGGGCTTTCTTAATTATAGTGTCGGCACGAGGGGACCAAGACAGGTTGTTGGTGATCTGGGCACTTAAAAATGTGAAGCTCTCGACCTTTTCTACTTCACCCCCATTGATATAGAGAGGGACATGTTCTCCGTTATGCTTCTTGAAGTCGATGACAAGTTCCTTTGTTTTGTGGACATTGAGGGAGAGATTATTGTTGCCGCACCAGTTCACCAGATTCTCTATCTCATTCCTGTGCTCTATCTCATCATTGTTTGAGATCCGACCCACTACGGTGGTGTCGTCAGCAAACTTGAAAATTGAATTGGAGGGGAATTTAGCCGCACAGTCATAGGTGTATAAGGAGTACAGTAGGGGGCTGGGAACACAGCTTTGTGGGGCACCGGTGTTGAGGATGATCGTGGAGGAGGTGTTGTTGCCTATCCTTACCGATTGTGGTCTGTGAGTTAGGAAGTTCAGAATGCAGTCACAAAGGGAGGAGCTGAGGGCCAGGCCATGGGATTTGGAGATGAGTTTCATGGGAATAATGGTGTTGAAGGCTGAGCTGTAGTCAATAAATATGAGTCTGATATAGGTGTCCTTATTATTTAGGGTTGAGTGCAGAGCTAGGGAGATGGAACCTGCTGTGGACCTGTTGCAGCGGTCGGCAAACTGTAGTGGATCCAATTAGTCTGGGAGGCTGGAATTGATTCGTGTCATGACTCACCTTTCAAAACACTTCATAATGATGGATATCAGAGCCACCGGCTGATAGTCATTAAGGCATGCTGCTTGGTTTTTCTTAGGTATTGGAATGATGGTCATCTCCTTGAAGCAGATAGGGAGCTCAGATTCTTGTAGAAAGCATTGAACATGTCTGTGAACACTCCTTTGTCAGCGAATACTCTTTTGTTTGATTTGATTTGGTTTATTATTGTGACATGTATTGGGATACAGTGAAAAGTATTGTTTCTTGTGCGCTGTACATAGAGAAGGAAAGGAGGGAGTGCAGAATGTAATGTTACAGTCATAGCTAAGGTGTAGAGAAAGATCAACATTATGCGAGGTTTTGTCCATTCAAAAGTCTTTCAGCAGGAGGGAAGAAACTGTTTCTGAGTTGGATTGGTACATGACTTCAGACTTTTGTATCCTTTTCCTGATGGAAGAAGGTGGAAGAGAGAATGTCTGGGATGTGTGGGGTCTTTAATTATGCTGGCTGCTTTTTCAAGGCAGCAGGAAGTGTAGGCAGAGTCAGCGGGAAGGCGGCTGGTTTGTGTGATACACTGGGCTTCATTCACAACCCTTTGTAGTTTCTTCTGGCCTTGGGCAGAGCAGGAGCCATACCAAGATGTGATACAACCAGAGAGAATGCTTTAAATTGTGCATCTCACTCTCCTGAGAAAGTTAAGGTGTTGGTGGGCTTTCGTAACTATTGCAGTGGTGTGGAGGGACCAAGACAGATTGTTGGTGATCTGGACACCTAGAGATTTGAAGCTCTTGACCATTCTCACTTCACCCCTGTTGATGTAGACAGGGGCATGTCCTCCGCTATGCTCTCTGAAGTCGATGACTATCTCCTTCGTTTTGTTGCCATTGAGTGAGAGATTATTGTTGCCAGTTCGCAGGTTCTCTTCGTCATTCCTGTACTGTCATCGTTGTCCTGGGCGCATTGATCTCCTTCACTCTGAGACGGCTCCCCATAAGAAGGTCAGCCTGGAAGTTCTGTCATTCCCCATGTGGACACATGGCCTGCCCATGGAGGGTGAATTTTCTGAAGGGTGAACCCGGTATGATGTAGAACTTTGCTGTCGTGTGATCTGATCCTACTTTGGAATTGTCGCAATGAGCCTCAGTGTTTTTGGTGGATTTATTCCAGGACTATGATGTGGTGCCTTTCACACCCCCAGGATTGTACGTCATACAGCAGGACAATGGCCAGGAAGAGCTTGATTTTAATCTTTAGTGTAATTCTATGCTGCTTCCACACACTACCCTGGAGCCAGCTGTAAGCAGAACTTGCTTCCTGGATATGTGCATGAATACATCCATCAATAGTAGCATCCCCTGAGAGCACAGAACCAGTATAAGAAATTTTCTACAACTATAACAACTAAGACTATATTATCAGAGGACATAAAAGTAGAAATAGACCATTCGGACTCTCCAGTCTGCTCTGCCTTTCAATGAGATCATGACTGATCTGATCTAATCCTCAACTCCACTTTCCCTCCGTATCCCCTAACCCTAGATTCCCTTACTGATTAAAAATCTGTTTACCTCAGCCTTGAACATACTTAACGCCCCATCTCCTACTGCCCTCTCCACAGTCTGCAGAGATTGAAGAGCCTTTCTGATCAGAACCTGTTGCTGATGCCTGCAGGCCTGCCTCTGCTGGCTTCCACACTTGCTCATTGCAGCAAAGAAGAGATGGAAGAGTTGGGGAAACATTGGTTACTACAAAGACGTGATGTGGAGATGCCGGCGTTGGACTGGAGTAAAAACAGAAAGAATTCTCACAACACCAGCTTAAAGTCCAACAGGTTTATTTGTAGCTAACGCCATAAGCTTTCGGAACACGCTGTCCCTTCGTCAGAGGGGTGGGAGTTCTGATCACAAACAGGGCACAAAGACACAAACTCAATTTATATGAATAATAGTTGGAATGTGCCACAGCAACCTCTGTGAGACATGCCGGATCATCGACACGGATGCCATCATCTGACGTGAGAACACCATCCACCAGCTACACGGTACGTACTCTTGCAAGTCGGCTAACGTTGCCTACCTGATACGCTGCAGGAAAGGATGTCCTGAGGCTTGGTACATTGGGGGCACCATGCAGACGCTATAACAACAGATGAATGAACACCGCTCGCCAATCACAAGGCAAGACTGTTCTCTTCCTGTTGGGGAACACTTCAGTGGTCACGGGCATTCGGCCTCTGATCTTTGGAAAAGTGTTCTCCAAGGTGGCCTTCACGACACACGACAGCGCAGAGACTGATAGCCAAGTTCCACACACTTGAGGACAACCTTAACCCCGATCTTGGGTTCATTTAACACTACCTGTAACCCCCATGACTTGCCTGGACTTGCAAAATCTCACTAACTGTCCTGTCTGGAAACAATACACACCTATTTAACATGTGCTTAACCCTCTCCCCACTCACATTGTCTGTACCTTTAAGACTTGATTAGCTGTAAAGACTCACATTCCAATCATTATTCATGTAGATTGAGTTTGTGTCTTTGTGCCCTGATTGTGATCAGAACTCCCACCCACCTGACGAAGGGACAGCGTGTTCCGAACGCTTGTGGCATTCGCTACAAATAAACCTGTTGGACTTTAAGCTGGTGTTATGAGACTTCTTTCTGTTACTACAAAGACACCAGACATCTTGTCCCAGGCAGCATTATGTCAACGTGCAGTTGGTGCAGGATTTTAACTTGGAGTGTAAGTGCCAAAGGCCAGGTCAACTCACACTATCAGAAGCTTTAGTTAGTTCTATGGATGGTAGTTATAGATCCTGATAATAATAGTACAAACACAGAGTAATACAGCTGATGACCAGGCACGCCCAGTGCCGAGATTATTAACTCCCACAGAAAGCTAATGGAATTTTGGCTGCGTTGCCAATTTGCCCGGAGTAAATCCCAACCTGGCAAGGCCGGGAAACCCTGGCCAACGTTCCAGATCGATGAGCTTTTAACTGGACAGAAAATCGTTTGAGATCTAACTGGTTCTGAGGAAGTTGAAGAGATTGGCAAAGAGGGAGGGGAGGGAGATCAGGGAATGACTGCGTGAGAGGGAAAGTGCGGCCAGTTATAAAGAAAAAGCAAAGTACAAAGCTTGAAGCAGGGAACACTTAATTGCTTCCTGGAATCATTAAACAATGTTCAGGAAAAAAAACAAATTAGACCTTAAGCGTATTGCACAGTTGAGGAAAAATAATTAATTTCACAAAGTAGGCATTCAAAAGTGATTTATTCGCTGCTACACCTTGTTAAAGAGCAGTCAATATATGTAAATTTTATGTATGACAAAATCTGTAAGTACATTGGTTAATACGTACAAAATAATTAGTTAGAAGGATATAAAATGATCTGGGGCCACTGCTGATTTACGGGCGACGTTTGATTGTGTTTTCAAATTGAAAAAAGAAGTTTACATTCGAACCAAACCCTAGTTGGATCACACTTGGAGACAGATTAAGCTGAAGCCCCGTTTAACATCCTAGATGGATATAAAAGATCCCAATCTGAAGAGGAGTTAGGTGAGTTCTCCCCAGTGGCTGGCCAATATTTATCCCTCAATCTACACCACAGAAAACAGATTGTCTTGCAATTATCTAATTACTGATTGCGGGAGCTTGCTGTGAGAAAATTGGCTGCTCTGTTTCCTGTATTAAAATTGGAGTACAGCCTGCCCATGTTAGGGTTTGCCCTCTACATGATCCGTACCTGATAACCTGATTTCTCATTCATCTCCCATTTGAATTTGGCTTAGGTTGCAGTCAAATTTGAATAGAACATCTGCAAACTTTTAAAAACTTAACTTTGTGAACTAAACTATTGCATATGTTCTTGGAATAATACAAAACATCCTGTCTTCAATAACCAGATTATGACTTCATTGTCAACAGGGTGCTTGTACAAGATTTACTGATTAACTACTGCATCCAAAGGCTTGCTAATCGGATTGCGAGGTATTGATTCCTCAAGTTCATTCATATTTGATTCCTCGATGGAATATATTTCCAATTCCCACTGCACCCCTGGAAATGTACAGAAACCTTTCAGAAAAATCTCCTGCATTAATACCACAGAAAACTTGTAATGACCAGGGAATGACTGGCCTGGATGGGGTACCCGGATGTGCATTCAGATCCTGGCGGAGCTACTCACAGACATCTTCAATTTCTCTTTACAATAATCTGAGGTCCCTATCTGCTTCAAGAAGACGACCATCATCCCGGTACCCAAGAAAAACCAAACAGTGCGCCTTTACGTCTATTGGCTGATGGCCTGACACCCATCATTATGAAGTGCTTCAAAAAGTTAGTCATGGCATGAATCGATTCCAGTCTCCTGGATTACCTGGATCCACTATAGTTTGCCTTCTACTGCAACAGGTTCACAGCAGATGCCATTTCCTTGGCCCTGCACCCAACCCTGGAACACCGAGATAACAAGGACACCTATGTCAGACTCCTATTTATCAACGACAGCTCAGCCTTCAACACTATTATTCCCATGAACCTCATCTCCAAACTCCGTGGCCTGGGCCTCGGCTCCTCCCTCTGCGACTGGATCCTGAACCTCCTAACTCACAGACCACAATCAGTGAGGATAGGCAACAACACCTCCTCCACAACTGGAGTACTGTGTGCAGTTTTGGTCACCGCATTTGTGAAAGGATATATTGGCCTTGGAGGGAGTACAGAGAAGGTTCACCAGGCTGATACCAGAGACGAAGGGGTTAGCCTATGAGGAGAGATTGAATAGACTGCATCTGTACTCATTAGAGTTTAGAAGGCTGAGGGGGGATCTTATAGAGATACAAGATAATGAAAGGGCTAGATAGGGTAGAGGTAGAGAGATTCTTCCCGCTTAGAAAGGATAGCAGGACTAGAGGGCCCAGCCTCAAAATAAGCGGGGGGGGGGCAGTTTAGATCAGAGTTGAGGAGGAACTTCTTCACTCAAAGGGTGGTGAGTATCTGGAACTCTCTGCCCATTGAAGTGGTGGAGGCTACCTCGCTAAATATATTTAAGTCACGGGTAGATAGATTTCTGATAGACAAGGGAATTAAGGGTTATGGGGAGAAAGCGGGAAAGTGGAACTGATCCACTTCAGATCAGCCATGATGTTATTGAATGGCGGGGCAGCTTGAAGGGCTAGATGGCCTACTCCTGCTCCTATTTCTTATGTTCTTATATTCTCACAATCATCCCCAAAACTGGTGCCCCACAAGACTGTGTTCTCAGCCCCTTACTGTACTCCTGATACATCTATGACTGTGTGGCTAAATTCCCCTCCAATTCAATTTTCAAGATGGCTGACAACACCACCGCAGTGGGTCAGATCACAAACGATGATGAGACAGAGTACAGGAACGAGATAGAGAATCTGATGAACTGGTGTGGTGACAATAATCTCTCCCTCAATGTCAACAAAACAAAGGAGACTGTCATCGACTTCAGGAAGCGTAGAGGAGAACGTGTCCCTGTCTACATCAACGGGGATGAAGTAAAAAGGTCGAGAGCTTCAAGGTTTTAGGAGCCCAGATCACCAGTAACCTGTCCTGGTACCCCCATGCTGAAGCTATAGTTAAGAAAGTACAGCAACACCTCTACTTTCTCAGAAGACAAAGGAAATTTAACATGTCACCAACTTTTACAGATACACCATAGAAAGCATTCTTTCTGGTTGTATCACAGCTTGGTATGGGCTCCTGCTCTGCCCAAGACTGCAAGGATCTATAAAAGGCCATGAATGCAGCCCAATCCATCACACAAACCAGCCTCCCATCCATTGATTCTGTCTAAACTTCCCGCTGCCTCAGCAAAGCAGCTGGCATAATAAAGGACCCCATACGCTCCGCACATTCTCTCTTCTATCTTCTTCTGTCAGGAGAAAGATACAAAAGTCTGAGGTCACGCACTAACCGACTCAAGAACAGCTTCTTCTCAGCTGCTGTCAGACATTTGAATGGACTTACCTTGCATTAAGTTGATCTTTCTCTACACCCTAGCTATGACTGTAACACTACATTCTACACTCTCTCATTTCCTTCTCTATGAATGGTATGCTTTGTCTGTATAGTGTGCAAAGAAACAATACTTTTCGCTGTATGTTAATACATGTGACAATAATAAATCAACTCAAATTTCACAGTAACTTCATTGCAGTGCTAATGTAAGCCTTACTTGTGACTAATAAGTAATGAATCAGTCAGGCCATTGAGGTTGGCCTATTGGAGTACGAGCTCCCTGATTAAGGAGTCAATTGAGGCAATCAGGGAATCGTTTACTTTAACTGGGAATGTCAGTCCCTCGGGCCACCCTGAGGGTAGACTGCTGACTGACAGCGCTTTGTGAACTGCTTTTTAAATAGTAAATAAAGGAATTCTGGTGAAGAGACTACCGTCTCCGAAGGCTTATTACAAAACTCTAAAGGGTCACGGTTGTTTTGGCATGATGACGTTGTGACTCTTAAATTATATATATTGTATATGTAAAAGCTTTAATTTAAAGGGTTGAAATTCAAGATGGATTCTGAAGACCACCAGACACTTATATGGTTCGCACGACATTGTTGTATCTCCAGAGGGAAGAAGAACATAAGAACATAAGAAATAGGAGCAGGAGTAGGCCATCTAGCCCTTCGAGCCTGCCCCGCCATTCAGTAAGATCATGGCTGATCTGTCGCTGCTCAGTTCCACTTTCCCGCCCTCTCCCCATAACCCTTAATTCCCTCTCTTATCAAAAACAAGGAGGACCCTCTATCCGATATTGACTTAGTGTTTGCCAGATCAGGAGATTAGTGAAACTCCATTGATATATTACAATGAGGATTTGAAAAAAAAAATGGAAATTTGCTTCTTCAAACATAAAAAAGAAATGGGGAGTAGGAGAAGAATCCAATTGTTGATTGGGATTATCACAATCATTTATTTGGTCCATAATTTGACACCGATGTAAGGTCACGTGATGCGGCAGCCATAACTGCTTCTTGCTAACATAATCCTGATTTGATTCGATTTATTATTGTCACATGTATTAACATACAGTGAAAAATATTGTTTCTTGTGTGCTGTACAGTCAAAGCATACTGTTCATAGAGAAAGAAATGAGAGAGTGCAGATTGTAGTGTTATAGGGTGTAGAGAAAGATCAACTTAATGTGAGGTAGGTCCATTTAAAAGCCTGACAGCAGCAGGGAAGAAGCTGTTCTTGAGTCGGTTGGTACGTGACCTCAGACTTTTGTACTTTTTTCTTGATGGAAGAGAGAAGTCCGGGGTGGGTGGGGTCCTTAATTATGCTGGCTGCTTTGCTGAGGCAGCGGGGAATTTAGACAGAGTCAATGAATGGGAGGTTGGTTTGTGTGATGGATTGGGCTACATTCATGACCTATTGTAGTTTCTTGCGATCTTGGACAGAACATGAATCACACCAAGCTCTGATCCAACCGGAAAGAATGCTTTCTATGGTGCATCTGTAAAAGTTGGTGAGAGTCGTAGCTGCCATGTCAAATTTTCTTAGTCTCCTGAGAAAGTGGAAGCTTTGGTGGGCTTTCTTAGCTATAATGTCAGCATGGGGGGACCAGGACAGGTTGTTGGTGACCTGGACACCTAAAAACTTGCAGCTTTGAAGCTTCCTAGTTCGTCCCGTTGATGTAGACAGGGGCATGTTCACCTCTTCACTTCCTGAAGTCGATGACAATCTCCTTCATTTTGTTGACATTGAGGGAGAGATTATTGTTGCCACACCAGTTCACAAGGTTCTCCATCTCATTCCTGTACTCTGTCTCGTCATTGTTTGAGATCCGACCCACTACGGTGGTGACATCGGCAAACTTGAAAGTTGAATTGGAGGGGAATTTGGCCACACAGTCAGAGGTGTATAAGGAGTATAGGAGGGGGCCGAGAACACAGCCTTGTGAGGCACTGGTGTTGAGGATGATTGTGGAGGAGGTGTTGTTGCCTATCCTTACTGATTGTGGTCTGTGAGTTAGGAAGTTCAGGATCCAGACACAGAGGGAGGTGCCGAGGCCCAGACCATGGAGTTTGGAAATGAATTTTGTGGGAATAATGGTGCTGAAGGCTGAGCTGTAGTCAATAAATAGGAGTCTGATATAGGTATCCTTACATAAGAACATAAGACCATAAGAAATAGGAGCAGGAGTAGGCCATCTAGCCCTTCAAGCCTGCCCCGCCATTCAATAAGATCATGGCTGATCTGCAGTGGCTGAGTTCCACTTTCTCGCTCTCTCCCCATAACCCTTAATTCCCTTGCCTACCAAAAACCTATCTACCCATGACTTAAATATATTCAGCGAGGTAGCCTCCACCACTTCAATGGGCAGAAAATTGCAGCGATTCACCACACTTTGAGTGAAGAAGTTCCTCCTCAACTCCGATCTAAACTGCCACCCCCTTATCTTGAGGCTGTGCCCTCTAGTCCTGCTATCCTTTGTAAATGGGAAGAATCTCTCTACCTCTACCCTATCCATCCCTTTCATTATCTTATAGATCTCTATAAGATCCCCCCTCAGCCTTCTAAACTCCAACGAGTACAGACCCAGTCTGTTTAGTCTTTCTTCATCGTCCAACCTCATCATCTCCGGTATCAGCCTAGTGAACCTCCTCTGCACTCCCTCCAAGGCCAAAATATCCTTTGAGGATATCCTTGTTATCTAAGTGTTCCAATGTCGAGTGCAGGGCCAGGGAGATGGTGTCTGCTGTGGGCCTGTTGCAGCGATAGGCAGCTGTAATGGATCCAGGTAGTCCGGGATGCTGGAATTTTCAGGACCTCTGCCACACGGCGTGCTTCTCGCTGGCAGGAAGGGAGCTGCCATTGGCCAGTGGCAGGGTCACCTGGTCCTGTTACTGTCGATGGGGTTTGAATGTCATGTGACCGTGAGCCGCTGTTTAAACCCGCACGAGCTGAACTATTTCCGACATGTTAATTGAAATGCACACATGGCCAATTATAATGTTTATGTCATCAGTTCTGCATTCAGCATCAGTGTTGGCCCACCCCTGCATTCCCGGGCATCTGGCTTCTCCATTGGGAAGGTTTAATTTGAACAATATGAGGGTAGAATTAACAAACTTGCATCCTCCTGAGGATAGGTGATCTCGAGTGAGGGGCACATCCATCAGGAGTTCAGACAGGAAAACCCCTGCAGAGTTATCTGCGAGTGAAATATACCCTGTACAACATCATTAAAACACGATAATTAAAAATTAAGCATTTTTACGATTCTGGTTTAAATAAATCACCCATTGTTAATATAAAGAAAGAATGAATAAAATGCAGTCAACTCATTAACATCTCCATTTTCACAATCTCTGCTAACAACCGAGTTTCCTGCAGAAAGACATCAAAATTTAATGCCCATAAATGATTGAAAGTATCATACTCCTTCTTTATTTTATTACCTTAATGTCATTTATTTAAGGTAATTATCTGCAGGCGTACATTGCTTAACTAGGATTAATGAGTTTTCAGGAAGAGAGACAGGATAAAATTCAGAAAGCAGAGATGATGTTCGGTGTCTGCATTTTCAGTGTCACTCAGCTTGCCAGTATAGGAGGGCCAATCTGGGGTGGATAAAGAACAAAGAAAAGTACAGCACAGGTTCAGATTCATCAGCCCTCCAAGTCTGTGTCAATCATGATGCCTAAAACCATATGCACTTACAGAGTCTGTCTCCTCCCATTCCCATCCTATTCATGTAATCATCTAGTTGCCCCTTAAATGTCGCTATTGTACTTGCTCCCACCACCTCCTTGGGCAATGTGGGACAGTAGGTACAGTAGTGGTTGGGCGGCACGGTAGTACAGTGGTTAGCACTGCTGCTTCACAGCTCCAAGATCCTGGGTTCGATTCCCAGCTTGGGTCACTGTCTGTGTGGAGTTTGTACATTCTCCTCGTGTCTGCGTGGGTTTCCTCAGGGTACTCCAGGTTCCTCCCACAGTCCAAAGATGTGCAGGTTAGGTTGATTGGCCATGCTAAGAAATTGCCCCATAGTGTCTAGGGATGCGTAGGTTAGGGGGATTAGTGGCTATAATATGTAGGGATATGGGGGTAGGACCTGGATGGGATTGTGTTCGGTGCAGACTTGAAGGGCCTTTCTCTGCACTGTAGGGTTCTATGATCTATGCATTCCAGATATTCACCACCCTCTGTGTAAAAAAACTTGCCTCGCACTTCTCTAAACTTTTCCCCACGCATCTTAGACCTGTGTCCCTTCGTACTTGACTTTTCTACCCTAGGAAAGAGCATCTGACTATCCACTCTGTCCCTGCCACTCATTGTCTTGTAGACTTCTATCAGGTCACCCCTCAACCTGTTGTTCCAGTGAGAGCAAACTGAGTTTATCTAACCTTTCTTCATCGCTAAATACCCTCCAGACCAGGCAACATCCCGGAATACCCCTCCTGTACCCTCTCCAAAGCATCCACATCCTTCTAGTAGTGCGGTGACCAGGTGGGGTGACAGATATTTTCTGAGATTTGGTCCATGTGATTAGGGGTATGGTTACACGGCCAAGCATTAGCGAATGATTGACGTCACTCACTGTGCAGCAGTCCAGAGGCTCTGGGGAGATGGGATCAGGTTGCAGCATGGCTGCTGGTGGAATTTAAATTTGATTAATTACTTTTTAACTTTAACTTTATTTATTAGTGTCACAAGTAGGCTTACATTAACACTGCAATGAAGTCACTGTGAAAATCCACCAGTCGTCACACTCTGGTGCCTGTTTGTGTATATTGACAAATAAACATGGAGCATAAAGTTTAGGTGCATGAGGGGAGGCAGTGGCCTAGTGGTATTATCGCTGGGCTATTAATCCAGAAACTCAGTTAATTTTGGGGACCTGGGTTCGAATCCCACCACAGCTGATGGTGAAATTTAAATTTGATTAATTAATAAACCTAAAGTTCGTCGCAATGGTGATCACCGTGACAAATTGGTTGCAAAAAGACAATTGGTTTGCTAATGTCGTTCAGGGAAAGGAATCTGCTGTCATTACCTGGGCTGGCCGTGACTCCAGATCCACAGCAATGTGGCTGACTCTTAACTTCCCCTCTGAAATGATCTCGTACATGCCTCAATTCAAGGGCAATTAGGGACGTGGAACAAATGCTGGCCCAACCAACGATGCCCGCATCCCACGAACAGGTATTTATCTGGTTATCTTAATTTCTAATGCAGACCAGCGGGAGAGATAGAAAATTCAAAGGATACAAAAATCTATAAATCATTCAAATTTCACAACACTGAGATAACCAATTGGGGATTGAGACTGCATTCATAAATACTTTTGAAAATGCAACTCCAACAACTTGTATTTATTTAGAACCTTTAACATTGTTAAGGAAAGTCCTAACGCGCTGCCGTGGAGAGTTACTGTGACAATTCTTGGCCCTGAATCACTGAGGAGATATTTGCTCATTTTTCCCACTTTCCTCGCCTTGTTATGTCTCCAAACCCTTTCAGCTCTGATAAGAGGTCAAAGGTCACAGGTCAAAAGACGAAGGTTTAAGTCAAAGGTGGCACAGTGGTTAGCACTGCTGTCTCACAGTGCCAGGGACCAGGGGTCAACTCCGGCCTTGGGTGACTGTGCGGAATTTGCATGTTCTCTATGTCTCTTTGTGGGTTTCCTCTGGGTGCTCCAGTTTCCTCCCACTCTCCAAAGCTGTGCAGGTTAGATGGATTGGTCATGCTTAAATTGCCCCTTCGTGTCAGGGGGGGGTCTGGCAGGGTAAATATGTGGGGTTAAGAGTCCGGGGTTTGGGTGGGATTGTTGTTGGTGCATGGTCGATGGGCCGAATGGCCTCCTTCTGCACTGCAGGGATTCTATGATTGTATGACTTGGCCTTGGATTTGATGTGGGTAATTGGAAACACGCACATGGCTAGGAGAATCACCTGGGGATCAGTCATCACTTTTCTCCAGGGAGGCCTGATATATTCCAATCAGGCGCTCAGCTGGACAGCCCCAGGCATCCTGTTCAATTAAGCCCTCAGTGGTATGTAAATCTGATGCCTGAGATCTGTTGGCCCATCAAATTCCTGCACCTGTAAGCACTAGCAATGCCATTAGGAGTGGTGACCTATACTGGCTCTACAACTGAAAATGGCAACACAGGTGGAGAAGGTAGTTAAGAAGGCATACGGCACGCTTGCCTTCCTCAGCCAGGGTATTGGGTTTAGAAATTGGCGAGTCATGTTGCAGCTTTATTGAGCCTTAGTTGGGCCGCATTTGGAATATAGTGTTCAATTCTGGTCGCCACACTACGAGAAGGATGTGAAGAGCTTTGGAGAGCGTACAGAAAAGATTTACCAGGATGTTGCCTGGTATAGAACATAGAACATAGAACATGGTATGGAGGGCATTAGCTATGAGGAGAGGTTGGAGAAACTTGGTTTTGTTCTCACTGGAATGATGGAAGTTGAGGGGAGATCTGATAGAATTCTACAAGATTACGAGGGGCATGGACGGAATGGATAGTCAGTAATTTTTTTCCCATTGTGGAAGAGCCAATTATTAGGGGGCATAGGTTTAAGGTGTAAGGGGCAAAGTTCAAAGGACGTGCATGAGGCACGGTTTTTACACTTGTTTCTGAGGGAGGTAGTGGAAGCAGATACGATAGTGACTTTTAAAGGGTGTCTGGACAAACACATGAATAGAGTGGGAACAAAGAGACATGGTCCCCGGAAGGGTAGGGAGTTTTAGTTCAGTTGGGCAGCGTGGTCGGTCCAGGCTCAGAGGGCTGAAGGGCCTGTTCCTGTGCTGTAATTTTCTTTGTTCTTTGTACAATGCGGCCTACCTTCAGGCTTCTCATTGAATCTCCGGAAAGAGGTGGGAGTGGGTGGGTTGAGGTTGCAAGGAGAGGGTCAGTGGTGAAGCGGGGGAGAGACGGGGGGGTAGTGGAAGCAAGTGAAAGGGAGTGTAACTTCTTAAGGGGCACCCCTTTCATGATGTTGTATCCTTTGTTTGGACAAACGATATCATAAATAAAAGACCCCGCATTAGGCTGCTGGCAATCCTAACGTGACTTGTTAGGAAGCCTCCCTGGATGCTGATCCCTGCTGCTGCTGATTGGACATCACCAGGAGAGGAGGGGGAAGGGGGGGGGGTCACTGAAAGGCCTCAATTTACTGTGGGGCAGAAAGTTTGCCCATAAACCTTTCTCCCAGGACTAGAATCATAGAATCACTACAGTGCAGAAGGAGGCCATTTGGCCCATCGAGCCTGCACGGACTCAGCATCTTACCCCAGGCCCACACACCACCTTTCTCCGTCCCGCCGTAACACCTAATCCCCCTAACCTAAACACCTTGGCGCGGTGGAAAGGAAACTGGAACACCCAGAAGAAACGCAGACGGAAACAGGGAGAACATTCAAACAGAAAGTCACCCAAGGCCAGAATTGAACCCGGATCCCTGGCACTGTGAGGCTGCAGTGCCACTGTGTTGTGATCAGAGTGGAGGGGGGGAGGATTGCCACCTCATACCACCCTACCCTTTCACCTGCCCCCCCACCCCCCGCCTCCAAACTCAGGAGAGGGTTTGGGAGAGGGGGGGTGGTTGGGTCAATAAGTTCCATCAGAAAATTCCATTCTCTCTCCACAGATGCCCCCCGACCTGCTGAGTATTTCCAGCATCGTAGATTTTATCTCAGATCTTCAGTGTCCTCAGTAGTTCGCTCCTGTGCAGGTGAATGGGACCAAAGGGATAATCCCGAATGCAGGAAGTCAAGAGACGGAGAGGTTTAGGGAAGGTAGAAACTAGAGACTAGGCAGCTAAAGACATGGAAATTGGGGATGGTGAGGGAATCAGGACTGGCAGTATGCAGAGAGCTTGGGGCTGGAAAAGGTTACAGAGTGATAGAAGCCGGGGCCATGAAAACATTTGGAAACGAGTGAGAAATATAAAATCGAGGCAAAAATCAGACCTGGAAGAAACAAAGGTCAGAGATCAGAGAGCGCTGACTGGTGGATGAGACTTGGTGCGAGTTAGGATATGGTCAACAGAGAAATGATTACCTCTGGATAACAGGTCCATAAGAAAAGAGAAAAGGCCTTTCATTTTGTATCGATCCTTTCGGGCTGCCTCAGGTTATCTCAGCTGGCTTTACACTAAACCACTTCTGTTGAGTTCTCAGAGATTGAAAGGCACTTAAAGATTTGAGGTGAAATAAATTGGGAAGATGTTCAAATGACTGGACTAGGTCGTGTCAACATGTCAACACCTATTTCAAAGTTAAATTTCCTCCCTTTAACCTATTATTTTATCGTTATTGTTACTCAGAGCAAAGCACGCAGGCAAAGTATTAAAAATGAGAACAGCATCAGCAACACCAGACAACACTTACACCGAAATTACACTTTGAGGCGATTTTGAGGCTGTCGTCTCCATCTGTGTGAATGGCGGCTCACGCGCAAAATCCAGGAAGCACGAGTCTCGCCAGCAAATTTCCGAGTTCCGACCTTAGCATCATAGAATCCTACCATGTAGAAGGAGGCCATTCAGCCCATTGAGTCTGCGCCGACCACAATCCCACTCAGGTCCGACCCTCGTAACCTCATGCGTTTACCCTGCGAATCCCCCTGACACTAAGGGACAATTTACATGACCAATCCGCTTAACCTGTACATCTTAAACTGAAGGAAATCCCACTGACATCCCAGAGAATCCCATCCCCAGCAGACAGCATGCTGCCTTTCACTGCTGAGAAACACGTAGCTGGGGTGGGGGGGTGCAGAGAATCCCATCACTCAATTTATGGTAGAAAAGAACAGCTGTTTCTCCCCTGGTGCCAGTTAATGGTCCCAAAAAAAACATTGTGAACCAGAAAATAAGAGCACATCTGCAGGAGATGTTTGTGACTTATTGTGTTGCATTGGCTCCATTGATAGGACTCCCGCTTCTATTACACTTTAACAGTTACATACCGCAACAGAACTGGGCCTTTCAGTCCAACTGATGTATGACACTGTTAATGCCCCACATAGCCCTGATTCTGCCTTCCTTATATCTTGCCCCATCGCTCATCCCTTTTCCTCTCTCCATCTTGACTTGCCCAATCTCCTCTTGAATGACGCTGTATTATTTACCTCAAGCTTAAATGGTTGTACGTGCATGTTCAGGGACTCAACTTAATCCATTCTGATACTCTCACATGTACTGAGGACATGCTGCACTGTCGGAGCTACTGACGTTCTGCTGATGCCCAAATCATTCTATTTATGTCTCCTTTCCTCTGCTTAACTGAAACCAAGGTCTGATTGTTCACTGGGTCACCTTCTGTATTGAATGCCCAGTGCCCACATTCACCCAGGTCTGGAATGCTAGGCTATTGTGCTGTGTGTAAAGCATCCTTTTACTGTTAGCTGTGTATCAGGGGGAAGCTTGCACCCCTGCACCTCAATCAGAAAGCGGGCTGTGGGCTAAAGCCCCACTCTGATATCTTCAGCATAAGATGCTGCCCGATGACAGGGCACTGAGGGAGTGCTGCACTGTCAGAGGTGCTGCCTTTCAGTTGAGATACTAAATTGAGGCAAATCCCCCCCCCTCTCAAAATCACATGTCACTATTTTTAACAAAGGAAGGGGAGTTTCTACTAAAACTTATTTATTAGAGTCACAAGTAAGCTTACATTAACGCTGCAATGAAGTTACTGTGAAAATCCCCTAGTTGCCACACTCTGGCAGCTGTTCAGATACACTGAGGGAGAACTTAGCATGGCCAATGCACCTTAACCAACGTGGCTTCCAGACTGTGAGAGAAAACCGGAGCACCCGGAGGAAACCCACGCAGACATGAGGAGAATGTGCAGATTGCGCACAGACAGTGACCTAAGAGGGAATCAAACCCGGGTCCATGGCGCTGCGAGGCAGCAGTGCTAACCACTGTGCCACTGGCAGACTTGCCAATATTTCTCTCTCAGCTACATCACTAAAAGAGGCGATCTCAAAGCCATTTATTTGATCTTGCAGCAAAAGCTGCGCCACAAGAAAAATGGAACTGTAACTTGGGGAGATTGAAATAAAATATATGAAAAGCAAGAATTATGTGCTGGGTGAGGGGATTTAACAGACTAAAGAGCTTTTAAATCCTGGAACCTAACTACATATAATCCTCACAGGAAGTCCAATAGCATCACTGGTGAATTATTTCAGCAATTTTGCCATTCTTATAAATGAGCTGTTCCATTTGCTGTAAACATATTCCCCATGAGAAAACCTCCTGCATTGTCCATTATTGCAAAGGCACTGACCTCCTCTCCGTGTGTCTAACAGGCCAATTATTTCTTTGATGTTTTGGTTCTTGTTCTCACAGACACCCCCCAGCTCCACATTCCCCACACACACCCTCTCTGTGAGTTACTGAGACCAGGACACACGGGTGCCAAATCCAAAGGGCTGGGGAACTTGTGCTCGGAGGCAATATTTTGTTCAGCGAGATTTTCCCTCTCGCAATGAGCTAATGAGATTTGTGGAGCTGGCCTGTAGGGAGAGGCAGATGGCGTGGTTAATTCACAAATACGCAGTTCTGGAGGCAGGAGGAGGAGAATACAGGTTTTGGGGAGAAACATCAGAATATATGAAATAAGAGCAGGAGTAAGCCATTCAGCCCCCTGCTATTCAATGAGATCATGGCTGATTGTTTACTTCAACATCATTTTCCTGCACTCTCCCCGTATCCTTCAGTGTTTTCAATTAGGAAAAATCTACCAGTCTCGGTCTTGAGCATCAAGCCTCCACAGCCTTCAGGGGTAGAGAATGCCAAAGATTCATCCTCTGAGTGAAGAAGAATGAAGAACAGTGGCATGGTGGCACAGGGGTTAGCACTGCTATTTCACAGTGCCAGGGACCCGCGTTCAATTTCCGCTTAGGTCACTGTCTGTGTGTAGTTTGCACATTCTCCCCGTGTCCGCATGGGTTTCCTCCAGGTGCTCTGCTTTCCTCCCACAATCTGAGAGACGTGCTGGTTAGGTGCATTGACCCGAACAGGTGCTGGATTCTGGCAACTAGGGGAATTTCACAGTAACTTCATTGCAGTGTTAATGTAAGCTTTACTTGTGACGAATAAATAAACTTTAACTTTGAAATTTCTTCTCATTTCATTTGATTTATTATTGTCACATGTATAAGTATACAGTAAAAAGTGTTGTTTCTTGCTTGCTGTACAGACAAAGCATACCGTTCATAGAGAAGGAAAGGAGAGGTTGTAGAAAGTAGTGTTACAGTTGTAGCTAGGGTGTAGACAAAGATCAACTTAATGTGAGGTAGATCCATTCAAAAGTCTGACAGCAGCAGGGAAGAAACTGTTCTTGAGTCGGTTGGTACATGACCTGAGACTTTTGTATCTTTTCCCGATAGACGAAAGCGGAAGAGAGAATGTCCGGGGTATGTGGGGTCCTTAATTATGTTGGCTGCTTTGCCGAGGCAGTGGGAAGTGTAGACAGAGTGGATGGATGGGAGGCTGGTTTGCTTGATGGAATGGGCTTTGTTCACAACAATTTCTAGTTTGTTGTGATCTTGGACAGAGCATGAGCCATACCAAGCTGTGACACAAATGGAAAGAATGTTTTACTTGGTGCATCTGTAAAAATTGGTAAGAGTCGTCGCTGACAAGCCAAATTTCCTTAGTCTCCTGAGAAAGTAAAGACTGGACACCTAAAAACTTGAAGCTCTTGACCATTTCTACTTTGTTCCCATTGATGTAGACAGGGGCATGCCCTCCACTACTCTTCCTAAAGTCAATGCCAATCTCCTTCATTTTGTTGATATTGAGGGAGAGATTATTGTTGCTGCACCAGTTCACCAGATTCTCTATCACATTCCTGTACTCTGTCTCATCATTGTTTGAGATCTGTCCCACTACCATGGTGTCATCAGCAAACTTGAAAATTGAATTGGAGGGGAATTTGGACACAGTCATTGGAGTATAAGAAGTGTAGTAGGGGACTGAGAACATAGCCTTGTTGGGCGCTGGTGTCAAGGATGATCTTGGAGGAGGTGTTGCCTATCCTTACTGATTACGGTCTGTCGGTTTGGAAGTCTAGCATCCAGTTGCAGAGTGAGGAGCCGAGACTCAGGCCACAAAGTTTGAAAATGAGTATCATAGGGATAATGGTGTTGAAGGCTCAGCTGTAGCCTATGAATAGGAGTCTGACATAGGTGTCTTTGTTATCTAAGCGTCCCAGGGCTGAGTGTAGGGCCAGTGACATTGTGCCTGTTGTGGTGATAGACAAACTGTAGTGGATCCAGACAGACTGTGAGGCAGGAATTGATTTGTGCTATGACCATCCTTTCAAAGCTCTTCATAATACTGGATGTCAGAGCCACTGGACGATAGTCATTAAGGCACGCTGCCTGGCTTTTCTTTGGTACTGAGTTGATGGTCGTCTTCTTGAAGCAGGTAGGGACCTCAGATTGGTGTAACAAGAGGTAGAAGATGTCTACAAATCCCTCCTCAGCTGGTCCATACAGATCTGAGTACTTGTCTGGGTACCCCATCTGGGCCAGTTGCTTTCCATGGGTTGACTTTTGAGAAGGCAACTGATCTCAGGCTTCATCCAAGGCTTCTGGCATGGAGGGGATGCTCTCACTGATCTCTTCCTCAAAACAGGCTTAGAAGGCATTAAGCTTATTGGGGAGGGATGCTTTGGAGCTGACAACTTTACCTGCCTTCATCCCGTAGCCTGTTATGTATTGTAGACCTTGCCATGGTTAACGCGAATTCATATGGCTAGTCTGGGATTCTAGCTTGGTCCAGTAAGGTTTTTTGGCATCTTTGATGGATCGCTGTAGATCATATCTGGCATCATCTGAGTCCTGAACACCGGAACACCAATCTGGCACCATGGATTTCACAGTAAGAAGTCTCACAACACCAGGTTAAAGTCCAACAGGTTTATTTGGTAGCAAAAGCCACCAGCTTTCGAAGCGCTGTTCCTTCATCACTCACCTGATGAGAGTCTCACCAAGTGAGACTTCTTACTGTGTTTACCCCAGTCCAACACTGACATCCCCACATCATGGATTTCAAACAGACTTGGAAACTCAGTGTGACCCAGCAACATTGGACATTCACTAACTGAGATTTGAAAAGTGCTGTAAAGCTGCTCAGGTCCAATCAGCACCAACCCCCTCCCCTCCTGCCTTCCCCTACCCCAAACCCTCTCCAACTCCTCCCACCCTACCCCAATCAAAGACATCACCACCCACTTCCTACACAACACATAGGGGGCACCCCCCCCCCCCCCCCCCCCCGCCCCCACCAATGAGTTCCCCAGAGGTACACCCTTGTCACTGTCTCCTGGCACAATTTGGCATTGCAAACTCATAGAAGGTGCTGTGCCAGGGCGCAGTGCCAGTGAGCTGTGCCAGATTTGTCATCTTTTTCCTCCACACCAGGCACCCCCCAGCACCCCCACCTTGGGGCTATACTTACTTTGGCACTGCCAATGGGTTCCCCTTGACCGATTCCTGTCCTTGTATTGCAGTTGCAAACCTCGTCGACGTGACTATGAATATTTACTAACGGTGGGCGGGAGAGGTGCGGGGGGTGGGGAGAGGGGGGGGGTGGTAGGGGAGAAGGTGGTGGAGAGATGCCTGCGAAGCCGTTCAAATATATGGAAAGGACGTGCCCGCTCATCGCGGGTGGGTACTCATCACCTCACCGGCACATGGTGGGGAAAAATTGGGAAATGAAGTCTCGCTGTTTGTGCTCAAGGCAAAGTCACTTTCTATGATTCTGTCAATGAAAGTTTTCTCCTCTGTGAATTGTGTGGACATAAACTGCTTCTCTCGCAGCTGCCTAGAGCAGCATTTCTCAATAGAAGCAAATTTACTCCCTGAACATTAACAGGAATAAGCAGGAGATGGTCTTCACCCCCGGGAGGGGCGCACGGATCAATATTTTTTGTGAGGATTCAGTTCCAATTGTGACCGTCTTCCATCTAGTCAGAGTGTGTGGGGGCGAGTCTGCAATGTAGGTCGATATTATCAATCAGTCTCTATTTGTGTTAATGAAACTTCGTGGAATGTTCAACCAGTTCAAGGATTAATTTCGCTTTCGGCCTATTGGCTCTACAAAGTTGGGAATTGTATGTTTTGATGATTTGTTGGAAATTATCACCCGATCTCGTGTTTAGATATTAAATAGGTGTGTAACATATATAATCTCATTTTAGGCACGGCCGTTATACTGGAAAGCTGAATCTGAATTAATAAATTCATCAAACATGGGAAGATCTAGTGACATGGTGGGACATTGCTGCCTCACATAAAAACATAAGAAATAGGAGTAGGAGTAGGCCATCTAGCCTGCCCCGCCATTCAATAAGATCATGGCTGATCTGAAGTGGATCAGTTCCACTTTCCCGCTCTCTCCCCATAACCCTTAATTCCCCTGTCAGTCAGAAACCTATCTACCCGTGACTTAAATATATTTAGCGAGGTAGCCTCCACCACTTCAACGGGCAGAGAATTCCAGAGATTCACCACCCTTTGTGTGAAGAAGTTCCTCCTCAACTCCAATCTAAACTGCAACCCCCCCTCCCCTTATCTTGAGGCTGTGCCCTCTAGTCCTGCTATCCTTTCTAAGCTCGCAGCTGCAGGGGCCTGGGTTTGATTCCTGGATTGGGTCACTGTCTGTGTGGAGTCTGCACGTTCTCCCCGTACCTGCATGGATTTCCTTTGGGTGCTCCAGTTTCCTGAAGATGTATGGGTTAGGTTGATTGGCCATGCTAAATTTGTCATTTAGTGACAGGGGGGCCAGCAGGGTAAATACATGCCTAAGGGGTCAGGAGCTGGGTAGGATTGTGGTCAGTGCAGACTTGATGGGCCAAATAGCCTCCTGCATTGTAGTGATTCTATGATAAAATCGAAACACATCGATCTTGTCACAATGTACAAAAATAATGGGCCTAAACTGCAAGCAGGCCTTATAATGGCAAATTGACACAAATGTAATTTAGTTTTGTGAGGGTTATCAGAAGTGGTCAAGTTGATATCAGTCTCTCTGAATTAAAATGTGGGTTCGAATTCCATTTCATGAGCCCAAGATCCCTCAGCTAACACACACACAGCGCAGTACTGAGGGAGCACTGCACAGTCAGGGGTTCCAGCTCCCTGATCAGGCATTAACCCCCATGATGTCTGCCATTGGGTAGGTATTAAAGATGTCATTGCATGAGTTTGAAGAAGAGCAAGGGATTCTCCTGATACTCTGACATATATGGGTGGCACAGTGGTTAGCACTGCTGCCTCACAGGGACCTAGGTTCAATTCCCTGCTCGCATCACTGTGTATGTAGAGTTTGCACGTTCTCCCCGTGTCTGCATGTGTTTCCTCCAGGCGCTCCAGTTTCTACCCACAGTCCAAAAGATGTGCTGGTTAGGTGCATTGGCCATGCTAAATTCTCCCTCAGTGTACCCGAACAGGTGCCAGAGTGTGGCGATTAGGGAGTTTTCATAGTAACTTCATTGCAGTGTTAATATAAGCCTACTTGTGACTGATAAATAAACTTATTTTTTACATTCCTCAACCAACATCACTGAAAGATATCTGATCTGCTCGTTGTCTCCTGCCTATTTGTTGTATCTTTCTGATTACACATCAACTTCATCAGTGGATCTTGCCCCGACTTTGCTCTCTCGGTAGCCTTCTTCAGCTTTGAAAAGAAAGAATAGGTTTGCGATTATTTCACATTTTTAATATCCACAGGAAGTCCCAAAGTGCTTTACAGTCAAAGAAGTAACGTTTGAGTGTAGTCACGGTTGTAATTTGTGCACAGCAAGATCCCACAGACAGCAATGTGACAGCTGAAACTAGCGAATTCTCATTAAATGCCCAGCTATGTCTTACCTGTTTTGTTGCACTTTCTTATAACGGAAGTCAGTGAACAATGTCAAGCTCTCTGCTGAACAAAACCTCACAAACAATTTCTGTGAGAGTGTTTCATTTATGTTTAAGAATGAATTGCCATAGGTTATTGGTTAATTGCAGTTCATTTCACTCAGGCTCACCATCGCTGCACCCCCCCCCGCCCAATTCCCATAATCCCATGCACTTCTCATGGCTAATCCACTGTCCTGCACATCTTTGGACTGGGGGGAAGAAATCAGAGCATCCGGAGGAAACAGAGGAGATGTCAGCGGTAAGTTTTTCACTCAGAGGGTGAGTGGAATCAGCTGCTGTCACTGGTGGTGGAGGCGAACTCGTTGGGGTCTTTTAAGAGACTTCGGGATGAGTACATGGGATTTAATGGGATTGAGGTGTATAGGTAGGCCTGGTAAGTATGGATATGATCAGCGCAACTTGTGGGCCGAAGGGCCTGTTTGTGCTATAGTTTTTTTACGTTCTATGTTCTTTGGAACCCACACAAACATGAAGACAGCAAGCAAACTCCCAACAGATAGTTGCTCAAGGCTGGAATTGAACCTAGGTTCTTGGCTCTTTGAAGGGTCAGCTTGGTCGGGGCTTTGGGCAGGGGATGGGTGGGGTGGCGGGGGGGGAAGGTAGGGCTCAGGCCTGGACCCAACCCTGGAACCGTGGGTCTGTGATCCTGGGTAAGAAACTCTTTTGGAGAGTTGGTGTAGGAGGGAATGGATGCACTGAGTCTTCCAAAACCATGTAGAACTTCAACAAAAATGGCTTTATTCAACATGCATGAGGGAGAGCAGAACTCATGGCTGTAACTACAGCTCACCTCTGAGCTACTCTACTGAACATTGGCTCTTCCAGATGCTTATACCACTTTCTATACATTACAAAGGAAGACATTTACAACAGATCACCATATTGTTACTTTGAATGAATTGCAGTTCTGTTTGGGCTTACATTATATGGTTCCACTTTCTTGTGTAGTTTAGTTTTTAATCATTTTTTTGGACATCTCCTGTCTACCTGTTTACAATATCAAAGTGTTGTGTTTGTCAAACTGATTTTGATATGGTGTTAATTGTCCCATCTGCTGGATATTTGATTATGTTTTCAGAAGCACAAGGGTTCCTCTAGAACTTTTAGAGCCTTGATAATTGGTATCAATTCTCATCTGGTTGTTGTAACCTTACAGCAATACCATCTTGGGAGGGGGATGACATTTCTAATACTGTCTGCGATATACTCATTTGTATTTTGTCCTGTCTGCAGCCCTCTCTTGCTGCAGCCCACACTCCCTGGGTTTTGCCCTGCTACAGTTAGTGCAAAGTTGATGGGCGGAATGGCCACGTTCAACATTGTAGAGATTCTATGGTTTGATGGATATGTTTAGTTGAGGAAAGATGGGAGCAGGATCTAGTGAGCTGCAAATGCCAGCATGGACTAGTTGGGCTGAATGGCCTGTTTCTGTCTGGTACATCTTGTGTTTGTAATCTCACAACTTACAATGTAAAATCAATGCACTTCAAAAGCAATTCATAATTTTGAATCATTCGAACCCAAAGGCAATCTAAATGTATTATCATTATTGGAATAGAAGTTTTTGTTTGTTTTGCTATGCAATTAGAACAAGTCTTTACTTTTATCAGTGAATTTGCTTTTTATCTTGACAATTGCTAAGCCTGTCTACAAATCTCCAAAAAAAAAATATGTTTTAGTCTTCTTTTCAAATTCTTTTGAAATCTGTCCACGGGCAGAACAATTCTGTTATCCATAAGTCATCTTCAAAGCTGCTGGAGTTGCATTCCATTCATCTACATACTAAAGAGGCCTGTCGAGTATTGGCATTAAGATTTACCAACTGCGTGTTGAAAAGGGAGTTGGTACTTCTGAGAAAACAGTTCTGAATTTTAAGCTTCTGCTCTCTGGGAGTTGTGTTTGGAAGGTGGGCGGATTACACATCACACCAAGTGTTTTAGTTTGTTAAACTCGTCAGCTCTCTTCAGAAGTTTCACCCTCTGGGGGCCTCCGTTTGACTCTTGTACGGCACATTGAGCCAACGTGCGAATCTACCCACTGGCAAAGTGGCACTCACATTCACTGGTGCTTGGGGCACCTCGATGTGAGTGAGAGTCAATGCTCTGCATTGCTCTCTCAACTATGGCAGCAGGCATTCCCTAAGCTGGTGATAATGATTGTCAGAGTGGCTCCTTCCCCATCCCCTCCTTCTGCAGGTCCTCGGTGGGGAGTGGGTTGGAATGAGGGTGGGGAGAAGGGGAGGGGGATGCAGCTTTCTCCAGGGTGGTTACAATAATTAATCTAGATGGGTTATGGGAATGGGAGGTGACGGGGGAAACGTCTGTGATTAGGTCACATGATGCTTGGGGGGGAGTTAAGGGTCAGGAATAGTTGTGGATATGTCGGACAGCTGGAGTAGTCTCATGCTTTGAAACAAACCACCCCCTAATCTGCCTCTGGCCGCGGTGACACCCACCCCCATCCTGTTCAATAGCACTGCCTCCAGGAGGGAAGAGAGATCCTGCAGTCATGACCCCTTCCCCCTGCTCCAGTCCTGCTGGCTCCTGTTAAAGTCTATACTTGCTTGGGAGAGAATGATTATAGTGAGTTGTTTGGTTGGTCTATTTGTATGTGTGATGTTTTGCATGTGAGAGGCCTGAGTGAAGGAGACTACCTTGTGTAAATGGAAGTATGTAGGTTGATGGCAGGTGCTGGTGGCGATGATGTAGTTACTGAGTTTTGTGTCTATCAGAAGAAATCCCACCTTGATATCTCTTGTGAAATCATTAAATTTCTTGTGGAACCAAGGCCATGTGTTGGGGACAAGGGCTTCTGCACATTTCCACCTGGGTAAGCCCCTCTCAAATCCAATACCTTAAGGCCTCCTCTCTGCTTTCACAGTTGAGGACATCCCCTCTCTGCTTGGCTTCCTCCAACAGGGTCTCTGGTGTTCCACAACCTGTGACCCAAACTCCAGTGCTGTAATTGAGAACCTGTGTGCCCGTCCCCCTCAGTCCGTGAATCATTGTGGAATGTTCCGGTATGTGTCAGAGAGCACACGCCACAATTTCAGGAGAAGCCGCTCAGGAAATTTGTTCTAATCTGTGCTGAGTGTGTGTGGGTGTCTGTTTTAATGCTTCTAAGCGTAGTTAACATATAGCAATTGCCAATTTAGTCCCAAAATTGCAGGGTAAAACCAGGCTATTAAACAGGTTTGTTTTATTAGCACAGCACCCCACTTAACTTCTGTTCACATTTTGTCCCCAAAATGATATCTAGCATGTTCTAACAACCCTGCAACTTTTAAAACAAATCTCCCTTTGTCTGGATCCAAGCTGCATCTTCGTTCTCTCCACTCAGATAGTCACTGTAACACTGAGAGAGTGCTGCACTGTCATAGGTGCTGCGTTTTGGACGAGACATTAACCCAAGATTCTGTCCGGTGATCGGTGGCACAGTGGTTAGCACCGCCACCTCACAGTTCCAGAGACCTGGGTTCGATTCAGCCTTGGGTGGCTGCGTAAAGTTTGCATGTTCTCTCCGTGTCTACGTGGGTTTCCCCTGGGTGCTCCAGTTTTCTCTCACAGTCCTAAGATGTGCAGGTTAAGTTGATTTGCCACAGTAAATTGCCCCTTAGTGTTGGGGGACTAGCAGGGTAAATACTTGGGTTTAGGGCCTGGTTGAGGTTTTTGTTGGTGCAGGCTCGATGGGCCAAATGGTCTCCTTTTGCACTATGGGGATTCTGTGATGAGCTAAAATTTATTCCCATTAGTTGCTAACTGATCTCTGAGAGGAAATAGTTTCTTTTAATCTCATTCCCCTTTTGAAAATAAATCATAAATCTAGATTATACACGCATAAAGTGGGGTAAATAGTACAAACACTCAGGCTCCATTGTCTATACGTATTCAATTGGAAAAGCACACATTATGCTTGCTCTCTTTTTTTCTTGTCCTTGAATCTCCTGCCTGCATGTTTTCACATTAACGGTAATTTTAGCAACAATCTATCAGGCCTATCATCAAATACTCTTTGAAAAGTCTTTAGACAGTAATCACAATATTCCTTTATCAGAAGACATCCTTGTTCCTTCATGGAATCATACAGTACAGAAAAGACCAATTTGTGGTGTCTGAGTTGGCCTTTGAAAGAGCTATCCAATTAGTCTTAATCACTTGCTCTTTTCCCATGTTCCTGCAACATATTCCTTTTCAAGCAGATATCCGATTTCCCTTTGAAGGTTTTTATTGAATCTGTTCCCACTTGCTTTCAGGTGATGAGTTCCAGATCATAACAACGCTTTGCGTGAAATAAACTCTTCTGATCTCCCCACTCTTTTTTTCTGTTGACGCTTGGAGACAATTCTCACCACTTTATTTTACCCAGCGTTGTCTTTCCGAATGAGAATAACTTCAAAGTTTGGTATCCGGTGATTCTGTCTGAAAATGGGAGATTATCCGATTTTGGTTTTAGTGGAAGGGTCAACATGTGAAGGTTGTGCTGTCATTGGCATGGTCTTTCTGAATGAAATGCTAAACCAGACATCATTCTGTCTCTCATGTTGGAGATCCAATGGCATTAGTTTAAAGAATAACAATTTCAAATAATAGTTAAATAGCAGCCTTAATGTAATAGAACATTCCATTTTTTATTCATCGTGGGATATGGGTGTCACTGGCTGGTCAACATTTATTGCCCATCGCTAGTTGGTATTGAACAGAATGGCATGCTGGGCCACTTTAGAGGACATGATGTGGAGATGCTGGCGTCGGACTGGGATGGCCACAGTAAAAAATTTCACAACGTCAAGTTAAATTCCAACAGGTTTATTTGGAATCCAAGTAAACCTCTTGGACTTTAACTGGGTGTTGTGAGGCTTCTTCCTTTCGAGGGCAGTTGAGAGCCAACCACATTGTTGTGGCCCTGGAGTCACATGTAGGCCAGACCAGGTAAGGACGGCAGATTTCCTTCCCTAAAGGATATTAGTGAACCAGATGGGTTTTTCCCTCAATTGGCAATGGTTTCATGGTCATTAGTTCTTAATTCCAGATATTTTTATTCAAATTCCACCAGCTGCTGTGATGGAATTCAAACCCAGGTCCCCAGAACATTGACTGAGTTTCTGGCTTAATAGTCGAGCGATAATATCACTGGGCCATCTCCTCCGCTATTTAGCTTATCACACAAGATGACATTGCTTGGCATTAGGACTACAAATGGTGATTTACACTCAACTAATTGTTCAACGTTAAATTGGAGCTCTGTCCAAAGGTGTTAAAGGTTATGGGGTGAAAGTGGATTTATGAAGTTTGGTCGCACACCAGCGACCGTCTCATTGAATGGTGGAATGAGAGCTAAACAGCCTCCTCCAGTTCCTGTCTTTGTCTAATCAAAAGCTTGGTCATTAGATAGATTTCAAGGAACACCCGAAAGAAGAGAGAGCAATAGAGAAGGCAAGAGATTTAGGAAAAAAAATCCAGAGTTTAGGACCTAGGCAGTTCTGGTGGAGAGAAGGAAATCAGGGATGAAGATGACATCAATATTTGAGGAGATGTGAGATCTCTGAGCTGCAAGACATTCCAGTGATAGGGAAGGAGAAGAAAATGGAGGGATATGAACACAATGATGAAAATGGCTCTGAACAATATTCATTCCTCAGTCAACATCACAAAAACCAATTAACCAGTCATTATCATATTGAGAGACCATGCTGAGCTCTGTAAATCTGGCACATTTCCTACAATACACAAAACTACACTTCAAGCATATTTAATTGCACTTGCAGACACTTGCAATTAAGGAATGTGTTATATAAACACAAATCTTTTTCAGTACAGGCCAGGAATTGAACTTCTGACTGGAGACATTTCTTATCCAGCAAGAGCATGAGCAGAATCCAGCTTTGATCAGATGGAGAATGGGACAGGCAGTAGTTGCAGTTTTTTTAGGTGAGCTTTCACTCTACCATCATTACCACTCTTTTGAAAACAGAATATTTCCAGTCCATTTGAGGGCAAAGCTACCACATGGATCAGGCAGTGACGTGGCCTACCTCACGGATCAGTACTGGCTCCATCCTGATCTACCTGTACAGAATCGACCTGCCAGCCTCCACAAGTTCGTCTATGCAGATTGCATCTGCTGTGCTCAACAGGGGAGAGATTTCAAGAACACTAGCAGTACTCTTAATGACAATCTTCGTAAACTCTCTGACTGTTGTCAAAACTGGTGCCACAAACAAATATCTACAACTTTGACAACTCAAGAAGTCATCAAGAATTTGACTTCTATCTAAACGGTAATGGCATCAAGCACCATCGTACAGCTACCGAACTTGGTGTCATTTTGGATTGAACGCTGACCTTCAAGTCACACCTCTAGAAAGTCTCAGCTAAACTGAAGACTCACAACAATCCCATCAGCAAACTAGTAGGAACCTCTTGAGGAGCCAACACCAGAAATTTGAGAACCACCTCTTAGTCTATCTGCTGTTCAGTAGCTGAATACTGCACGTCTGTATGGGAGGACTCTGCGCACTGCAAACAGGTAGCTGTCCAGCTGAATGAGACCATGAGGAATGTCTCAGGAGCAATCAGGTCAACAAACACAAACTGATTTACATGTGTTCAGCAACATTGTTCCAATGCAAATCTTCTGTGAAGCTAGCATGGCACAATTGCTACAAAGAGTGCACAAAAATCCAGACCTGCTACTGGTAGAAGCCATCATCCACCCACTTCACCTCAAGGCAGCCAATCTGCACCGAGTCTGGTAGTTCTGCCATGGACCTGTGGAAGGATGTTTGGCACAACACCAATAACACAGCCCAGGATCAATGTCTGATTGATGATCCCACGTTAGAATTCCCAGGCTTCCATCTCCTGTTTGATGAACAGGTCAAATTGAACAGTTTCACACTGAAGTCAGGCTCTGCCTCAACAACTTCTTCCATTAGGGACTCCGTGACTTATCTCTGTGCAACTGTGGTGAACCATGGTGTATATAACCGACAAGTGTTTCGATGTTGGTCTCGCTGGCCCACAACCGGCTGATGAGGAGGCTGCCAACTGACTGAAGGATTTGACATCAGCTGTCTGTCAGTACAGACAATGACACAGGATCACAATGGCTCAGATCCTCCAGTCTCCAGATGGCCAGATCTACCCCAGAAGATGCGATGTTGGATCCTTGGAGGTCCCGACACAAGGAATCTGTGGGAATTACCAGGGAAGTTTCAACTTCTGATGGGCAATTCTCCAGAATCATAGAATTCCTACAGTGCAGAAATAGGTCACTCAGTCCATCGAATCTCCAGACTTCTGGCAGGGATCCCACCAGGCCCTTTCCCATAACCCCACGTATTTACCCTACAAATCCCCCTAACTTGCACATTTTGAGACACTAAGGGGTAATTTAGCATGGCCAATCTGCCTCACCTGCATATCTTTGGACTGTGGGAGGAAACCCAGTAAAAAGTCTGACAACACCAGGTTTTAGTCCAACTGATTTATTTGATAATAGACTCACAAGCTTTCGGGGTTAGTCCCTTCGTCAGGTGAATGGAGAGTTTTTTACTGTGTTTACGCCAGTCCAACGCCAGCATACCCACATCAGGAGGAAACCCACGCAGGCATGGGGAGAATGTGCAAACTCCACACAGACAGAGATCCAAGGCCGGAATTGAACCTGGGTCCCTGGAACTGTGAGGCAGCGGTGCTAACCACTGTGCCACCATGTCACCCACTGATAGGAGATCAGTTCAAAATAAACCCATATCTGTAGTTGCTGTGAAGAAACATTCTGTCTGGATTTTTGAAAAAAGTATTTAAACTTCAACAGTTTTCCAGGTGAATCTTTAAGGGTAATTGGAAATAACTTAAACTGGAAGCAAAGTCCATGGAGTGAAATTCGAGCCTGAAATCAGCAAGATATGGTAATGAATCAATTTGTCACTCGAAAGAAGAATTGAATTGATGTCTCTCTCTCTCTTAGATTGTGACTGTAATTGGATGAGGCAACCTGAATAAAGTTTGCTTTAACCACACGTGGCTATCTCTGGTGGTAATGTAGAAAGACAGAAGAGTAAAATGAAGCCAGAGACATAATTAGGAATATAAAATAGAAATACAAATAGAGATGGTGGATACCACAGAAATGCAAGGAAATGAATGAAACAACATAACACAGGCAGTGGAGCTGGTTTTAGATGGTAGCATTGAGCTAGTGATAAGGAAGTGATAGTAATCCACCTGAATGTACTCTCCATTCTAATCCATATGCAGTTGAGTAACAGGCTAGAGTCTAATGAGTGTGCTTGTAAAGGGGAAATGTGATACCAGTCAGTGTATAATGGGTAGATGTGTAATATGAGTGTGTAATGGCAGGTGTGTAATGGGCAAGTATGTAACAGGTAGATGTGTAACAGGTGGTTTTATAGTGTCAGATGTATAATGGACAGGTATACAACAGGCCAAGTGTGCGACAGGCAAGTTTGCAACAGAGAAGTGTAATGGGTAAATGTGTAATGGACAGGTGTGTAACAGGCAGGTGTCATGGGTAAATGTGTAATAGACAGATGTGTAGCAGGCAGGTGTAATAGGTAAATCTGTAATGGACAGGTGTGTAGCAGGCAGGTGTAATAGGTAAATGTGTAATGGACAGGTGTGTAGCAGGCAGGTGTAATAAATGTGTAATGGACAGGTGTGTAGCAGGCAGGTGTAATAGACAAATGTGTAATGGACAGGTGTGTAGCAGGCAGGTGTAATAGGCAAATGTGTAATGGACAGGTGTGTATCAGGCAGGTGTAACAGGTAAATGTGTAATGGACAGGTGTGTAGCAGGCAGGTGTAATAGGTAAATGTGTAATGGACGTGTGTGTAGCAGGCAGGTGTAATAGGCAAATGTGTAATGGACAGGTGTCTAGCAGGCAGGTGTAATAGGTAAACCTGTAATGGACAGGTGTCTAGCAGGCAGGTGTAATAGGCAAATGAGTAATGGACAGGTGTGTAGCAGGCAGGTGTAATAGGTAAACCTGTAATGGACAGGTGTGTAGCAGGCAGGTGTAATAGGTAAATCCGTAATGGACAGGTGTGTAGCAGGCAGGTGTAATGGGTAAATCTGTAATGGACAGGTGTATAACCGGCAGGTGTATAATGGGGGGATGGCAGTTGGTTTAACGCGGTTGACTAGGCAGCTGGTTAATGATGCGGGGCAACACCAACAGCATGGGTTCAATTCCCATGTCAGCTGAGGTTATTCATGAAGGTTTCACCTTCTCAACCTTGTTCCTCACCTGGGGTGTGGTGATCCTCAGGTTAAATTACCACCAGTCAGCTCTCCCCCTCAAAGTGGAGGAGCAGCCTGTGGTCATCTGGGACAATGGTGACTTTACCTTCCGTAATGGGCGGGTGTGTTATGGGCAAGTTTATTAACGGGCAGGTGTGAAATGGGTAAATGTATAAATGACAGGTACATAACGGAGAAGTGTATACTGGGTGGATGTGTAACAAGTATATAATAGACAGGTGCATAACGGACAGGTGTGTGACAGGTAAATGTGTAATAGACAGGTGCATAACGGACAGCTGTGTAACCTTTAGGTATGCAATGGGCAAATGTTGTGTAACAGACAGGTGAATAATGTTTAACAAACAGATTTCTATCAGACAAGTATGTAACAGGCATGTGTATAAAAGGCAGGTGAGTAATGGACAGGTGTGCAACAGGTGGGCACACGCCAGGAAAGTGTGTAATGGATGGATATGTAATGCTGTGTGTGTAATGGGGGGTGTGTAATGGACAAGTGTGTAATAGGTGAGTGTGTAACATTTGAGCGTGAAGCCAGATGTTGAGGGGATCATGATTTTTTTATTTATTTATTAGTGTCACCAGTAGGCTTACATTAACACTACAATGAAGTTACTGAGAAATTCCCCAAGTTGCCACACTCCAGTGCCTGTTCGGGTACACTGAGGGAGAATTTAGCATGGCCAATGCACCCTAACCAGCATGTCTTTTGGACCGTAGGAGGAAACCAGAGCATCTGGAGGAAACTCAAGCAGACACGGGGAGAAAAGGCAGACTCTGCACTGACAGTGACCCAAGCCTGGAATCGAACTCAGATCCCTGGCGCTGTGCTGCCTAGTAGGCTATAAGCCGAGAAGGCCACGCTGTAACGATTTTATTTGTTTCTCCTGAACCTCTGCTATGAACGCGCATTCAATTTCTTTTCTGTTTGTTACCCACAGGAACTGCATTCTCTGGGAGCAGTATTTACCAATGTTAGATTCTCCCAGTCATAAATTAGGCTTTCTCCGAATCTGTGGGAGCAGCAAAGTTATTTTTTTTTGTTGTTGATCTGATTATGGGAAGAGGAATGCATCAGAGCTGCAAGGCTTGGGAAAAAAAAAATCAAGCCACTCAGCATGATCCAGCCTGCCCATACATCACGCTGTCGAGTGACATGAAAGTAATATTACAACGAGGACCTGAGTACAAACTCCCAGCGTCTGATGAAGAATTTATTACCCAAAGGGTACAATTATGCCTCGCACTGAAAGCAAATTAGATTATCGGTTGTCATTACCAAGATTGCACCTCTGCTTTGAACCACAGAGTTGTAATGTAGTTTAAGTTCATTATCACATTCAAGGATTATTGTCTTGCGAACCACATTGCTCATGAAGTGGAAAGGTACATAAATCATGTTACTTTATTACTGGAATGTTTAGTTTTTATAATGGCCATACTTTATCTCGATTGTTGACAGGAAGGGAGGGAAATATATATATATATATATATGATTTTCCAGCTTACAAAACCCTGTGTTTGCCACTTTCTCTCTTTAGTGACCAATTCTCATTTCAGAGATACAGAGCTAATATCTTAGATGGCACTCCTGTGAAGAGGAGATCTATAAACAATTCATTTCACAACAGGTGACTATATATCAGAGAATCATCGCCAGCTCTTGTACTCTGCACTGTTTTATAGAGAGAGAAAATAAATAACTTCAGTTTTGAGGGATTTTTTTTCTTGAAGCAACAAGGCACTGCCTGGGGAAAGGTTCAATAATAAATTTCAAAGGGGGGCAGACCAGTACTTGCTGTGGGGAAAGGAAATGGGTCACAGAATACAGAAGAGGCCCTTCAGCCCATCGAGTCTGCACCCACTTGTGAGAAACACCTGAACTCCCATCTAATCCCATTTACCAGCACTTGGCCCACAGCCCTGAACGTTATGATGTGCCAAATACCCATCCAGATATTTTTTAAAGGATGTGAGGCATCCCAACGGTGCAGAGGGACCTCGGGGTCCTTGTGCATGAGTCGCAAAAACCCAGCTTGCAGGTGCAGCAGGTGGTCAGGAAGGCAAATGGGATGCTGGCCTTCATAGCGAGGGGGATTGAATATAAAAGTAGGGAGGTCTTGCTGCAGCTGTATAGGGCACTGGTGAGGCCGCAGCTGGAGTACTGTGTGCAGTTTTGGGCGCCGCACCTGTGCAAAGATATTTTGGCCTTGGAGGGAGTGCAGAGGAGGTTCACTAGGCTGATACCGGAGTTGAGGGGGTTGAGCTATGAGGAGACGCTGAATAAACTAGGCTTGTACTCGTTAGAGTTTAGAAGAATGAGGGGAGATCTCATTGAGACGTATAAGATGATGAATGGGATGGATAGGATAGAGGTGGAGAGACTCTTCCCGCTCAAAAAAGACAGTAGGACTAGGGGTCACAGCCTCAAGATAAAGGGGGGGCGGTATAGAACGGAGTTGAGGAGGAACTTCTTCACTCAAAGGGTGGTGAATCTCTGGAATTCTCTGCCCGTTGAAGTGGTGGAGGCTGCCTCGCTAAATATTTTTAAGACGCGGGTTGATGGGTTTTTGATAAGAGAGGGGATTAAGGGTTATGGGGAGAGGGCTGGAAGGTGGAACTGAGCCACGACAGATCAGCCATGATCTTATTGAATGGCGGGGCAAGCTCGAAGGGCTAGATGGCCTACTCCTGCTCCTATTTCTTATGTTCTTATGTTCTAACACCCTCCCAGGCAGCGCATTCCAGACTGTCACCACCCTCTGGGGAAAAGCTCTTTTCCTCCCATCCCCCCAAACCTCCTGCTTCTCACATTGAATCTGTGCCCACTTGTGACTGGCCCTTCAAATAAGGGAAACAGCTGCTCCTTATTCACCCTTATTATCTTGTACACCTCAAGAGGAGCAGTGATTAGCACTGTTGCCTCACAGTGGCAGGGACCTGGGTTCAATTCCTGCTCAGGTCACTGTTTGTGTGGAATCTGCACATTCTCCCCATGTCTGTGTGGGTTTCCTCTGGGTGCTCCAGTTTCCTCCCACAGTCTGAAAGACGTGCTGGTTAGGTGCATTGACCCGCTGGAGCGTGGCGATTAGAGGAATTTCACCGTAACTTCATTGCAGTGTTAATGTAAGCCTTACTTGTGACTAATGAATAAACTTTAACTTTCCTTTTTAAACCTCAATCAGGTCGCCCCTCAGTCTTCTCTTCTCCAACGAAAACAACCCAAGCCTACCTGATCTCTCTTCATAACTTAAATGTTCCATCCTGGTGAATCTCCACTGCACTCCTTCCAGCGCAATCACGTCCGTGAGGTGATCAGAACTGCACACAGTACTCTAGCTGTGACCTCACTACAAATTGGACCATTCCCTCAATTGGACAGATCTCTCAAAGAGCCAGTACAAGACATGATGGGTTAATGGCTCCTTCCTGTGCTGTATCATTCAATGGTTGAAAGTTATATGATGAGTTAAGAATAACTTCTGACTTTTCCTGATGATATTGGGGGTTGCAAGTTTTAACAAAAAGAAAAGAATGTGGTTTGCACATGGACATTCAAATGAACACACAAGTTTTATTGAAAGGAATGTTTGCTGTCCCACACAAGTACAAACCGAAAGTAAAACTGCACCCTGTGGTTACATAAGAACATAAGAAATAGGAGCAGGAGTAGGCCATCTAGCCCCTCGACCCTGCCCCGCCATTCAATAAGATCATGGCTGATCTGATATTTTCTGACATAATCATCAAATCATGTGATCAGCTCTTAAAGCAATCTGCAACCTTTTAAATAAATAATAACACTGTTTGTTGTCAGACTCCTTACTGGATAAACTGGAACAGCAGAATTATTTAATCCATAAACAATCTGAGTGAATGAGGGAGTTGCTGCTCGGGCTAATGTTTCCTCATTTAACCGCGTGGCCAATAAGCCATTTATGAAGTTTGCTCTGCACCAATTGGCTACCCCAATTTCTACATTATAATACCAACTTCAAAAGTACATAATTGGTTTAGAAGATCTTTGGTACACACAGAGGTTGGGAAAGATGCTACCTAAATGCAAACCCTTCGTTTCTTCTCATTATGGATAATCACTGTGCGATTATCAAATGCAGCCCCGGAGCCTCTGGCCACAGAATTAGAATCGCCCACTTGTCCCCACCCCCAATCCACCCTCCCAATCCTGCCTCTACTCTTTGGCATGATGGCGGGAGCCCTGTTGCTCTCTCCCTGCTGCATTCCAGACACTGGGCCTGTCAGCTTCAAGTATGTGTCCTGGTGTCTGGAGTGTGATTCAGATACGAGACAAGAAAGTATCACTTCCGCACCCCCCCTCCACTCCCCCTGCTGCCCCCCCCCCCCCCCGACCCGTCCACTCCCCCTGCTGCCCCCCCACCCCTCCACTCTCCCCTGCTCCCACCCTCCGTCTGTGCCCTCACTGCCCCTATCCCTCTCCACATCCCCTGCTGCCTCCCCCCCCAACTCTGCCCCTCACGGAGATTCCACATGGGGAGGAAGTTTTGTGCAGGATTGTACATTCACAACCCAGGTTAGTTACAGAACAAAAGGTATTAATTAAGGAATAGAAAAAAAATTATCAGAATATGATCTTTGGAAAACTATACATCTCTGAGGACAGCTATTATATTTTTAATACGCTTAGCGAAGTCGAACCAATTTATCTTAATCCAAGAAAAAGTGAGCAAAACATTCAGGAAATGGGAATTAGAATAATGCCGGGGTGGGGTGGGAAGTGTTGAGGGAGGGAGATTCTCCCAGCCTGTCCTGCTGCTTTAGCGGCACGGTGGACTGAGAGACTCAAGCGGAGGCTGTTTTCCAGGCTCCCCACTGGGCACCATGGCCTTCACGAGTCTCAGCTGCCAGATTTTCACCGCCATCAGCAAAAACACACATTGACGTAAAATTCTTAACTGACAGGTTGTCTTTATTTACTTACTAGCAAGGAGAAGGTCTTGCCACAATGGGTCAGAAACACCACTCCACCATTCAAAGAAAATCATCCTGGTTTATACAATTCTGCAGCTCACAGTCAGCTGGACGCACAATCCAATCAAAAGTGTTACAAATGACATTCTTACGTATCGGTCCAATAGAATGAAAATACTGAACTAACTTCCTCAATGAGATCACGATACCTCGTGGGGTACCCCAATATACCACCCCTAAGCCTGTCCTTTAGTCTTTTATTTTGAAAATTGAATTTGTGTCTTTATATACCCTGTTTGTGAGCAGAACTACCACTTAACTGATGAAGGAGCAGTGCTCCAAATGCTAGTGGCTTTTGCTACCAAATAAACCTACTGGATTTTAACCAGGTATTGTGAGACTTCTTACTGTAAAAGACTAGAGACAGAGAAGTCTCACAACGCCAGGTTAAAGTCCAACAGGTTTATTTGGTAGCAAAAGGCACTAGCTTTCGGAGCGCTTGCTACCCCTTCATCAGGTTAAGTGGGAGTTCTATTCACAAACAGGGCATATAAAAACACAAACTCAATGTACAAAACAATGATTGGAATATGAGTCTTTACAGGTAATCAAGTCTTAAAGGTACTGACAATGTGAGTGGAGAGAGCATTAAGCACAGGTTAAAGAGATGTGTATTGTCTGCAGACGGGACAATTAGTGAGCTATTGCAAACCCAGGCAAGTTGTGGTGGTTACAGATAGTGTGACGTGAACCCAAGATCCCGGTTGAGGCCGTCCTCGTGTGCGGAACTCAGCGACTCTGCGCTGTCTTGTGTTGTGAAGGCTACCCATTCACCTGATGAAGGGGCAGGGCTCCGAAAGCTAGTGGCTTTTGCTACCAAATAAACCTGTTGGACTTTAACCTGGTGTTGTGAGACTTCTTACTGCGTTTACCCCAGTCCAATGCTGGCATCTCCACACCTAGTCTTTTAGTCAGATATCATGCCTCTATTTTGAAAGCAGCCTCACAAAGCATCTTCGCTAAAACAGTCCCACGTGGGCACCCATTAATTGATAAAGGGGGAACTACAGAAACCAATAGTATTTTATGGCTTTGTGAGTGAAGTTAACTGAATTTCTAAGGGATGTGGTCAACTCATCTTGCGTTCAGGATATTCCCTGATTATAGCCCTGATAAGTTTGCAGGGTTCTACGGTGAGTTCATTTATTTTCAGGGCCAAACCAGCCCCGAGGCTCAACAGGGACAGAGACCAGATGGAGATTGGGGGCAGGGGTGGTGCCCCTTGGATAGAGCAACCAGCCTGGCGTTTCTCACTGGGCACCCTGGCACTGCCAGCCTAGCATCATGGCAGTGCCCACCAGATACTGGGCAATGTTAAGAGGTGGGACCTGAGGGACCTTGTTTGTTGCCAACTTAATGGAACACATGTATATATTGCTTAACAATTCAATGACTGAGTTTTTTTTATCACTACCTACAATGAAAAGGGGAGTCATCATGTTATCATTAATTCTTATCAGTCCCCATTAAGTCCCCTACCGTAACTCTTTCGTTAGCTGTGACATTATATCTTTCTGACTCTGTTTTGATTAGAAACTGTGAAGGCAGCCTCATTAAAACCCACTCTTGTATCAGTTCTTTCTGATAAGGTACTTGGTGAGGTAATTAAGTCTCCTTCATGGCCTTGTCATTCTAACAGTTGGGTTCTTTAAAAGAATGATCCAACTTATGTTTAGTATTAAATGACACTCTGTAACTGTGCATCAAAGTTTCTTTGTTTAACGTTTAAAAATGTACAGAAGGCATATTTATATGTATGGATTAATCAAAGGTATTACACATTTGAACATAAGAACATAAGAAATAGGAGCAGGAGTAGGCCATCTAGCCCTTCGAGCCTGCCCCGCCATTCAATAAGATCATGGCTGATCTGTCGCTGCTCAGTTCCACTTTCCCGCCCTCTCCCCATAACCCTTAATCCCCTCTCCTATCAAAAACCCATCAACCCGCGTCTTAAAAATATTTAGCGAGGCAGCCTCCACCACTTCAACGGGCAGAGAATTCCAGAGATTCACCACCCTTTGAGTGAAGAAGTTCCTCCTCAACTCCGTTCTAAACTGCCCCCCCTTTATCTTGAGGCTGTGCCCCCTAGTCCTATTGTCTTTTTTGAGCGGGAAGAGTCTTTCCACCTCTATCCTATCCATCCCATTCATCATCTTATACGTCTCAATGAGATCTCCCCTCATTCTTCTAAACTCTAACGAGTACAAGCCCAGTTTATTCAGCCTCTCCTCATAGCTCAACCCCCTCAACTCCGGTATCAGCCTAGTAAACCTCCTCTGCACTCCCTCCAAGGCCAAAATACACGTACCTTTTAAAACTACAAAGTATTTGAAACACCTAACTACAACTACTAACAAACTTTCTTCCCATTGATAAAATGAATTCTACATCAAAATTGATTAAACAAAAACCTTAGCAGGGTCTGGAATTTTATTGTAGCCCTTTTCTACCTTTTTGCAGGGTGGGGTGGTGGGGGTGGTGTGGGGTGGTGTGGGGTGGGGGCGGTGTGGGGTGGGGGACATTGCGCAGTCTACAACTAATGATTAGCTGGTCTGTGTGGGGGGAGAGGTGCGAAATTGGCCATCCTGTATAGGAGGTGGGGGAGGTGCTGTGATCAGCTATGGAGGCCAGTTATAGCTGTGGGGAGGTAGTGTGCTGCTGCTCGGAACAGAGAGATCTATGCACGCACAATGGCGCCTTCTGCTGCAACCTGTCGGCTTTGGGCGAGTGCAGGCCCTGCCTCCTCCTCCTGCTGGCAGGAAACAGATCCTGCTTCATTTTTGCTCAGAGAGTGATAAGATTGGAATTTTGTCTTGCCCAAAAATCGGCATGATTCTGTCTGGTTTTCACTCTCATTCGGCACTTAGAACATTTTTGTTAAGATCGTCTCACCTACGATGTAAGTTACGTGGCTCTGTCTCTGGTATCCTGTAAGTGAGGGTGCGCACCGTAATTCCATGTACTCATGGCTTTATCTTCCCCCAATCTCTGAAACACTCTTTCTTTGTTTGTATATTTACAGGCGCTGTTTGCAATGAATAATGAATAATCTGAACCAACTGTGTTGGTGCTCCCTCGCCTCTTTCTGTGTGTATGTTCAGCGGGGTGATTATGCTGCACTGAACCAATCCTTGAGGCATTATTGCATGGCTTGTGAAAATGGGAATAATCTTCAAGAAAAATATACAAACAAATCTGTAACTGAGTGCACTCAGGTATATTTCCAGCAGAACTGACACCACAATGCCGTAAGACCAGAAGATAATGGAGCAGAATTAGGCCACTCAGCCCATCAATTCTGCTCTGCCATTCAATCATGGCTGATATGATTCTCATCCCTATTCTCCTGCCTTCTCCCTGTGAACCCTTGATCCTCTTATTGATCAAGAACCTATCTATCAATGTCTTAAAAGCACCCAATGACCTGGCCTCCACAGCCCTCTGTGGCAATGGGTTCACCACCCTCTGGCTGAAGAAATTCCTCCACGTCTCTGAGCATCTCTTCAGCCTGAGGTTGTGCCCTCGAGTTCTAGTCTCTCCTACTAGTGGAAACGTTCTCTCCACATCCGCTCTGTCTAGGCCTCTCAGTATTCTGTAAGTTTTAATTAGGTCCTTCCTCAGATACTGAGAGATGGCCAGGAACCATATGTGACACTCAGCGGAGTTCATAACAGCTGAGAAAAGGGCCTTTAATTCAACAAGTCAAATAAGAACACCCCACAGTAACTGATCTATTAATGACTAAGTTGAGACTCAGGATCAGCTGTATCTTTTAAACCTCCCCGAACAAGCTGTCCCTTAAAAAGACAGGAACCGTCCCTGAGATGTATCTGACTCCAAAAAACATTCAGTGCATTAGACATAGAATTCTGCTGTGCCAACCCCAATCCCACCCAGGCCCTACCCCAATTACTCCATGCATTTATCCTAGCTGGTCCCCCTAAGGGGCAATTTAGTATGGCCAATGCACCCTAACCAGCACAGCTTTGGACTGTGGGAGGAAACCAGAGCACCCGAAGGAAACTCACACAGATACAGAGAGAACATGCAAACTCCACACAGACAGTGACCCAAGCCGAGCATCGAACCCGGGTCCTGGGCACTGAGAGGTAGCAGTGCTAACCACTGTGCCACCCATTATTATTATGGGAGTCAATTTGTTCATTAACAAGATTGAATACACTATTAGTTTACGTTTACACAACGCGGGAGTGCTCTGACTTTTAAACCCGCCCATCTGTCGTATTATACAGAACTGGCGTGGTAATGTTGGCATTACCACCTAATGTCACCACGCCCAATAATTCGCCTCTGGATACAGGGAACATTCCCAATTTGGGAGCTTTTTATCCTGCCCGAAGTGCATGTTATTATTTCAGGAAACAACCTTCATTGCGTTGTGGATTTGATACTTTAGCATGTGTGGATGGGTGGATTGTGTAACTTATTAAAGGTTAAAGATATTCAAGGTTCTGAAAGATCTGATAGAGTAAATAAGAAGAAACAGTTTCCCGTTGGTACGGAGAGGAGACAGGTATACAGTGATTGGCGGAAGAAGTGGGGTGGGGATGAGGGTACACGTTGTTTCTGTGGTGAGTTTGGGGGATGTGGAATGCACGGGTTTGGAAGGTGGGGGGGGTGCTAGGTTCAATAGTAATTGTCAATCAGAGCTTGGATATGTCTGTTTGAAAATAGAGAGATGTTTGTCTGGATAATGGATGGTGCTAATTGGATAGCACTTTCAAAGAGCTGGCACGGGCTTGATGGGCCGAATAGCTTCCTGTGCAGCAAAACAGGTGAAATAGGGGAGTCGGTTAGCTCAATCGGCTGGACGGTTGGTGTGTGATGCAGAGCGATGCTAACTGTGTGGGTTCAATTCCTGTAGCAGCTGAGGTTGTTAATGAAGTTCCCCCACCTTCTCATCTTTTCCCCTTGCCTGAAGTGTGGTGATTCTCAAGTTAAATCAGCACCAGTCAGACTATAGTCGTCCAGGAATATGATGACTTTACCGAGTGCACCACATTGCATTGAACAGCTTGAAAAATAGTCAAGTTTTCCAGTCACTGAGTGCAATAGTTTTGGAGAGATTGTCCAGCAACACAGTAAATGTGATCTTGACACACCATTCTCAATAATCTTCAAGTATGGTCAATCCCAGACAAAAAACTGAAGCGTGTTTGTAACCTGTCATCTTTATAGAATCATAGAACCCCTACAGTGCAGAAGGAGGCCATTCAGTCCACCGAGTCTGCACCGATCACAATCCCACCCAGGCCCTATTCCCGTAACCCCTTATGTTTACCCTGCTAAACCCCTGACACTAGGGTCAATTTAACATGGACAATCGACTGAACCCGAACATCTTTGGAGTGTGAGAGGAAACCGGAGCACCCAGAGGAAACCCACGCAGATTCAGGGAGAATGTTCTCACTCCCTACAGAGAGTGGCCCAGGGCTGGAATTGAAACGTGCCCCTAGCACTGTGAGGCAGCAGTACTAACCACTGTGCCACCGTGCTGCCCTCTGTAACCTCTCTACAGCTCAAATACCATGGAAACTCATCCTATATCCAACCTTTCACTTTACTCTGTGGGTGGAAGTGGTAGAGAGAGGTAGAAAAAAAAAGCTGCAAAATTTTAACTAAAGAAGGCTCGAGCATTCATTACAAGACATCCAGTAATTGATTTATACATTTGCATATGTTGGATTTTCAATCAAGCTTCATATCTTGGCCCCTTGACAGACCCTTAGTATACCTCCTGTCAGACACAAATTGTAATGCTAGTTCCTTCAGGCAAATTTTCAGTCAATTCTGATCCTGTTGAATAACAATCATCGCTCAGGGGAAGTACAAAAGACCAACGACAGCTAACATTGATCTTCCTGCTTCTCCCCAGTCCTGCCTCAGGTATCCTATTTTTACAAAGACCAGAATTTCCCCCTCAGGAGCCCTGGAATGGGAGAGCTGTCCCTGACCCCACCACCACCCCACCAGCTCAATTACCTTGAGTAGGAAGAGGATGAAAATGCGAGTCTTTCTTTGGTACGTTTAAAGCAGCTGATTTTAGTAATTTGCAAGTTTCTGTGTTTCAAAATAGCTCTTGCTTTTTCCTTATTGATTTGTCCATGGGATGTCACCATCGCTGGGCAAGCATTTATTGCCCATCCCTGAAGGCATTTAAAAGTCAACTACATGTCTGGGGTCACATGTAGGCCAGACCAGGTCAGGGTGGCAAATTTCCTTCCCTAAAAGACATTCATAAATCAGATGGTGTTTAATGGCAATTGACAATGGTTTCATTGTCATTGTTTGTGTTTTAATTCAAGATTTTAACTGAATTCTAATTTTCAGCGTTTGTCATGGAAGGATTCAAACCACACCCCCAGAACATTGCTCTGGATCCTTGGGTTACTACTTCGGGGGGAATACCAACTTGCTACTTTCTCCCCAGTGTCAAATAGAACATATAGAACATAGAACACTACAGCACAAATAGGCCCTTCGGCCCACAAGTTGCACCATAGAACTATCTGTAACTCCCAATCCCATTAAATGCCATGTACTCATCCAGAAGTCTTTTAAAAGACCCCAGTGAGTTTGCATCTACCACCACCGACGGCAGCCGATTCCACTCACTCACCACCCTCTGAGTGAAAAACTTACCCCTGACATCTCCTCTGTACTTGCTCCCCAGCACCTTAAACCTGTGTCCTCTCATAGTGACCATTTCAGCCCAGGGAAATAGCCTCCGAGAATCCACCCTATCTATGCCTCTCAACATCTTATAAACCTCTATCAGGTCGCCTCTCAACCTTCGTCTCTCCAGGGAGAAGAGACCGAGCTCCCTCAACCTATCTTCACAAGGCATGCCTCCCAGTCCAGGCAACATCCTTGTAAATCTCCTCTGCATCCTTTCAATAGCTTCCACATCCTTCCTGTAGTGAGGCAACCAGAACTGAGCACAGTACTCCAAGTACCTCCCGACTCCGAAACTCAATCCCTCGATTAATGAAGGCCAATACACCATACGCCTTCTTGACCACATCCTCCACCTGTGAGGCCGATTTAAGAGTCCTATGGACCCGGACCCCAAGATCCTTCTGCTCCTCAATGGCTGTTATTTTTGTCTTGTTTTGGCGAGTATGCATTTGATGATCCATTTTGTATCCATTTTGACAATTCCCACTGTACGAATAAATCTACCCATTTAAAAAAAAAATTGATAATATTGATCCTGTTGAGAATTCAGCATCTCTGAATTGTTCCTGTCTTCATGGGGTTGTGATACGGAGATGCCGGCATTAGACTGGGATGGACACAGTAAGAAGTTTCACAACACTAGGTTCAAATCCAACAGGTTTATTTGGTAGCACTGCCAAGTAAACCTGTTGGACTTTAACTTGGTGCTGTGAGACTTCTTACTATTCATGGAATTAGCAGACAATTTAAAAAAAAACTCCTTGACAGGTTTAATATTGATGACGAACGCATGGAACTGTTAAGGAAAGAATATGTATTTTTAGGATTGAGTTAGTTAGAAATATTGTGAAGGGCCAGAATGAGTAAAATTATTGTTTTGCTAGTTGAGGAAATTCAGATCCAATTGTTTAATTCTAAAAAATGAAAAGATTGTTAGAGTTCATGGAATGGAGAACTGCAAGGTATCAGAAGTACCATCAACTAAATGAGAATATTTTGATGTTTTCCTCCTCTGGCTGGCCTCCCACCAGGCTATTGTTCAATTTCCAACCTGGTTTATATATATATGTATTTTTTTAAACCTCTCACCCAGAGCAAAGGCTTCAACTCCTTCCAGTTGTAGACTATCTGCTCTGACCCAATTCCTGTCCTTCTAACAGTAAAGACTCAGGGTCTCGCTGGAGGGGTCTTGCTGATCTCAGGCCCTTGAGGGTGGGTAAGTTCATCACTGTTGTGCAAGTGTTTGACTGACATGTCATTCAGAGTCTGGTTTTACTAAATCTATTCATTTCCCCTAACACTGTGTCATTACCCTGCATTCTCCTCGCGCCCCCTGGCTTTACCCTATCTTGCTTGAGCTGGGAGTACTGTTCCACAGGTGCACATTGACATGGGAGTCTGTTTCCAGCATATAGCCCCGATAAAGCAGTTCCCAGCACTGACTGGAAGGAAGTGCATCCTGTTATTGATGGGGAGTTTGGGGAGTAGGGACAATCACTTCTGAGTTGTGGGCTGGCATGAAATGTGGCATTCTGGCAATTTTTTTCTGATTTCATTGCCAAACCAGCCTGAAGGGAATGGAAAATCCTGGCCACAATTACCATTCCCTTCCCCCTTTAACAGACACCCTGGGCCAGGCTGTAACTCTGGGTAACTGAGTGAGTTAAAACCCCTTCCCTTCTCTCCCAGGAGGGCAACAGCCTACTGGTATTATCGCTAGGTTATCAATCCAGAAACTCAGCTAATATCCTGGGGAACCAGGTTCGAATCCCACCATGACAGATGGTAGAATTTGAATTCAATAAAAACTTAAAATAAGAATTGACTGATAATCATGGAACCACTGTTGATTGTTGGAAAAACCCATCTGGTTCATCAGTAGCCTTTAGGGAAGGAAATCTATCATCCTTACCTGGTCAGCCTACATGTGACACAGCAATGTGAATGACCTCCAAGGGCAACTAGTGATGGGTATTGACTGATTGTCAGCCAGCGACACACATGCTCCACAAATGAATACAAAATGGATTTAGTGTTATGGTTTAGGTCAGAAATTCTAAAGTGTTTTATGGAGCCTGCCTGGATCATAAGTTTTGCAACTTGAATTTGGCTAGAATAAGCATGATAGGTTTCACTTCAGGTCTGATTCAAATGACCCACTCATAAGAACATAAGAAATAGGAGCAGGAGTAGGCCATCTAGCCCCTCGAGCCTGCCCCGCCATTCAATAAGATCATGGCTGATCTGTCGTGGCTCAGTTCCACATTCCCGCCCTCTCCCCATAACCCTTAATCCCCTCTCTTATCAAAAACCCATCAACCCGCGTCTTAAAAATACTTAGCGAGGTAGCCTCCACCACTTCAACGGGCAGAGAATTCTAGAGATTCACCACCCTTTGAGTGAAGAAGTTCCTCCTCAACTCTGTTCTAAACCGCCCCCCCCTTTATCTTGAGGCTGTGCCCCCTAGTCCTGCTATCCTTTCTGAGCGGGGAGTGTCTCTCCGCCTCTATCCTATCCATCCCATTCATCATCTTATACGTCTCAATGAGATCTCCCCTCATTCTTCTAAACTCTAACGAGTACAAGCCTAATTTATTCAGCCTCTCCTCATAGCTCAATCCCCTCAACTCCGGCATCAGCCTAGTAAACCTCCTCTGCACTCCCTCCAAGGCCAAAATATCCTTGCGTAAGTACGGCGCCCAAAACTGCACAAGTACTCCAGCTGCGGCCTCACCAATGCCCTATACAGCCGCAGCAAGACCTCCCTACTTTTATATTCAATCCCCCTCGCTACGAAGGCCAGCATCCCATTCGCCTTCCTGACCACCTGCTGCACCTGCAAGCTGGGTTTTTGCGACTCATGCACAAGGACCCCGAGGTCCCTCTGCACCGTCGCCTGCTGCAGTTTTTCGCCACGTAAGTAATAACCCTTCCTACCATTATTCCTACCAAAGTGGACCACCTCGCACTTGCCAACATTAAATTCCATTTACCAGTTCCTGGCCCATTCGCCTAGCCTATCTAGATCCTTCTGCAGACTCTCCACACCCTCTGCACAATTTGCCGTTCCACCAATCTTGGTGTCATCAGCAAATTTCGACACCATACACTCGGTTCCCTCCTCCAGATCATCTATATAAATGGTAAATAGCTGAGGCCCCAGCACCGACCCCTGGGGCACTCCACTAGTCACCATCCGTCAATCCAAATAGCACCCGTTGACCCCCGCACTCTGCCTCCTATTTGACAACCAATCCTCTATCCACGCTAACACCCTACCCCCAACTCCATGTCCCCTGACCTTCTGCAATAACCTTTTGTGAGGTATCTTGTCAAACGCCCTCTGAAAATCCAGAAAGACCACATCCACCGGCTCTCCTCTCTCCACCGCCCTAGACACATCCTCATAGAACTCCAGTAAATTTGTCAGACACGACTTCCCTTTAATGAAACCATGCTGCGTCTGCTCTATCAAGCAATTCCTCTCAAGATGCCTCGCTATTTCCTCCTTGATGACGGATTGTAACATTTTACCTACAACAGACGTTAAACTAACCGGCCTATAATTCCCTGCCTTTTGCCTGGCACCCTTCTTAAACAACGGCGTAACATTAGCCGTTTTCCAATCTTCCGGCACTTCCCCGGAATCCAGCGACGTTTGGAAAATAACCACCAAGGCATCCACTATCACCTCTGCCATTTCTTTCAGAACCCTCGGATGCATTCCATCCGGTCCTGGCGACTTGTCCACAACCAGCCCCCTCCTGTCTGTCGAGCACCGCCTCTCTAGTAACAGTAATGTCATTAAGACCCTCCAGTCCTACCACCTTTCCATCTCTAACACCTGGCAAATTATTCATGTCCTCCTCCGTGAAGACAGAAACAAAAAAGTTATTCAAGACCTCAGCCATATCCCCATCCCCTACTACTAAGTCCCCCTTCTCATCCTCTAAGGGACCAATGTTCACCCTAGCCAGCCTCTTCCTGTTTATATATTTATAAAAACTCTTGCTATCCTTTTTTATATTAAGCGCTAGCCCAGCTTCATAGTTTCTCCTACCCTTCTTTATCAACTTCTTTGTCAATCTTTGTTGACATTTAAACCTCTCCCAATCCTCTTCTCGCCCACTACTCTTAGCTACTCTAAATGCCTCCGCTTTTAATTTAACACTTTCCTTCACCTCCTTCGTTATCCACGGCTTATTACCTCTCGGAAGCTTTTCTCAAACAAAGTTTATTTATGAATATAGTTAACGGATATAGTAAGAATATTAGCAAGAATTTCTATCAATTACAAACAAAACCAAACAAATGAATGTATAACCCTTAATGAAAAAGGAGCTGGCCCAATCAAACCAATCCCATAAACAATACCTTTCAAACAGGGTTAATACAGCATAGACTAATGCTCACGTGATACTGGAATTGAGGCCTTTGGATGATGTCTGCAGTTCTCTAGACAGACTCAGAACAGTTTGAAGCCTGAATAGCTTCCCAAAACACCAGGCACTCCAGGCAAGCCACCAACAGCAGACTCCCCCCCCCCCCTTCAGAAAGGCAACACCTTCCTTTCAGATAACCAACAGAATTTCCAAAACCTGAGAGAGAGAGACTTTGTTTCAGCTTGATGTTCCTTCTGAAACGAGAACTCAAACTGCAGCTCCAAATGTAAAATGGATGAACTCCTATCGCCTGAACTGCCAACCAGTTTTTCTCCCAACAATGCACAGTCATAAACACCCCAGTAAAAATGAACAAACCTCCCCCCCACCACCCTTTAAGCAGTAACAAAAGGACCCCTCCAGACAAATTGTTACTATAATAACATCAGCTAAGCCTGTGAGCTGCAAACACTGACTGTAAGAACTGCAGAGATCATGATTTAAAAAAAAACCCTTAAAGGTACAATAACATCACATTCGGTATAGCTGCAGCAACAGAGGAAATTCTTCTATCTTCACTAAGTGATCTCTCAGTTGTTGGCACATTCCAGCACTCTAACTGGAAGTTAAATGGGTGGACCAAAAATTTCATTGTGATAACTGTTGTGAGTGAGGTTGTGGACTAAATTCCTCTCAATAGCCGCATCAGCGCTGAAAAATCCTATCCTGATTTACTCAAGGACCTTATTCTGTCTTGCAAACTCTATAAAGTTGCGGTTAAGACAATAAATACGCTCCCAGTGGCAGCATCCAATTATCTCTCGATGAAGCATCAAGCAAGAATTTAATCCACAATTGACACACTTTAGATATTAATTTGAAACAGCAAAAGATGGGACACATTCCGGGAAACTTCCCAAAGTCCTTTGCATTTCAATTAGTCCTGTTTATTTAAGTTTGCCCACATTGTTATAGCCTCTCCCCAGTCATGTCAATATATTGCGCAAAGATGATGGGATATTGTGCTGTGAGTTGGCCATTAACTTGTTACTTGTTAAATACAATGTACACTGTGGGAGTTGGTAAACAGCATGATTCCTCAAAACAGATTTCAGGAAAGGGAGGAGGCTATAAAGCTTTGCTTCATCTTGAGTTAATTCTGCAAACTGCGTGTTCAAATCTTAATAAACAATACTCAGCTGTATCTCCAATGGTAATTTTGATGTCTTGCTTATGTTCGTCAAATGGATTCTAGCCAGATGGTAAAGTATGAAACAAAACACAAATCCGTTTCTTCATAGTTGGTTTATTCCCAGTATGCACTTTACTGCCTCCCTGTTACCTACTAACTCCTGATTATCTGGATAGCCACATGAACAGACTGGGAATGGAGGGATTCAAATGAATGGACCGATGAGCGGTGCAGGCTTGGAGGGCCGAAGGGCCTGTTTCCTGTGCTGTATTGTTCTTTGTTCTTTGTTCCTGGCGTCCCTGCAGTCCCTCTATATACATAAGAACAAAATACTGCAGAGGCTGGAAATCTGAAATAAAAACAGAAAGTGCCGGAAAACACTCAGCAGGCGTGGCAGCTACTGTGAAGAGAGAAACAGAGTTAATGTTTCAATTCTGTACGACTCTTCTTCAGAGTTAAAGAGAGGGAGAAATTGGATGGATTTGAACGCTGTGTAAGAGGGGGTGGAGCAGGTGGAAGAAAGTTAAAGGTCTCGTGATCAGTGGGGGATCAGGAGAGATTTAACAACCATGTTATGGACTCAAGGCAAAGGAAGTGTGAATGATAATGTTGAAGACCAAAGAAGGTGCTGATTGTGGCTTAAAGGTGAGATAGCAGAATGTGTTAATGGCAGAACAAGGGTCAGTGCGTTTTAAGAGCAAAACTTAACAACAGGTGACAAATACTCCTTCTACTTTTTTGATTGTAACCAATTAAAATAACTTAATGAAACTGAAGGGTAAATTGGAAAGGCAACCCCTTAAAGAACACTGCATAAAGCAGAAAAAAAAGAAACTTAAAACGTCAAACTAAGTTGTGGTTAAAGGGGTCAATAAAGGATCCCAATCCCCATGGTGCCCAATGGGCATGGATGGACATCCGGCTATGAATAAAACCACGGTGGAAGGGCAGACAGTCAAGCTGGGTGACCTCAGATAACTGGACTGATCCAAGATGAGCAATTGAGTCAGTTAATATTATATTCACTGGAGTTCAGAAAAATGTGGGATCTGATAGAAACATAAAAAACTCTAACAGGACCAGACAGGGTAGATGCAAGAAGGATGCCCCCAATGGTGGGAGTGTCCAGAACCAGGGGTCACAGTCTGAGGATACGGGGTAAACTTTTTAGGACTGAGATGAGAAGAAATTTATTCACCCAGAGGGAGGTAAACCTGTGGAATTCATTACCACAGGAAGCAGTTGAGGCCAAGACATTGTATGTGCTCAAGAAGGAGTTAGATGTAGCTTTTTGGGTGAAAGAGATGGGAGGAAGGCAGGATCAGGCTATTGAGTTGGATGACCAACCATGATCATTATGAATGGTACAGCATGCTTGAAGGGCTGAATGGCCTTCACCTGTCCCTATTTTCTATGTTTCTATAACTTCCTTGATTGCTGCTGTCCGGAGATAGTCTTTATACACACTCAAGCTACTTTACCAATCAACCCTGACCATGTGTTTATCCAGAACCGTAACAATACAATTAACACAACATTAACAGTGTGTTTCTGAGGTAATTTTGTGTGGAGATTGATTTATAGCAGTCATAACAGGCCACTTCTTGTTATTTGTTTCTCATTTGGCAATTCACGCAAACTTAAATTTGAACATGTCATCCTGAAGCATTCTTTCTGTTACTAAAGTAACGGCCTCTTTCTCTTCATTACCAGCTTGCTGGCAAACCCAGAAAAATGTGCGGCCTGAAATGGCAGTGGGACCAAATTCAATGGTTAAATTTAAAAGGCAAGGAATTTGTGCTAATTCCTTACCAATCACTGGTTAGGCACCAAACTGGATTTTTTATTTAGTCTATTTCTGGGAACCCCACTTTGCGAAAGACATCAAAGCCTTGGGAAAGTGTAGAGAAGAGCAACTGGAATGTTACCAGGGATGACTGAATTCAATAATCGAGGGAAATTAGAGAAACTGGGTTTTTTTTTTCAAAATAGAGAGGTTAAACGTGTTTAAAATTTACCACATATCACCACTTTGTAAATTTACCACATGGACTGCAGTGGCTCAAGAAGGTAGCTCCTTGCCACCATGTTCTCCAGGGCAATTAGGACAGGGCAATAAATGTTAGCCTAGCCAGTGATGTCCACATCCTGTGAAAGAACTTTAAAAATCTATTGCTTTGGTAGAGTAGGAGAGGGAGAAGTTGTTCCCACTGTCCGGAGGGCTGGTAATCAGAGGACAACAGCGATTGGCAAATGAATGTTAGAGGGTTGAGGAAACATTGTCTTTTTTCATTCATTTAATCGGACGAGCGCCGCTTGCTGTGCCAGCTTTTATTGCCCATCTGTAACTGTCATCCAGAGGGCATTTAAGAGTCAAGCACATTGGGGTGGGTCTGGAGTCACATGTGGGCCAGATGGCAAATTTCCTTCCCTAAAAGGGAAGCTTTCTTACAACAATCATTTCAATCCCAGATTTTTACCGGATTCAAATTTAACCATTTGCCGAGGTAGGATTTGAACCAAGTTTCTTTAGGATCTTGCTCTAGATCACTAGTCTGATGATAATGCCTCTGTACCACTGCTTTCCCTTTACTTAATAAGTTGTTGCGATCGGAAATGTGATGTCTGAGCGAGTAATGGAAGCAGATTCAATAAATTATGTTGAACAGGGAATCGGATGAGCATTTGAAGGGAGAAGGGGTACTATGGCTATGAGGATTGAACAGAAGATTAGGGAGTTCTTTTAAGTAACCAGCACAGGCACTAGGGGCACCCTTCAGTGCTGTTTAATGCTGGCATTCGGTGAAACATTGCAACTTATTATTCTATGGTTAACTTCAGAGCTGAAAATTCCAGTTTGCATTTCTAGAAGAGACCAAAATTCAGGGTTACAAATATGATAGTCACCAATAAATGGTGAATTCAGGAGAAACATCTTTACTCAAGGCTGGTGGAACTCACTTTCACAAGGAGTTAAGGAAAATACACAGATACATGAATTTTCCAGCCGCTCATGCCAGCGAGATTCTCTGGTCAAAAATGTTTATTATACGAGCAAATCCAATTGATCTTTGAGTTTTAATTCACTTTTAGCTTTATGATTAACTTGGATGTGGTTTCTGAATTTTTAAACAAGGGTTTGGGGGGGGGAGTAAGGATGGAGGTGAGGTCAGGTTGGGTTTTCAATAATTGACAACTGAGAGATAATGAAGGTTCTGCCAATGTGCTTGTCTCAATCTCAGCCATTTGAGCGCTCAGATATACAACAGGACCGGCACGTTACACATCGGGCAAGAAGTTGTTACTCAATCCCTTTTCCTCATAAACCTCTCAAAAATAGATGATCAGGTCATGAACATATGATAATGTTGCACAGTGGCACAGTGGCTAGCACTGCTGCCTCATAGCGCCAGGTTCAATTCCAGCCAGGGATGCCTGTCTATGTGGAATTTGCAAGTTTTACCGGAGCGGGTTTCCTTCGGCTGTTCTGGTTTTTTTCCAACAGTCTAAAAATGGAATTAAAGAATCCTACTGTGCAGAAGGATGCCATTCGGCCCATCAAGTCTGCATGTACTACAATCCTATCCAGGCCCTAATTCCACAACCGCATGCATTTACCCCAGCCAGACCCCTTGATACTAAAGGGCAACTTAGCATGGCCAATCCACCTAACCCGCACATCTTTGGACTGTGGGAAGAAACCGGAGCACCCGGAAGAAACCTATGCAGACACCCGGAGAAGATACAAACTCCACACAGACAATGAATCAAGCCGGGAATCAAACCCAAGTCCCTGGTACTGTGAGGCAGCAGTGCCAGCCACTGTGCCACCATGCCCCTCCATGGGCAGGGTGTTAAAATACAGTTGAGCCATGATCCTCTTGAATGGTGCAACAGGTTCAAAGGAGAGTCAGTGCAGATGGTGGAATGGCCTCCTTGTGCACTGCGGGGATTTTATGATTCTATGTTGTCAGGGAGATCTTGCTATTTGCCAATTGGGTTGCTCTGTTTCTTATAAAGAATAAAGAACAAAACAGCACGGGAAACAGGCCCTTCGGCCCAACGAGCCCGCGCCACCATTTTAACATTATGAGTCCCCCCTCCACCCATGACCCTTATCTATGCTTATGGCATTCCACATTGAGGGAAGACTAATTTAGGGACAATTTGTTACCTCCAATCAGCCTATTAGCACATCTCTGGGGTGTGGGAGGAAACCGGAGCACCCGGAGAAAACCCACGCAAGCACGGGGAGAATGCGCAAACTCCCACAGACACCGGCCCAAATCCATGTGCCTGCACAAGCAAAAAGCGAAGTCACTTCCAGGTGGTTCTGACCACCTGGTGTAACTGCAACTTTCTACTGTCCTTCTATCCAGAAGAGATAGCATTTGGATGACCTGGAAAACCTGGGGGCCGATTCTGCGCAACCAATTGAGAAAGTTTCACACTGCTCATTGAGGAACCAGCACTTATTAATCATCAGATTTACTAATCCCATCAATCAGGTCAGGTTATGAAGGAGCTTAGGTGGAAGCTCAGGAACTTTCATAGCAGACACCAAATAAAAGTGTTTGAAGGACTGGGAGAGCAGGAGGAGCTAGAGGAAGGACACCCTGATGACAATTTCCACTTCTGAAAGCTAGAGGTGGGGAAGTAGGGAGAGGGGATAGAGATAAGGAATTGTGCAGTCAATGAAGATTAAGACAGGCATTCGAATTTCATTGGCAGCAGAGAATTGTGTGAGATGAAAAAAACAGTGAAAAATTTTGAAGGGTTTGTACAAGCTGTACAGCTAAAGTGACAATTGGGAATATATCAGAGTTTCAGCTCACGTCCTTGCAATTTAATCGCAATGAGAATGGTTCTACCTCAGTAAAGGTGTAGCTAAGAGAGGAACTGTACATACGTTACCAATGAGCATTTTCAAATGATCCAGCGATCGTACAAGTTGATGAATAAGTAAGTCACAGTGTAGCAGAAAGTGAGGAGGTAAATGCTATACTAATTCTATAATACATCAAGAAGACATGTCTTTGGAATGTTGCAATCCGTATTGATCAGCAACTTGTTCCTTCTCGAATGGGGATCTTCATGTATCAACAAAGAAGTAGAGGACAGCAGGCAGGATAAATCCTGGATTTACATCATTCTGCGCTGCAAAGACAAACTAATTACTCTGTTTAGGACAAAGAGTGATGTGGAGATGCTGGCGTTGGACTGGGGTAAACCCAGTAAGAAGTCTCACAACACCAGGTTAAAGTCCAGCAGGTTTATTTGGTAGCAAAAGCCGGGACAGAGGAAAATAAATGGATGCCAATAGATAATTTTAATTGAACTGGGGGGGGGCACAGGATCTGAGGGGTTGGAGTTTACAGTTAGCTGTCCTGTCAGCCAGTGAAAATGCAGCAGCAACTTTTCGGAGATAACTTGTTGGATTTGAGGACTGCTGTGCTGATTGTGGAGTGCCTGTTCAAAGGGAATGACAAGTTTCTTTCATGAGAGGCTGCAACGAGATAGAAGCTCCATCCTAGGACAAGATAGCGCTGAAGAACCTTGTTCCTGGAAGTTCAGAGGACGGACTTGCTTGATGATATCAAGCGGATGCTCAGAACCCGGGGGATTGGTGCTGTGTTAAATCTCCTGTGAGACTGAGCTTGCAGATAAGCAATGCAATGGGGTGTTGGTAACATCGTAACTGCTGTTGTGCTGACTACTAATCCAGAAGCCTGGAGCACTGAGAAAAAAAAAGTCGAAATCTGCCGTGGAAATTAGGGAATTGTGATTCAATTGGTTAGACCAAAAAAAAAATTTGGTATCAGGTTAATTTAAAACTCATCAGTCTCACTAATGCCCTGCAGGGGATGAGGGGGGTAATGGAAAAAAAAAACCTGCCGTCCTAGCTAGTCGCTCTGTTCCATTAGAAATGGTCACTAAATGCTGGCCTTGCTAATGACGTGCATCCAAAAATAAATAGGCTATGTTGATTTGTTATTGCAAGTAGCAGCACGGTGGCACAGTGGTCAGCACTGCTGCCTCACAGAGCCTGGGACCCGGATTTGATTCCTGGATTGGGTCACTGTCTGTATGGGGTCTGCACATTCTCCCTGTGTCTGCATAGGTTTCCTCCAGGTGGTCCGGTTTCCTCCCACCATCCAAAAGATGTGCTGATTGGTCATGCTAAATTGTCCCTTAGTGTACCCAAACAGGTGCCAGAGTGCGCCGACTATTGGATTTTCACAATAATTTCATTGCAGTGTTAATGTAAGTCCACCTGTGGCATAAGTAAGCTTATAAGATGTTTCTTAGTGTCACCAAGTATGTAGTTTAGGGGAATTAGTGGGATAAACATAGAGGATTATGGGAGTGGAGGCTGGATGAGATGCTATGTTGGAGAGTCAGGGTAGATTTGATGGGCCGAACAGCTTCCTTCTGCACAGTAGGATTCTATGATACCATAAAAAGGCCAATGCTAAACCATTTGAGAAGATGCTAAACATCTGTGTGGTGTTTACCTTCAAGGTCAACAAGTTATTTACAGCTCAGTTGGCTGGGTGCCTGGTTCATGATGCAGAGCAATGCCAACTGCGTGGGTTCAATTCCTGTCCCAACTGAGATTATTCATGAAGGCTCCGCCTTCTCAACCTTACCCCTCGCCTGAGGTGTGGTGATCCTCAGGTTAAATCACCCCCAGTCGCCTCTCCCCCACAAAGGGGAGAGCAATCTATGGTCTTCTGGGACTATGGTGGCTTTATCTTTATTGTACAGAAGCACAGTAGTCTGTGTTCCAATTAGATCTAGATCTCAGTCGACTGATGCACTTTCAAGAGCGTTCTGCAGTCTGTGTGGGGTAGATACATACACAGTGCTGTTAGGGAGGGAGTTCCAGTGTTTTTACCCAGTGATCATAAAGGAATGGTGATATATTTCCAAATCAGGGTAGTGTGTGACATGGAGGTGGACCTATCCCTCTATACATTTGCTTCCTTGCTCTTCTAGGTGAAAGAGGTCATGAGTTTGGAAAGTGCTATTGTAGGAACCTTGATGATTTCCTCCCATGCATCTTATAGAGAGCACACACTCCTGGCACTGAGCGTCGGTGGTACAGGGGATGAATATTTAAGATGGCGGATGGGGAGCCAATTAAGGGGCTACATTTTACTGGATGATATCAAGCTTCTCGAGTGTTGTTGGAGTTGCAAGTGGAGAGGCAAGTGGAGAGTATTCCATCACACTCCTGACTTGTGCCTTATTAAATTGGCCTTGGGCAGTCAGGAGGTGAATTACTCGCTGCAGATTTCCCAGCCTCTGACCTGCTGCTGTAGCCACAATATTGACATGACTGGTCCAGTTAAGCCAATGATCATCTATTTGGATGTTGATGGTGACGGACCTTCTGATAAGTAAAAACATGCGCCAGGACTGACCACACGCAGGATTGGTCTGGTAACTGGCCAGTAATATTCACACTACACAAGTTCTTTTAACACTTGAGTTAGATCACGTTAACCTTCTCATGGTGATATCCTTAATCTTCTCAGTGTGCTGGGCCTTTTAGTTACTGCATCAATGGTCTTCATTCCATTATAATTTCATTACTGAGCATGATCAGTGATGGCGGATCCAGTGATGGGAATGGCATTGAATGTCAGGGCTGGCAGTTAGATTCTCTCTTACCAGCACTTGTGTAGTGTGAATGTTACTAACCAGTTATCAGACCAAACCTGGGTGCGGTCAGTCCTGGTGCATGCTTGCTCATCTGAGGAATTGGAAATAGCCCTGAACACTGATCATTCTCATGAATAACTGATGATGGAACAAAGACCATTCATGAAGTAGCTGAAAACGCTAGCAAACTGAGGAATTGAGGAACTGAGAAGATTAAGGACATTATCATGAGGAGATGAAGATGACCTAACTCTCATGATAAAAGATGAATGGAGAGTTTGAAAGGATAAACAGGAAGAAACTTTCTCCTCTGTTGATAAAGTCTCTAAACGTTCCTGGATAATGCCAGGAAGTAATTTCTGACAGAAAGAACGGTGGAAATCTGGAACGTTCTCCTCACAAAGTTGTTGTGCCTGGGGGCCAATCAAAAACTGGGATTGACATATTTTATTTAGACAAGGCCTTAAGAATTATGGAAGCAAGTTTGATGAGAATCATAGATTCCAAATAGTGCAGAAAGAGGCCATTGTACCCACTGAGTGTGCACAATCCCACTCAGGGATTGTCCCCATAAGGTTTACCTTATCCTTACCTTAACCTTACCTTACCTTAAGATTGTCCCCATATGATTTACCCAGTTAGTAGCACGGACACTCAGGGTCAATTTAGCGTGACCAATCCATCTGACCCACACATTATTGGATTGTGGGAGGAAACTGGAGGACCCAGAGGAAACCCACGCAGATATGGGGAGAAGGTGCGAACTCCACACAGGCAGTGACCCAAGTTGGGAATTGAACACAGGTCCCTGGCGCTGTGAGGCAGCAGCGCCAGCCACTGTGCCACCGTGTCTCCCCATGGGCGGAGTATTAAAATACAACTGAGCCACGATCCACTTGAATGGTGCAACAAGTTTAAGGGGCTGAGTGGCCTTTGTGTGTCCTGAAAATGCTATTCCTAAACGCGGTGTTGCAGGAATGAAAAGAAAAAAAATGAAAGAGATGCAAAACCACCGATGCAACCGAAGTGAACTCCGCACAGAGCTGAACTCCAGTCACACTGGAAGCTTTTTAATGAATATATTTGCGAAAAACATTGCCAATCCATTTGTAGGTAAACAGAACATTAATGTAGTGAGTCCCTGACTGAACATACACAGTTATAGCTTAATGATCCCTGAAGAAACCTGGGGTCCTCTCTCTTAGTGAAGGTAATTTGATTACCTGTTGTACTTCACTAAACCTAATCTAATTGTGTCAGGGATAATTCTTTTTGATTAATTGTCTCGTTGGAATGACCGTTTTCCTTTTATTTTGAGGGAGAGGTGTGTAGCTCCCAGGTTCTTTCTTCAAAGAATAATTAGAAATTTTAACCGCAGCTTCTGAACATCAAAGAAACTAATAACTAAAGAGAAAATGCTGGAAAATCTCAGTGGGTCTGGCAGCATCTGTAAGGAGAGAAAAGAGCTGATGTTTCGAGTCCAGGTCATGGAATCCTATAATACAGAAAGAGGCCATTTAGCCCATCGAGTCCGCACTGACAACAATCCCACACAGGCCCTATCCCCATAACCTTACGCATTTACCCTAGGCAGTCCTCTAACACAAAGAGATAATTTATCATGGCCTATCAACCTAACCTGTATGTCTTTGGACTGTGGGGGGAAACCGGAACCCCCAGAGGAAACACAGGCAGACTGGGAGAAAGTACAAACTCCACACAGACAGTGACCCAAGCTGGGAATCAAACCTGGGTCCCTGGTACTGTGAGGCAGCAGAGCTAATCACTGGGCCACTGTGCCACCTCGTCCAGATGACCCTTTGTCAAGATACTAATGACTATTGTGTATCAGTCAAGGGCTATATTCCCAATGGCAGATTCGATACCAGCAAGTGAACAGGAGGCAGGTTTCATCCTGGGACATGTTACATATCAAAAGTCTAAAGGAATACCCAACCATTTCCCGATGGAAGTTGGCTCACTAGTGATGGGACATCAGCAAAGGACAATGCTAACCCTTGATGAAATGTGAGGGTGAACATCCATCGCGCAGGACGGTGATTGGGAAGCAGTGAGATAGATTGAGATTCTCCGCAAACATCGCCCTGCGTTTTGTGGTGGCGGAGGTGGCCAGTCATTTGTCAGCGGTGGGTGGGACCTTCTGGTCCCATTGTTGCTAACACGTTACCTTGTTGACTGCACCCCTCGTTGCCGGGAAACCCATGACATTGGTACATTGTCGGTGGGACAAGAAGAATGGTGGAAAATCCCAGCCCTCATCTTCATGCATCAGTGGAAAACAGGTGACAGTTAATTGACAACCCACTTTACATCCATGCAGCTTTATTTCTATTGAAAATCAGTGGACTTTGTGCACAATCAAGATTTACTGGCATGGTCAGTGATGTGTGGGTTACATAAATAGTAGCACAGAACTTTAGTATTGCTGAAACATGACATTTTGTTGAAGTTTTTCATCTTGCACTCATCAGAACAAGTGCATTAATATTTGGGGGTATCGGGGGGGACAGCAATGTTATACCGTATGTGAAAAAAGTGCTGATTGGTGTTAAGGTTCAGGTAATAAAGTCCAAAATGTTTTATGGATCATACATTTTGCATCTTGAATTTGGCTAGGATAAGCATGATAGGTTTCACTTCAGGTCTGATTCAAATGACCCACTAGGGAGGTTTTATGAAACAAAGTTTATTTAAGAATATCATTAACATGTATGATAAGAATATTAGCAATAAATCAGTCAAATGGACTAATCCTGCTCCTATTTTTCATGTTCTTGAAAGCCCCAGGCACGGGGACATTGAGGAATGACAGGCCTGGGCTTGAGCAGGACAGATTCTCCCACTCACAACCCTGCTCCAACCTTGCATGGCCCATCAGGTCAGAAACTGGAGGGTAGACATTTCAGGAAGGGGATCTTGTCACAGGTATGAACTATCACGGGGGGGAGGGGATGGGGTGGGGGTGATGGTGGCGGGAGAGAGTGAAGGGAGGAGAAAAAGAGAAAGCAAGTATTTATGGGAGGAAAGGCAAGGCCCCGCGTGTGCCCAGTATGTGCCTGTAAAATATGTTCCTGGTCATTAGTTGCACATTAGCAGGCTACTTAGTGCTTTGCAGTGAAATGTAGCCACGCTGCTCAGGGAGATTGATGACTTCATTTCTCACTAAACTGCAACTTGGTGAAACCATCTGTCCTACAGTATGGAATCTGGGAGTAATCATTCTTTATAAAAAAAAAACCTGCCCCAGTGTCAGCAACATCAGTCCTCGTTTCCTGAGATCTATCTGCAGATTGACTTCCAGAAATGCTGCAAATCATCTTACAGTAGGTAGTTTGAAATACTGCCCACATTAGTGTATAGCGTTCCCCTTGTCACATTTCACTGTTCTGAAAGAAGGAATCTTAATCAAAGAGATCCCTTTTAAAAATGTTCCCCAGTAACTGATGGTCCTGGAAGTTCTGAGATTTTTTTGTTATATTTGTTCATGGTATGTGGGCATTGCTGGGCCAGCATTTATTACCCAGCCCTGAGGCCATTTAAGACTCAACCACAATGAGATACTAACAGATCACTGACAGCCTGTGGTGATTCTGAGTTTATAGGCAGAGGAGGAGACCAGTCAGCCCCACGAGTCTCATGCTCCCTTCCATTCTACACTATTCTTGCTAGACTATTAATCCAGAAACTCAGCTAATGTTCTGGGGACCCAGGTTCGAATCCTGCCAAGACAGCTGGTGGAATTTGAATTCAGTAAAAAGAATCTGGAATTAAGAACTTGCTGATGACCACGTTGATTGTTGGGAAAACCCATCTGGTTCACTAATGTCCTTTTGGGAAGGATTTTCCCCACAAGGTGTGCACTGAGTGGAATCTCAGCCAGTCTTAAGAACATAAGAACATAAGAAATAGGAGCAGGAGTAGGCCAACTAGCCCTTCGAGTCTGCCCCGCCATTCAATAAGATCATGGCTGATCTGTCGTGGCTCAGTTCCACATTCCCACCCTCTCCCCATAACCCTTAATCCCCTCTCTCATCAAAAACCCATCAACCCGTGTCTTAAAAATATTTAGCGAGGCAGCCTCCACCACTTCAACGGGCAGAGAATTCCAGAGATTCACCACCCTTTGAGTGAAGAAGTTCCTCCTCAACTCCGTTCTAAACTGCCCCCCCTTTATCTTGAGGCTGTGCCCCCTAGTCCTACTATCTTTTCTGAGCGGGAAGAGTCTCTCCACCTCTATCCTATCCATCCCATTCATCATCTTATACATCTCAATGAGATCTCCCCTCATTCTTCTAAACTCTAACGAGTAAAAGCCTAATCTATTCAGCCTCTCCTCATAGCTCAACCCCCTCAACTCCGGCATCAGCCTAGTAAACCTCCTCTGCACTCCCTCCAAGGCTAAAATATCTTCCTCCATTGAGAGGACCTGGTAGACAGTCCAGCTGCACAGATCTCATTGCCTAGCCACTGACATGTAGATCAACGTACATCTCCTGTACCCACTGACTGGTTATCAGGGTCTGGCTCTCCATGAAGAAGGATGGAGTCACTAATTCACATGGCTGCAATTATAAGCTGAAGGACTCCTCCATAGTTGGCGCCTGAGTGCACGTAGTTTCTAGAAGCTTCGCCAGTTATTTATTTTCTTCATCCTTCAACTGCAGCCTCTGACATGTTGCCAATGACTCTCGAGATACGTCATCACCCTGAGGCTACACACGGGCCTAGCTGGTTGGCCTCGAGGTGAATTTGGAAACCAAGACCTATTTTTTGGTGGGGTGGGGCGGGGGGGGGGGGGTCGATTGTAATTGAAATTACTCAGAGAGGAATGACTGAAACCGAGTGGTAAGTAGTGGTGTGGTCTTCCTCTGTTGCTCTGAGAAGCTGATGAACAGGGGAAGATTGAAGTGGATACCTGGACATGAGCTACTTCCTTACCAAAAGCAAAACAAAGTATGGCCTTGGCATTTCCTCTTCCCACCAGAATCAGGATCAGTGCAATTCAGTATTTTCACAACTAGAGGCTCATCATTGCGACAGTGAGGAAGGTTTGGAATTGATGGACACTATGGGCAGAATTTTCTGGTCGCACTCACCTCAAAACTGGAGGATCCCACCCGAGGGCAACAGACTTTTGCGCGTTGCGTGTCCTGCCCGCTGTGATCCCTCTGGTGCACTGGACAGTAAAATTCAACCCAATTTATAATGCAGGTGATTTGTTAACTTCATATAAGGCACAGCCAGACATTGATAAATTTAATAGAATGGACAGTTATTCCGTATTGGAATACAGTGTTGAATTATCAGGTTATATAACAGATCACAGAAATTCTCTTTGGAGATCTCTAATTCAGTGCTTGCTTTCAAATCATCTTAAGAGCATGGATGGACTTCTTGCTAAATAATGCTAGCCGCTTGGCTGAAGCAGTGGGAAGTGTAGACAGAGTCAATTGATGGGAAGCTGGTTTGTGTGGTGGATTGGACTACACTCACAACCTTTTGTAGATGACAAAGTGTCATCTGGACTCGAAACACCAGCTTTTTCCTCTCCTTACAGATGCTGCCAGACCTGATGAGATTTTCCAGCATTTTCCCTTTTGGTTTCAGATTCCAACATCCGCAGCAATTTGCTTTTATTTTTTGCCCATCCATCTAGTTGTAGATTAAAAATTCTACTAAAGGATGGGTGAATATACTAAACGTATTGAAGCGATCAGTTGGAAATGCGATATATGATAAAAAAAATTGAACATAAGAACATAAGAACATAAGAAATAGGAGCAGGAGTAGGCCATCTAGCCCTTCGAGCCTGCCCCGCCATTCAATAAGATCATGGCTGATCTGTCGCTGCTCAGTTCCACTTTCCCGCCCTCTCCCCATAACCTTTAATCCCCTCGCTTATCAAAAACCCATCAACCCGCGTCTTAAAAATATTTAGCGAGGCAGCCTCCACCACTTCAACGGGCAGAGAATTCCAGCCAGAGTGAGCATTTCATTAGCGAGATACTTTCTAGAAATTGTAGTAATTGACTTGAAAGTCAAGTTGAAGAAGAAAACATTTCTCTCTGGTATGCCATTGACGTAGCAACTGGATTCAGTGTGACAGCAGTGATGCTGAGTGAAGACAAAAAGGTCATTGTGTACAAGATATTGGGAAAATAGGTAAGAGCTAGACAGAGGGTTAAAATCCTAACTGACAATGGAGGGGTGGATTTGCCAATGATGAACTTAAACGTAACATATGAACATTGCAGCATTTAGCACAATAGTGGAAAGTCCCTGCAGTAATGAAGTTTGTGACTGAAATCACGCGGTAATTCTTCAGATGCTTTAAGAAACCTCTCAGAATGTGTTAAGGAGTGTACATATTAGTACACGTACTGGAAGTCTTAAAGCGCATCAAGGTAGATAAATCCCTGGGACCTGATGAAGTGTATCCCAGGACATTGTGGGAGGCTAGAGAGGAAATTGAGGGTCCCTTAGAGATATTTGAATCATCGATAGCCACGGGTGAGGTGCCTGAAGATTGGAGAGTGGCAAATGTTGTGCCTTTGTTTAAAAAGGGCATCAGGGAAAAGCCTGGGAACTACAGGCCAGTGAGTCTCACATCTGTTGTGGGTAAATTGTTAGAAGGTATTTTGAGAGACAGGGTCTACAGGCATTTAAAGATGCAAGTACAGATCAGGGACAATCAGTGTGGCTTTGCGAGTGGAAAATCATGTCGCACAAATTTGATTGAGTTTGCAGTGCAGTTATGTTTTCTACATGGAGTTTAGCAAGGCCTTTGACAAGGTACCGCATGGTAGGTTGTTTCATAAGGTTAAACCTCACAGGCGTCGGAGAGATATCTAAATGAATACAAAGTTCGCTTCTTGACAGAAGCCAGGGTGGTTGTAGACGGTCGTTTTTCAAACTGGAGGCCTGTGTACCTCAGAGATCAGAGCTGGCTCTACTGTTATTTGTCATTTATATTAATGATTTGGATAAGAATATAGGAAGCACGGTTAGTAAGTTTGTGGAAGACACTAAGATTGTTAGCATAGTGGACAGTGAAGAAAGTTATCTCCAATTGTAATGGGATCTTAATCAATTGGGCCAGTGAGCTGATGAATGGCAGATGGAATTTAATTTAGACAAACGTGAGATGATGCATTTTGGTAGACTGAACCAGGGCAGGACTTACTCAGTTAATGGTAGGACTTTGGGCAGAGTTATAGAACAAAGAGACCTAGGAATACATATTCATAGCTCCATGAAAGTGGAGACACAGGGGAACAGAGTGGTGAAGAAGGCATTCGGCATGCTTTGTTTCATCGGTCAGAACATTGTATGCATGAGTTGGGATGACTTGTTGAAGTTGTACAAGACATTGGTAAGGTCACACTTGGAATACTGTGCGCAATTCTGGTCAACCTATTAAAGAAAGGATATTATTAAACTAGAAAGAGTGCAGAAAATATTTACTAGGATGCTACCGGGACTTGATGGATTGAGTTATAAGGAGAGGCTGGATAGTCTGGGATTTTTTACTCTGGAGCATGGGAGACTTAGGGGTGATTTTATAGAGGTTGATAAAATAATGAGCGGCACAGATCAGCTAGATGATCAATATTTTTTCCTAAAGGTAGGAGAGTCTAAAACTAGAGAACATAGGTTTAAGATGAGAGGGGAGAGATACAAAAGTGTCCAGAGGGGCAAAGTTTTCACACAGAGGATGGTGGGTGTCTGGAACAAGCTGCCAGATGTAATAGTAGAGGCAGGTACAATTTAAGAAGCATTTAGATAGTTACATGGGTAAAATGGGTATAGAGGGATATGGGCCAAATGCGGGCAATTGGGATTAGCTTAGGGGTTTTTTAAATAAAGGTGGCATGGACAAGTTGGGCCGAAGGGCCTGTTTCCATGCTGAAAAAAGCAGAAGAATAACCAAGCTCCCAATTGATGTCTGTCCTGGCGTGGGCAATCCGTGCGAAGAATTCACTTCTAGTGGTTAGAGGCTACATTCCCTGTCAATGTGTTCATGGGAGAAACTCGAAGGTGCCTTTGGTGATGTGGGATTGTTTCCTTATCTTGGAAAGGACGACACTTTGTTCAGTTTTTTCCAGAGCTTGTATTTTCTGTATCCAGGGAGAAGGACAGTTACCTCGGGTGAATTTCCAGAGGTTTACAGAACTGCAGAAGTCCATCAGAAATACAGCCTGATCCCGGGGACATAAGGGAAAGGTTGAAAGAGTAGAAAGATCTGGGTGAGTGATGGAAAAAATAGTAATTTTGCAACATGCCAATCATATGTTAGGGTGCATTCCTTGACACTAATTAGGACTGATTTACAGAAAATGAGCAGGTCACAGAGTGCAGAGGCACATTGCAATTAACACGCACATTTATTTGATAATTACAAGCTGCAGGTTATAGTAGGTAATAGGGTTGACTGGATATGGACAAAGTGATACTGAGGCACAGGATAAAGTTGTTTGTCCCAGAGGATAACTACCCCAAGTTGGCACTCGGGTAACATATATGCCAATCGGGGGCCAGTGTGAGGAGGGATGTCAGAATTATGGAGAGGGCAGGAAATACAAATATTGTCTGAATGAGAAGCGGAGGCAAATGAGGCAAAATGTGGAAGACCAGAAAACACAGTGTGAGCTCTCAAAGTGGACCAGGAGGTGATCAGGAGATGATTATGGACTTACAAAAGGGATTTTTCTTTTAATTCGGTCAGAGAACCTGGGCACTGCTGGCTGGGCCAGCATTTATTGGCCATTTCTAATTGTCCTTGAAATGAATGGCTTGCTAGGCCATTTCAGGGGGGCTGTCAAACACACTGGGTGGGTGTGGAGTCACATGTAGGCCAGACCGGGTAAACATGGCAGATTTCCTTTCTTAAAGGACATCAGTGAGCCAGATTTTTTTTAAATGATAATCAACAATGGTTTCATGGCCATCTTTAGACCTTTAAAATTCCAGATCTTTGGTGAATTCAAATTTAACCGTCCGCCAGGTGGGATTCGAACCAGGGTCTCCAGAGCAGATACCCTGGGTGTCGAGATTGATGGTCCAGTGACAATGCCACTATGCCATTGCCTTCCCTAACAGGATTTACAGGAGGGGGATATCATGCAAGCCTGAAAGAGATGGGAGGGTGACTGGAGTCAAAGTTGACAAGAATAAGGACCATAGAACAGCAAAGGAATGCCAGTAGATGCAAAGGCCTCAGGATTGAGAAGGTTTAATGGCTGAAGCCACATTAGTGACTTAAGATAGTCAAAATATCGGGCCCGACTTTCCTGAACTAGGACTAACTGGCTAAACCAGTGGGAAAGCATGTTGGCGGCATATGTGAGGGATTTACCCACCTGAAACATTTGTTAATGAGCTCATTTCAAGTAACCTGAGGACAGCCCCACTGTCCCGAGACCAGGCCACCATTTTTAAAGTGCCTGCCAAACTCCACGCTCAGAGATAGGTTCTCCCCGCTAAAAATGAAGTGATGCCCCCTCCCACGCGCCCCCCCCCCCCCACCCCCCCAGCTCCCCACACTGACCAGGGGATTAGCATCAACTCCTCAGCAAAGGGGGGCATCCTCCTTCCCATGTACAAAAAACAGGTAATCCCTCCCCAGATCAACATGCAATGCTTTGAAAAGGATTCCACTGATAGCTCAATGGACTTCTGCTCCAGCCACCTGTGTTTATTTTCATCCCCTTCATGGATGAACGCAACTCAAGTACCCCATTGATCCTGATTGCAGTGTTGACAGAGTCTAACCCTGATTGACAGCCTGTGATCCTTTTTTCGAAACGATTGCGCTTTGCAAAAGAGGAAATTCAATCCTGAATATTTCTCTACTGTTTCCATGGTAACCCCATCGAGCTTTTCTACAGGACCCAAGTCCTAAACATACTGGCCTGCTGAGCAGAGATTCTGCTGGTTCTGTAAGATATAAAGAGTGGGATTTCCCACACAACCCACTGCGTGTTTCATGGCGTTAGAGACAGCTGGCCATTGGCTGGTGGCGGGATCTTCTGGTCCCACTGGTGTGAAAAGTTAGACAATTCCAGTCACGGTGTCTCAGCAATTTATTTATCTTCATGTGTCGGGTTTGTGCCCTTCACCCTGGGGTCCGTGCTTCCTGGTCCTTGTCGCTTTCTAAGTTCATAAGATATAGGGGCAGAATTAGGCCATTCGGCCCAATCGAGTCTACTCTGCCATGGTAACATGGAATACATCCATCTTGAGTCCAATATTGTCTCCACAGTAAATAATATGGCTGTAAATCTAATGCGTTCACATTTTCAGTCTGAACCTAGTTGTTTGCAATTCCTGCATCCACCAGCGTTGTGTAACTTTCCGAATGCGACTTTCTTTTATCTTCCAGTCTGTTCTTTTGTTCTCCCCTTTCACCCTTGTTTCACCCTGGCCTACAGTTCAAAACTCACGACAAGCCTTCAAATCCTCCACTGGAATCCATGCAACAGTGAAAACCAGCATTTATGCTGCATAGAACATACAGTGAACATACAGAACATACATAGAACATACCAAATAAACCTGTTGGACTTTAACCTGGTGTTGTGAGACTTCTAACTGTGTAGAACATACAGACCAGAATCAGACTATTCAGCTGGTGTTATGCTCCAAATAAATTTCTTTCTACTCGTCTTCATCACATAGAAACTAGAAGCAGGAGAAGGCCGTTCTGCCCTTCAAACCTGCTCTGCTATTCACCTTGATCATGGCTGATCAGCGAATTCAGTACAAAAACAGAAAATGCTGGAAACTTTCAGCAGGGCTGACAGCATCTGTGGAGAGGGAATAGAGCCAATGTTTCGAGTTTGGATGACCGTTAACCAGACTCAAAACATTAACCCTATTCTCTACCCACAGATAATGTCAGGCTGAGGTTTTCCAGCATTTTCTGTTTTTGTTTCAGGATCCCCGTTACTTTGCTTTAATCAAATTCAATTTCCTGATCCCATAATTCCTTGATCCCTTTGACCCCACGAGCTTTATCTTCTCTATCAGTATAACCTCCATGATCATGGGTTCCTCCAGCTGAGCCCCACAGTGGCACAATGGTTAGCACTGCTGCCTCACAGCACCAGGAACCTGGGTTCAATTCCTGGCTTGGATCACAACCTGCACATTCTCCCCATGTCTATGTGGGTTTCCTCCGGGTGCTCCGGTTTCCTCCCACAGTCTGAAAGAACATAAGAACATAAGAAATAGGAGCAGGAGTAGGCCATCTAGCCCTTTGAGCCTACCCCGCCATTCAATAAGATCATGGCTGATCTGTCGTGGCTCAGTTCCACATTCCCGCCCTCTCCCCATAACCCTTAATCCCCTCTCTTATCAAAAACCCATCAACCCGCGTCTTAAAAATATTTAGCGAGGCAGCCTCCACCACCTCAACGGGCAGAGAATTCCAGAGATTCACCACCCTTTGAGTGAAGAAGTTCCTCCTCAACTCTGTTCTAAACCGCCGCCCTTTTATCTTGAGGCTGTGCCCCCTAGTCCTACTGTCCTTTCTGAGCAGGAAGAGTCTCTCCACCTCTATCCTATCCATCCCATTCATCATCTTATACGTCTCAATGAGATCTCCCCTCATTCTTCTAAACTCTAACAAGTACAAGCCTAGTTTATTCAGCCTCTCCTCATAGCTCAACCCCGTCAACTCCGGTATCAGCCTAGTAAACCTCCTCTGCACTCCAAGGCCAAAATATCCTTGCGTAAGTGCGGCAACCAAAACTGCACACAGTACTCCAGCTGCGGCCTCACCAATGCCCTATATAGCCGCAGCAAGACCTCCCTACTTTTATATTCAATCCCCCTCGCTATGAAGGCCAGCATCCCATTTGCCTTCCTGACCACCTGCTGCACCTGCAGGCTGGGTTTTTGCGACTCATGCACAAGGACCCCGAGGTCCCTCTGCACCGTCGCCTGCTGCAGTTTTTCGCCACATAAGTAATAGTCCTTGCTACCATTATTCCTACCAAAGTGGACAACCTCACATTTGCCAACATTAAATTCCATTTGCCATTTCCTGACCCATTCGCCCAGCCTATCTAGATCCTTCTGCAGACTCTCCACACCCTCCGCGCAATTTGCCGTTCCACCAATCTTGGTGTCATCAGCAAATTTCGACACTCTACACTCGGTTCCCTCCTCCAGATCATCTATATAAATGGTAAATAGCTGAGGCCCCAGCACCGACCCCTGGGGCACTCCACTAGTCACCAACCGCAAATCCGAATAGCACCCATTAACCCCCACTCTCTGCCTCCTATTTGACAACCAATCCTCTATCCACGCTAACACCCTACCCCCAACTCCATGTCCCCTTACCTTCTGCAATAACCTCTTGTGAGGTACCTAGTCAAACGCCTTCTGAAAATCAAGGAAGACCACATCCAACGGCTCTCCTCTATCCACCGCCCTAGACACATCCTCATTGAATTCCAATAAATTTGTCAGACACGACTTCCTCTTAACGAAACCGTGCTGCGTCTGCTCTATCAAGCAATTCCCCTCAAGATGCCTCGCTATTTCCTCCTTGGTGACGGATTCTAACATTTTACCTACAACAGATGTTAAACTAACCGGCCTATAATTCCCCGCCTTTTGCCTGCCACCCTTCTTAAAAAACGACGTAACATTAGCCGCTTTCCAATCTTCCGGCACTTCCCCGGAATCCAGCGACGTTTGGAAAATAACCACCAAGGCATCCACTATCACCTCTGCCATTTCTTTCAGAACCCTCGGATGCATTCCATCCGGTCCTGGGGACTTGTCCACAATCAGTCCCTCCAGTCTGTCGAGCACCGCCTCTCTAGTAACAATAATGTCATTGAGACCCTCCAGTCCTACCATCTTTCCATCGCTAACACCCGGCAAATTATTTACGTCTTCCTCCGTGAAGACCGAAACAAAAAAGTTATTCAAGACCTCAGCCATTTCCCCATCCCCTACCACTAAGTCCCCCCTCTCATCCTCTAAGGGTCCAACGTTCACCCTAGCCAGCCTCTTCCTTTTTATATATTTATAAAAACTCTGACATGCTGGTTAGGTGCATTGGCCGTGCTAAAATCTTCGTCAGTATACCTGGAGTGTGGCGACTAGGGGATTTTCAATAACTTCATTGCAGTGTTAATGGGAGGCTACTTGTGCTATCAATAAATAAACTTTGAACCTCTCATTAAATGCATCAATACTATTTGCCTCAACTCTCCCTGTGGTACTGATTTCTAAGTTCTAACCTCTCCATTTACAGGAATTTCCCCTGAATTTACTTGTGACTTTCTTATATTGATGTTTACTGGGATTTGGTGGAAATCTCCTCCCCACATCTAATCTAATCTGAGTGACCTTTATCACATCACTTCTGGGCCTAAGGGATTAAGCCTGGGTATCACCTTTGTAAAGTTTTAGCCTCTAATTAAAGGATGGACCTGTTGTGATTAGTGAGGTATGTTAGAGGTTAATTGTGTGGCATTACTCTTTCGAGTATTGTGCAGCAGTGTGACTGCACCTACACTGTTACCTTCCTATTTATTTTCAACTTTGCAATATAAATTGGTCAACAGGTGTAATGTTTGGATGAAAGATTACCCCATCCTCTCTAAGCAGGGAGATCCTGGAAACATTAAAGATTGTACACAGCAGAAAAACGTGTCAAAAGCAGTACTGAGGCAAACTTGCTGAAAGCGAGGAAGAATTCAGTGCAATTATTAATTATGATCCATTAGCTGTCAGGATCTTAACTGAATATACAGGAGTACCATAGCAACAGTCGGTATAAAATACAGCTAGCTCTAATTGATGTCATTTATTACAAGAACATCCCTTCCACAATACACCTGAGCTTTTAAAATCCTCTGAGGTCCATTCAGGTGATGGAGCAGCTATTAAATAAATGACTCATAATTGTAAAAGATTTGGCCCCGAAATCGCTCCCTGGCTGCGTCAAGATTTGTTCCCCGGCTACCCCCGCTCTACCTGTGTTCTTTAACAAAAGTCGAGACATCACGGCTTACTAGATCGACAGACAAGAATGCCTTTATGTGTCATTGTTGTGGCTGTGAATTTTAAGAACCATCGTAAACCAACTTTAATAAACAGCAGTAAGTGTTAAATTTATTTATTAGTGTCACAAGTAGTCTTACATTAACACTACAATGAAGTTACAGTGCAAATCGCCTAGTTGCCACACTCTGGTGCCTGTTTGGGTACACTGAGGGAGAACTTTGCATGGCCAATGCACCCTAACCTGCACATCTTTCAGATTGTGGGGGGAAACGGGAGCACCTGGAGACATGGGGAGAAGGTGCAAACTCCATAGACAGTGAGCCAAGCTGGAAATTGAACCCGGGTCCCTGGCGCTGTAAGGCAACAGTGCTAACCACTGTGCCATCGCCTCCTGCGCTGTAGGGATTCTATGGAACCTGTGTTTAGCTCATTTAGATATCAATTACTGTTTCGGAGCACGGTCCAAGGCAACATTCGATATTTTAGGCAACAAAATGCTTAGATTTTCATTCTCAATCTCAGCTAATATTCTATCCAATGAAAATGCGACTGACTTTATCCCCCAGCATTAGCTGCATAAATGTAAAATTCTCTATTTATATAACAAAACAGATGGGGCAAAATAGGCTATAGTTTTAGAGAGAGGAATTAAAGAGCTTGAATTCTCTCCCAATCAACACTCCTCAGAATGACTTTTGCTATCTCCTCTGAAAACAATTCCAATTAAACATGATGCTGTTGGAATGGATGGAAGGAAATTGCTGCAATGTGCTAATTATTAACACCACAGGGGTTCTGAGGACTGGTTACAAACCCAGCAGCTGTTAACATGAGACAGATTTGACCATTCACCATTGGTTCATCGAATGAAAATGAATCAATGCCGCAGAAGTTAATTCTTCAGAGGAGTTTGTTGTTTTGCTTTGAGGATTTAGGTTTGTTCTGATTTCTGATTGATTAGCCGGAGCCTCAGAAAGAGAATCCCTTCAGTGCCGATGTAAATCCGGCTGCAGTTAAAGGAACAGAAGGGAATGTCTTTCCTGACAGGGGGATAATACCTGATCTCCTCTTTCAACACAGTTTTATGCTAGTTCAAGCCTACCAATTGGGCACAGTGGTTAGCACTGCTGCCTCACAGGGCCAGGGACCCGGGTTCAATTCTGGCCTCGGGTCACTGTCTGTGTGGAGTTTGCATGTTCTCCCCATGTCTGCATGGGTTTCCTCCGGGTGCTCCTATTTCCTCCCATGGTTCAAATATGTGTGGGTTAGGTTGATTGGCCATGTTAAATTGTCCCTGGTGTCAGGGGATAAGAAGGGTAGATATATGGGGATAAAGGAATAGGGCACGTGTGGGATCATAGTCAGTGCAAACTGCACTGAAGAGATCCTATGATTCCATTCTATGAAATAGAGTGTGCTTGCCCTGCACGTGACCTGTGGGCTGGATGTGACATCCCCAGCGTGGCTCCTAGAGACAGCTTTTAAAAATCCCAGTAAGTGATGTAGAAGATACTGAAATAATCTTCAGTGCGGGTATTCAGGATTACAGAACAAAGATATTTAGATGCAGCTAAGATTAAAAATTAGCCATGATTTAATCGAATGACATAACAGGCACAAAGAGCTGAATGGGCTCTTCCTGTGCATTGTCTTCCTGTGTGCCTTATTGCAGTAATGAATCTTAGAACCTGGAACAACACTGAATGCTTCATTGTTTCATGATGGGAAAGTGAATAATCAGAGGATTACCGTAGAATCCGTTTTGCGTGACACTGTGGTTTTGATTTGATTTGATTTATTATTGTCACATGTATTAACATACAGTGAAAAGTATTGTTTCTTGCGCACTATACAGACAAAGCGTACCACTCAAAGAGAAGAAAATGACAGAGTGCAGAATGTAGTGTTACAGTCATAGTGAGGGTGTAGAGAAAGAGCAACTTAATGTAAGGTAGGTCCATTCAAAAGTCTAACAGCAGCAGGGAAGAAGCTGTCCTTGAGTCGGTCGTTAGGTGACCTCAGATTTTTGTATCTATTTCCTGATGGAAGAAGGTGGGAGAGAGAATGTCCGGGGTGTGTGGGGTCCTGAATTATGCTGGCTGCTTTGCCAAGGCAGCGGGAAGTGTAGACAAAGTCGACAGATAGGAGGCTGGTTTGTGTGATGGATTGGGAAACATTCACGACTATCATAGCTCCTTGCAGTCATGGGCAGAGCAGGAGCCCATACCAAGTTGTGATACAACCGGAAAGAAAGCTTTCTATGGTGCATCTGTAAAAGTTAGTGAGAGTCAAAGCTGACACGTCAAGTTTCCTTCGTCATCTGAGAAAGTAGAGGGGATGGTGGTCTTTCTTAACTATAGTGTCAGCATCGGGGGACCAGGACAAGTTGTTGGTGATCTGGACACCTAAAAACCTGAAGCTATCGACCCTTTCTGCTTCGTCTCCATTGATGTAGACAGGGGCATGTTCTCCTTTACGCTTCCTGAAGTCGATGACAATCTCCGTTGTTTTATTGACATTGAGGGAGAGATTATTGTTGGTTCACCAGATTCTCTATCTCACTCCTGTTCTCTGTCTCATCATTGTTTGAGATCTGTGTCATCAGCAAACTTGAAAATCAAATTGGAGGGGAATTTGGCCACAGTCATAGGTGTATAAGGAGTAAAGTAGGGAGCTTAGAACACAGCCTTGTGGGGCACTGGTGTTGAGGGTGATTGTGGAGAAGGTGTTGTTGCCTATCCTTACTGATTGTGGTCTGTGAGTTAGGAAGTTCAAGATTGAGTCGCAGAGAGAGGAGAGTGACCCAGGACACAAAATTTGGAGATGCATTTCATTGGCATAATGGTGTTGAAGGCTGCACTGTAGCCAATAAATAGGAGTCTGACATAGATTTCTTTTTTCCTAAGTGTTCCAGGGTTGAGTGCAGGGCCAGGAAAATGGCATCTACTGTGGACCTACTGCAGTGGTAGGCAAGTTGTACTGGATCCAGGTAGTCCAGGAGGCTGGAACTGATTTGTGTTATGACTAGCCTTTCGAAAGACTTCATAATGATGGACGTCAGGCCACCAACTGATAATCATTAAGGCACATTGCTTGGCTTTTCTTAAGTACTGGGATGATGGTTGTCTTCTTGAAGGAGATAGGGACCTTGGAGTGTTGTAAAGAGAGGTTGAAGATGCCTGTGAGTACCCCTGCCAGCTGATCTGCGCAGGATCTGAGTGCCCGTCCCCAACCGGGCCAGTCGCTCTCCATGGGTTGACCTTTGAGAAAGCTGCAATGGTGACCCCCGATACAAGTTCATCTAGGGCTTCCCGGGTGGAGGGCACGCTCTCGCTGACCTCTTGGTGGTGACAGTGCAAACCCAGGACAAACAGCAGCATATCCCCTCAACAGATCAGATTGACAGATTGTGACATTCTCAGTGCAGAGACTGGGGAGGACGGTGAATTAGTCTGGGTGAATTCAATGTCAAATCAGGTGCAGGAACTGAAATCGAAAGAGCGAGAAAAATTGTATTAATGGGGAAGAAAAGACAGGAGAAAAGTTAATAAAGTAATAAATCTAACACAAATCTTCCAGTCTCAACATCAAATCCAACAACTTCAGATGATTTGCTCTACCCCATCTCGGCTCTTTTTGTTTTTGTTCTACTTTATTTAATTTTTTACAGTTCTCTGTCTTTTATTTCTTTATTGTCTTTCTTCATTTTCCTTCCTCCTCCACTCTTTCCCCCCTACTTCATCCCCCTTCCCTTATCTTTTCTCTCTCCTCTTCCTCTTTTATACATTCTACCTCTGTCCCATTACCCACCCTCCCCCCACCCCTCACCCACCAACATCTTCATCTGTCACAGCTTACAGCTTCTCTACCATTTGGCCGTTCACACCCTCTATTCTCTCTATGGGCTGCCGTTAGCAGCCTTTTCCCTGATTTCTGTGGCTATGACTCATCTTTCATTCCCTCACCCCACAGTAAAAATATCTCCCACTTTCTATGCTTTTTAGCTTTGACAAAGGGTCATCTGGACTCGAAACGTCAGCTCTTTTCTCTTCTTACAGATGCTGCCAGACCTGCTGAGATTTTCCAGCATTTTCTCTTTTGGTAACATAAATCACAAACAATAAGTAAAAACTGATCAATTTAAGACTCCATGCTTGTGATGAATTATTTTCAATGCCAGAGAGGTTGACTGGCAGTGTTGAACACTGATCAGAGTGATCGCCAGTTACTTTGACTTGAATGCACTAAACTTAACTTTCTGTGGCAAGTTTAATTTGTATCTACTGTGCAAATGCAACAGTTTCCTGCTGTTTGTTGCAGATCATTGCGGAGATGCCATGTTTGTCAAGTTAATGATAGAAATACGCAACGTGGACAGGGATATTTGAATGTCTATGTTTAGCTGCTTGTTTGCTTGATGTCTGAAATTGCCATACCATTTACGGGCAAATGACAGCGTGCATCAATATCCTCACCATTAGTTTGACAGGAGAATCTGAGCCAATAACTGATTGGTACTTGTTTCCCGTCACAAACAGCCAACATTTTGATTGATGAAGTGTTTGGAAGAGTTCCTGCAGAAGAGGCTGTGCAGGGATAAACAATTGATCAAGGCCTAATATGTGTGCTAGTTTTATATGAGGATTAGCAGAGGCAACACTCCTTCACCCACATTACAGTGACATTTAATGCTTTGAGCGATATACACCCCCATCATTAGCTTCAAGTTATTTAATCCATTAATAACAATGCCATGAAATAAATAGCTCTCCTTTCAAAAGAACTTGTTTTATTGTTACGTGTTTGCTGCATCTCAACATGGTGCTAACTGGTTAACAACTGTTCCTATATGGAATAGTGGAACTATAGCCATTTAATAAGGCAAATGGGTAATAGCTTAAGAACACAAGAACTAAGAGCAGGAATAGTCCATCTGACCCCTTCAGCCTGCTCCACCATTCAATAAGATCATGGCTGATCTTTTTGTGGACTCAGTTCCACTTACCCGCCTGCTCATTATCACCATTAATTTCTTTACTGTTCAAAAATTTATGTATTTTTGCCTTAAAAACACTCAACTAGTCACCTCAACTGCTTTACTGTGCAGGGAATTCCATAGATCCAAAACTCTTTAGATGAAGAAGTTCCTCCTCAACTCAGTCCCAAATTTGCTCCCCCTTATTCTGAGGCCATGCCCCCAGTTCTAGTTCTAACCAGTGAAAACAACTTCCCTGCTTCTAACTTATCTATTCCTTCATAATTTTATAGTTTCTATAAGATCTCCCCTCATTCTTCTGAATTCCAAAGAGTAAAGCCCCATTCTACGCAATCTGTCCTCATAAGCCAACCCTCTTAACTTCAAAACCAACGTAGTGAACCTCCTCTGTACCCTCCCCAGTGTCAGTATATCCTTTTCTATCCGAATGACACACTGAATGTATACAATGGATATCACATCTATCTCAATTGTATTGAAGCACCTTGGAATGCAACCTGTTTCATCTAGACAACCTTAAAATACCTGTAATGTTTCATAGAACATAGAACATAGAACATTACAGCGCAGAACAGGCCCTTCGGCCCACGATGTTGCACCGACAGTTAAAAAACAATGACCCACTAACCTAAACCAATCCCTTTTCGTCCATAAACCTATCCACGGATCTCTTAAACGCCCCCAAACTAGGCGCATTTACAACTGCAGCAGGCAGGGCATTCCAATCCCTCACCACCCTCTGGATAAAGAACCTATCCCTGACATCCGTCCTATAACTACCCCCCCTTAATTTAAAGCCATGCCCCCTCGTGCTAGCTTTCTCCATCCGAGGGAAAAGGCTATCACTGTCCACCCTATCTAAACCTCTAATCATCTTATATGTTTCAATAAGATCCCTTCTTAGCCGCCTTCTTTCTAGCGAAAACAACCCCAAATCCCTCAGTCTCTCCTCATAGGACCTCCCTTCCATACCAGGCAACATCCTGGTAAACCTCCTCTGCACCCTCTCCAAAGCCTCCACATCCTTCCTGTAATGTGGGGATCAGAACTGCACACAGTACTCCAAGTGCAGCCGCACCAGAGTTGTGTACAGTTGCAACATGACGCTGCGACTCCTAAATTCAATCCCCCTACCAATAAACGCCAAGACACCGTATGCCTTCTTAACAACCTTATCTACTTGATTCCCAACTTTCAGGGATCTATGTACACATACACCTAGATCCCTCTGTTCATCCACACTATTCAAAGTCCTCCCGTTAGCCCTATACTCTACACATCTGTTGTTCCTACCAAAGTGAATTACCTCACACTTCTCCGCATTAACCTCCATCTGCCACCTCTCGGCACAGCTCTGCAACCTGTCTAAGTCTTCCTGCAAACTGCGATACAGACAAACTTTCTTTGTCTGTATCGCAGCATCTCAGAGTGTAACTTGATGCATGTAAAGAACCTGAATATTATTGAACGCTGTGTGCTGGCCATTTTGTAATGTTTCTAATGTTCTTTCCGATACTCTGAGTGAAGTATGTTTTTGCACCAAAACAAGTGGCTGTCACGTTTTGCTTGACGTAGGTGAGTATCCATTTAGATCATAGAGTCATCATAGAACCCTACAGTGCAGAAAGAGGCCCTTCGGCCCATCGAGTCTGCACCGAACACAATCCCACCCAGGCCCTACCCCCACATCCCTACATATTATACCCAATAATCCCTCTCATCTACGCATCCCTGGACACTAAGGGACAATTTCTTAGCATGGCCAATCAACCTAACCCACACATCTTTGGACTGTGGGAGGAAACCGGAGCACCCAGAGGAAACCCACACAGACACAAGGAGAACATGCAAACTCCACACAGACAATGACCCGAGCCGGGAATCGAACCCCGGACTCTGGAGCTGTGAAGCAGCCGTGCTAACCATGTGCTACCATGCTGCTCAATGGGGTTTTCAATTGGTGTGGACTGTGGTGGCAGATATAGAAATTTGATTTCAACTTCAATGGCAAAATAAAAATGAAGTCATACTCAAACTTTTATAAATCGTAGAATCATCAAATACCTATAGTGCAGAAAGAGGCCATTTGGCCCATTGAGTCTGTATTGACTCTCTGGCAGAGGCCGTTCTCCCACCCTATCCCCCTAACACTACACTTTTCCCATGGATAATCCATTTAACTTAAACGGCACTTTAGCATGGCCAATCCACCGAACCTGCACACCTTTGGAGAGTGGGAGGAAATTGGAACACCCGGATGAAAGCCACCCAGATATGGGAAGAACATGCAAACTCCACACAGTCAGCCGAGGCTGGAATCAAACCCAGGGCCCTGGAGCTGAGAGGCAGCAGTGCGAACCACTGTGCCACCATGATGACCTAATATAATCACTGGTTAGACCTTGGGCAGAGTATTGTGCTCATTCCAGGCACCGTACTTAAGGAAGGATGTTCAGACCCTTCAAGAGGTTTCAGAAGAGTTTCTATTGAAATAATATCAGGAATGAGTAACTTCTGTTACACGCAGTGACTGGTGGAGTTGGAATTGCTCTCCTTAAAATAGACGAGGTGAGGAGGAGACTTAACAGAGGTGTTTAGAATGATGGAGGGCTTTGAGAGAGGTGGTAGGGTGAACTGGTAAAAGAGGCGGATGGTTTGGCAAACAGCAGACTCAGGTTTAAGGCCCCAAAACAATTGTTTTCCATGCGGTGGTCTGTTAGAATCTGGAAGGCCCTGCCTGAAAGGCGAAGGGGAGCTGGTTCAATAACAATTTTCAAAAGGGAATTGGATTACTGCTTAAGAGGGAAAAGCATGCAGAGCTGTGGGGTAAGAGCAGGGAGTGCGGCTAATGAGATAGCTCTTTCTGAAGTGCAGGCTTAGAGTTGACTCAAAGAAGAAAGATTCTGGAGTGCTTCGGCAGCGGGGGGGGGGGGGGGGGGGGCTGGCTCACTAACACTCCTGCTGAAGGGCTGATAGCTGTGAGTTTGGGTAACTATCTATTCAGCTGCAGAGCTGGTATGGTTCAATATATTTTCAGTAGCCTCGTAACTTTCTGCACTTGTTTTGCTAAACATGGTCCAGATACAAGGGATTGAGTGGCAACCTTCCGCTCTTCATGAGTTCACGATTTAAAAACAGAAACAGTATTATGCAGGTAAAATCAATTCCTCATTTCTAAAGACTTTCTTCAGTGAATGGAGCATCTGAAGGGTTGCAGATTGATCTTTTCAGAATCTTTCCTCTGGATGTTCAATAGCTGCGATGGAGTTACAAAAAAAAAGATCATGCGAGGCTTGTGGAAGAAAATAAGCTTATTTATAGAATAGAATCATAGAATCTTACAGTGCAGAAGGAGGCCATTTGGTTCATTGAGTTTGCATTGAGTGCAATCCCAACCAGCCCCATTTCCCATAACCTGACATATTTATCCAGCTGATCCCCCAATACTGGGGACACTAGGCCTTTGACAAAGGGTAATCTGAACTCAAAACATCAGCTCTTTTCTCTCCTTACAGATGCTGCCAGACTTGTTGAGGTTTTCCAGCGTTTTCTCTTTTGGTTCCAGTTAATTCACTCCCATTTACCTTGTGGTCTTTTATGAACTCTCACCAACTTTTACAGATGTATCATAGAAAGCATTCTTTCTGGTTGTATCACAGCTTGGTATGGGCTCCTGCTCTGCCCAAGACAGCAAGGAACTACAAAAGATCGTGAATGTAGCCCAATCCATCATGCAAATCAGCCTCCCATCCATTGACTCTGTCTACACTTCCCGCTGTCTCGGCAAAACAGCCTGCATAATTAAGGACCCCAAGAACCCCGGACATTAGGCCACATTTGGAGTACTGTGTACAGTTCTGGTCGCCTTACTACCAGAAGGATGCGGAGACTCTGGAGAGAGTGCAGAGGAGGTTTACCAGGATGTTGCCTGGTATGGAAGGACTGGGGTATGAGGAAAGATTGAAGAAATTGGGGCTCTTTTCCCTTGAAAGACGCCGACTGAGGGGGGATCTAATAGAGGTATATAAGATTATGAAGGGTATAGATAGAGTAAACAGAGGTAAGCTATTTCCTATAATAGAGTCACGTAGGACAAGGGGCCATGGACTTAAGGTGAGGGGGGAGAGGTACAACACAGATATTAGAGGGAGGTTTTTCACACAGAGGGTAGTGGGGGTATGGAATGCTCTGCCAAGTAAGGTGGTGGAGGCAAACACGCTAGAGTCCTTTAAGAGTAACTTAGACAGGCACATGACTGGGTTGGAGATGGGTGGATGTAGGAGATTGTTTTAAATAAGGGTCATTAGCATTGGGGCGTCCCTGGTAATGTAAATGGGTATAGTATGATAATAATGTTTTTCTCTTTTCATTCACAGGTTTTAAGTCGGTCCACCTCGTGTCCAACGAGGGGCATACATGCGATGGGTCGTACTGGGGCTGCTCTTGGTTGTTTGAGATTGGCCTAGTGCTTCATGTCGTTAGTGTGCCTAAACTGGACAAGATACTGGGCAAGACGACAGCTCAGTGACTATCGCTGATTGCTGTGCAGACACATGGATTTGGGCCGGTGTCTGTGGGAGTTTGCGCATTCTCCCCGTGCTTGCGTGGGTTTTCTCCGGGTGCTCCGGTTTCCTCCCACACCCCAAAGATGTGCTGTTAGGCTGATTGGCAGGAATAAATTGTCCCTAAATCAGTTTTCCCTCAATCTGGATGGCCATAAAACATTAGACAGGGGTCATGGGTAGAGAGGTGGTGTTGAGATGGCAGCGTGGGCTCGTTGGGCCGAAGGGCCTGTTTCCCAGGCTGATTTTGTTCTTTGTCTTTGTTCTTTGTATTCTCTCTTCCATCTTCTTCTGTCAGGAAAAAGATGCTAAAGTCTGAGGTCACGGACCAACCGATTCAAGAACAGCTTCTTCCCTGCTGCTGTCAGATTTTTGAATGGACCCACCTCGCGTTAAGTTGATTTTTCTCTACACCCTGGCTATGATTGTAACACTACATTTTGCACTCCCTCGTTTCCTTCTCTATGAACGGTATGCTTTGTCTGTATAGCACACAAGAAAGAATACATGTGACAATAATAAATCAGATCAAATAAAAGGATTCCACATTAGACCTCATGCATAAAAATATTCTAGCAAGCAATGATAAATTTTAAGACATGATAATCTAACAAAGAGAGTAAGTAATCTGTTAACTGAATCCTGGAATTGAGTGTAGTGACCACCACTTGCACCTCTCCTCATCCTGTTTGATTGAACGATATTGACTGAAATGAGGGATGATAACTAAAACAAAGGATCTTGCCTGGCACAAATTTTATTTTTATTTGTTTGCAGGTTATGGGTTCTGTTTAATCTGCTTCCTGTTGATTCAGTTCTTTTCTGGTATAAATATTGAAACCACACAGTGGGATTTTTAAATTAGTTGGATCCACTCCAATGTCTCTGAAGTTGCTGCTGCTGTAGTCTCATGAGAATACTTCTCTTAAATGGGTGAGAGGTACCTCCTAGACTGGGTAGCTTTGTACTCAGGGATTCAAGATGAATAAAACTTTAAATATTGATGGATGTCTGACGTATCTCTCTGTAGCATTAATAAGACTTGGGCTGGAATTTTACAGCTTGTCATGTTAGTGGGATCTTCCAGACCCACTCATGGCACAGTGTGCACTGGGTATCGCGGCAGCAAGGCGTGCATTCAACGGGAAGATAAGAACACAAGAAATAGGAGCCAACTAGCCCTTCGAGCCTGCCCCGCCATTCAATAAGATCATGGCTGATCTGTCGTGGCTCAGTTCCACATTCCCGCCCTCTCCCCATAACCCTTAATCCCCTCTCTCATCAAAAACCCATCAACCCGCGTCTTAAAAATATTTAGCGAGGCAGCCTCCACCACTTCAACGGGCAGAGAATTCCAGAGATTCACCACCCTTTGAGTGAAGAAGTTCCTCCTCAACTCTGTTCTAAACCGCCCCCCCTTTATCTTGAGGCTATGCCCCCTAGTCCTACTATCCTTTCTGAGCGGGAAGAGTCTCTCCACCTCTATCCTATCCATCCCATTCATCATCTTATATGTCTCAATGAGATCTCCCCTCATTCTTCTAAACTCTAACGAGTACAAGCCTAATCTATTCAGCCTCTCCTCATAGCTCAACCCCCTCAACTCCGGCATCAGCCTAGTAAACCTCCTCTGCACTCCCTCCAAGGCCAAAATATCTTTGCGCAGGTGCGGCGCCCAAAACTGCACACAGTACTCCAGCTGCGGCCTCACCAACGCCCTATACAGCTGCAGCAAGACCTCCCTACTTTTATATTCAATTCCCCTCGCTATGAAGGCCAGCATCCCATTCGCCTTCCTGACCACCTGCTGCACCTGCAGGCTGGGTTTTTGCGACTCATGCACAAGGACCCCGAGGTCCCTCTGCACCGTCGCCTGCTGCAGTTTTTCACCACGTAAGTAATAATCCTTCCTACCATTATTCCTACCAAAGTGGACCACCTCACACTTGCCAACATTAAATTCCATTTGCCATTTCCTGGCCCATTCGCCCAGCCTATCTAGATCCTTCTGTAGACTCTCCCCACCCTCCGCACAATTTGCCTTTCCACCAATTTTGGAGTCATCAGCAAATTTCGACACCATACACTCGGTTCCCTCCTCCAGATCATCTATATAAATGGTAAATAGCTGAGGCCCCAGCACCGACCCCTGGGGCACCCCACTAGTCACCAACCGCCAATCCGAATAGCACCCATTGACCCCCACTCTCTGCCTGCTATTTGACAACCAGTCCTCTATCCACGCTAACACCCTACCCCCAACTCCATGCCCCCGACCTTCTGTAATAACCTCTTGTGAGGTACCTTGTCAAACGCCTTCTGAAAATCCAGAAAGACCACATCCACCGGCTCTCCTCTATCCACCGCCCTAGACACATCCTCATAGAACTCCAGTAAATTTGTCAGACACGACTTCCCTTTAAGGAAACCGTGCTGCGTCTGCTCTATCAAGCAATTCCCTTCAAGATGCCTCGCTATTTCCTCCTTGATGACGGATTCTAACATTTTACCTACAACAGACGTTAAACTAACAGGCCTATAATTCCCCGCCTTTTGCCTGGCACCCTTCTTAAACAACGGCGTAACATTAGCCGTTTTCCAATCTTCCGGCACTTCCCCGGAATCCAGCGACGTCTGGAAAATAACCACCAAGGCATCCACTATCACTTCCGCCATTTCTTTCAGGACCCTCGGATGCATTCTATCCGGTCCTGGGGACTTGTCCATAATCAGCCCCTCCAGTCTGTCGAGCACCACCTCTCTAGTAAGCCCTGTTGACAATGACGGGGCTGGAAAATCCCACCCTCACTCAATGGCGGCTGCCTCCTGTCGCTGCTAAATGCATAGTAAGTTGCCCGGTAAACCTCGTGTTTGGATTCACTGTTAGAAACAAGATTATACTTTATTTCCCTAGGACTGTCAATGTTGTGATCACCATGAAAAGTGAATTTTATGTTTGGTTCTTGTTTTGGGGAAATTTCAAGAGGTGGCCAACTGTGGCTTAAGCTTAGACAATTCAAAACTTGCAAGGCAAATATCTCCACACAAAAGATGTAACAAATTTATTTGACAACAACCAAAAAAAACATACAATACAAACAATCAGCCAATCAGAGTGTCCTGAAGGGTTAAATATCTCTGCGTACAGAGCGACAGAAACTCTCTGGAAAAACTGGATGACAGAGTCAAATGCAGATCAATTTTCATGATCGATAATTCTGCCTTTCATTAGCTTAAAATCAATTCCATTCAACAGTTATACATCAGTACAAATCCTTGTCAAGTACCTCAGCCAACCATAAGATACTTAATAGCATGGTGATATCGTAATCATCCAACTGATTCCAGATTTGATCTCCCCTCTTGTCACTAATTACCTCCTTGGTAACGGCAGATGTTACTGCAAGCTCAAAATGGACATTCCCCCAGCTTACTGCCAAGTTGAATAGACACGTGCTCCTCCGTCCAGGTTCATATCTATCCTTGTGTCTGGGCAATGAATACATCTATTTGTTAATGTTGCATAATACGTCCTCTCTCAGGAATGTCTCACGATAAAATTTGCTGACTAATCTGTTCCCAGATCTTTGGTTTTAAACTATTGCCTTCTACCATCATGCCTCTCGGTAACTTCACTTGACTAAAGCATATATTACATTGAAATACATTTAAAATATTAGCATATATGTCTTAAAATCATAATTATTTGTTATGATTCACTGACTGCATTCACATATACGTAAGCTGTTTGTGTTAGCTTGTCCAATAATTGTTTAACTCCTTACTGATTCCTTATCCTCTGAAAAATTGCCTTCTGCCTATATTAGCTGATTAGAAATCCCCTTCCATAATTATTAAAAGACTTCTATGTCATTTAGAAAATACATTATCTTCGATCGTCTTCTGGATCCAAACTCTAAAAGATTCCCTGTATACTTTTCAGTAGAGGGGACCTTCATTGAGAAGAGATACCTGGAATGTTACAAGGCCTGGGTTGTTATAATCTAGCTGAGGGTTGTTCATGAAGTTCTGGAGGATGGTTGTAATCTTTGGTGATTTCTTTCCATTGGATCTGCTCTTCAGATCAGTTTGACCATGAGACCATAATGCATGGGAGCAGAATTAGGCCAATCGGCCCATTGAGTCTGCTCCGCCATTCAATCATGGCTGATTTTTTTCTCATCCCCATTCTCCTGCCTTTTCCCCACAACTCTTGAGTGCCTTATTAATCAAGAACCGATCTACCTCTGTCTTAAAGACATTCAATGACCTGTCTGAATGTCTTTGGGGCCTGTCTTTCTCAGCCTTAAGTGAGAGTGATCATCCAAGGAAGACACCAGATCCAGAATAGTCTCCAAAAGGAACAAGGGTCACAATTCACCCCGTACTGGCTGGTTCCCATTCTACATTCTCCTATATTGCTTTGTTCTGTCTGGCTGGAATTTTCTGGCTGTTCGTAGTGTTGGGATCTTCTGGTCCCGCGGACCCACAGAAGACGTCCCCCCCACCCTCACTGTGGGGTTTCCTGCTTGTTTGACGGTCAGTCAATGAGCAATGCCTTTGATAGAGGTGGGACCAGAAAGTCCCGTGACCAGCAAACGGCCTGCCGCTGCCTCCCACTGCGACAAAGACGCTGTGGGGAGGCCAGAGGATTCCCTTGCTATGTTTCTGCTCCATGCCTTTCCACAGGGGTTGCAGCTTGTTTGCTGGGGCCAGTGAAGTCGGAGGACACATTTGCTTGTTGGAAGAACGTTACTCTCCTTGGATAAGTTGAGTGCGCTGGCTCACAGAGTACTCACTGGCCACATTTAAAGAGGGATAGCTTATTTAAATTAGGGTTGATGTGCTCATATTACAGGGCATGCTATAGATGTTTGAGTGGATCAGCTCCTCCTCTACCATATGCTGAACTTGCGCAGTGCTGCAAACTGGCAGGTACAGCGAGCTAAGAGAGCTGTGATCTGGAGGAACTAACTGAGAGAAATTGCAAGTTCATGGTGGGAATCATAGAGGCGTAGAACTCGTGCAGTCCAGAAGGAGGCCATTTGGCCCATCAAGTCAGCACCAACTCTCCAACAGAACACCTTAATCAGGCCCACTACCACCATACCTCCCCCACCACCCACCCACCCCCGTATTCCTGTAACACTGCACATTTAGCATGGCCAATCCACCTAACCTGCACATCTTTAGTCCGGGGAAGAAAATCAGAGCACCCAGAGGAAACCCACTCAGACACGGGGAAAATGTGCAAACTCCACCCAAGGCTGGAATCGAACTCGGATCCCCGGGGCTGTGAGGCAGTAGTGTTAACCACTGTGCCACTGGGTTTGAAAACAAGGCAGAGAATTTAAAAATCAATATATTGCTCAACCAGGAAGCAGTGTAGGTGACCAAGCACAGGGCTGATCGGGGAATGGACCAATCATCAGTTCAGACAGGGGCAGCTGACGTTTGGATGACCTCAGGTGTACAGAGGGCAGAGTTGGGAGGGCAGCTGGGGTGTGCTGGAATAGTTAATCACACTTCTTCCCAGCAATTTAATTATGTTCCTGATAAGGAAGGGTCATACCTCACCCTAATCCCTACAGCGCTGCTTTGAACCTCTTTGTGGTTAAATGTGTGGTGGAACTTCCTTCCTCCTGGGAAGAGAAGCCCTCTGACTTAATGCCTCCCCTCCAACATTTAATTCAGAATGGGATCTCTCTACGTTTGTATCATAGAAACATAGAAACGTAGAAGATAGAAGCAGGAGTAGGCCATTGGTAATAAGGGTGATTAGTTTTACAATGCATTTTCTCACCAAGAACCTAATAAAGAGAAGATGGGGGGATTACCAGATTGAGGCCTTTAAAATTATGAAGCATTTGGAAAAATAGACATAAAATGATGCACTCTCTTATTGACGAGACCATTAATTCTACCGCCCCATCCGCCATGGAATCGGAATGGGCGAGGGGTGGATAACCTCAGGCAGGATCTTCTAGAACATAGAACATTACAGCGCAGAACAGGCCCTTCGGCCCACGATGTTGCGCCGACCAGTTAAAAAACAATGACCCACTAACCTAAACCAATCCCTTTTCGTCCATAAACCTATCCATAGATCTCTTAAACGCCCCCAAACTAGGCGCATTTACAACTGCAGCAGGCAGGGCATTCCAATCCCTCACCACCCTCTGGGTAAAGAACCTACCCCTGACATCCGTCCTATAACTACCACCCCTTAATTTAAAGCCATGACCCCTCGTGCTAGCTTTCTCCATCCGAGGAAAAAGGCTATCACTGTCCACCCTATCTAAACCTCTAATCATCTTATATGTTTCAATAAGATCCCCTCTTAGCTGCCTTCTTTCCAGCGAAAACAACCCCAAATCCCTCAGTCTCTCCTCATAGGACCTCCCCTCCATACCAGGCAACATCCTGGTAAACCTCCTCTGCACCCTCTCCAATGCCTCCACACCCTTCCTGTAATGTGGGGATCAGAACTGCACACAGTACTCCAAGTGCGGCCGCACCAGAGTTGTGTACAGTTGCAACATGACGCTGCGGCTCCTAAATTCAATCCCCCTACCAATGAACGCCAAGACACCGTATGCCTTCTTAACAACCCTATCTACTTGATTCCCAACTTTCAGGGATCTATGTACACATACACCTAGATCCCTCTGTTCATCCACACTATTCAAAGTCCTCCCAAAGTTCAAAGTTCTGGTCTTGCTCAAACAAGGCCATAAAATCCTGCCCCATAACTCCAATGATATGTTTAAGATTGGGTCTAATAAATCCAATCAGGAATTCAGAAGAAACTTCTCAGTAAGAGTGTTTAGAACGTGGAACAGGGATTGGTCAAGGTGAGTATTCTCGATGCATTTGCGGGAGTAACGGCTGAAAGGAAATGGTGATAGGGTGTGAGGAAGAGGAGGGGTGAGAAGGGTAAATGCTAACTTGGGTGTTGAGTGGCCTGTTTGCATGCTGTAAACCCGACGTGGAGATGTCGCCGTTGGACTGGGGTAAACACAGTAAGAAGTCTCACAACACCAGGTTAAAATCCAACAGGTTTATTTGGGAGCAAAAGCCACTAACTTCTGGAGCACTGCTCCTTCATCAGGTGCAGATCTTTTCACAAACAGGGCATATAAAATCACAAACTCAATTTACAGAATAATGATTCAAATGTGAGGCTTTACTGCTAATCAAGTCTTAAAGGTGCAGACAATTTAAGTGGAGGGAGCATTAAGCACAAGTTAAAGAGATGTGTATTGTCACCAGACAGTACAGTAAGTGAGGTTTTGCAAGCCTAGGCAAGTCACGGGGGTTACAGGTAGTGCAACATGAACCCAAGATCCCGGTTGAGACCGTCCTCATGTGTGCGGAACTTGGCTATCAGTCTTTGCTCAGCGACTCTGCGCTGTCGTGTGTCGTGAAGGCTGCCTTGGAGAACGCTTATCTGAAGATCAGAGGTCGAATGCCTGTGATCATTGAAATGTTCCCCAACAGGAAGGGAACAGTCTTGCCTGGTGATTGTCGAGCGATGTTCATTCATCCGCTGTCATAGCGTCTACATGGTCTCCCCAATGTACCATGCTTCGGGACATCCTTTCCTGCAGCGTATCAGGTAGACAATGTTGGCCGATTTGCAAGAGTATTTACCATGTACCTGGTGGATGGTGTTCTCATGTGAAATGATGGCATCTATGTCGATGATCCGTCATGTCTTGCAGAGGTTACTGTGGCAGAGTTGTGTGGTGTCGTGGTCACTGTTCTCCAGAAGGCTGGGTAGTTTGCTACGGAGACAATGGTCTGTTTGAGTTAGTGTGGTTGTTTGAAGGCAAGAAGTGGGGGTGTGGGGATGGCCTTGGTGAGATGTTCGTCTTCATCAATGACATGTTAAAGGCTCCGGAGGAGATGTCATAGCTTCTGCGCGCAGGGGAAGTACTGGACAATGAAGGGGTACTCTGTCCACCGTGTCCCGTGTTTGAATTCTGAGGAGGTCGGTGCGGTTTTTCGCTGTGGCGAGTCGGAACTGTCGATCGATGAGTCGAGCACCATATCCAGTTCTTATATCCCATGGACACATGAGGACGGCCTCAACCAGGATCTTGGGTACATGTCACACTTTCTGTAATCCCCATGATTTGACTGGGCTTGCAAAATCTCACTAACTGTCCTCTCTGGAGGCAATACACATCTCTTTAACTTGTGCTTAATGCTCTCTCCACTCACATTGTCTGTACCTTTAAGACTTGATTAGCCGTAAAGATTCGCATTTCAATCATTATTCTATAAATTGAGTTTGTGTCTTTATATCCCCTGTTTGTGAAAAGATCTCCCACTCACCTGATGAAGGAGCAGCAAGTGCTCCAAGAGCTAGTGGTGTTTGCTACCAAATAAACCTGTTGGACTTTAATCTGGTGTGAGACTTCTTACTGTGTTTATCGTGCTGTAGACTCAGTCTAAATGTGTCAATTGAATGCTGCAAATAATTGAAATGCCATTGTTTCCCCGTGTCACAGATATCTTTCAGATTTAATACAATGGGACCCATATCACGATTAAGCAGCCAGATGTTAATCTCATTGCACCCACTAGTTAAATAAATAATCAGGTTAGAATCTTAATGTAACGACCTCAACTGGCCTCTGCAGTTAACAGTGACCGAAACTGACAAGTTGCTTTTGGCAGTGATTTCAGCCAATTTATTGGATGGAAGCCCTGACAGGATTAATTCAGGATGTCTAAAAATAGACACTTCTGCTGATTTCAAATTCAAGGAATCTATTCCAATGCAGGAAATGCACAAGATGGCCCTGACTCTGCAGGCGGGATGACTGTGTTCTCTGTGTGTAGCTACTTCATGAGTATCTCAAAATAGAAGTCTTACTCGACGCCCCTGCTAAGATGCTGACACGTGTGACATGATGCACAGGTAGCAATAATACACGCCAATTTCATGCTGCCAGCTCATTTCAATGATTTCAATGTCCTACCAGTAGTAACCTCAGTGATTAGGAATAAATGGACAAGAATGGACAAGTTGGATCGAAGGGTCTAATCCAATTGCACTGCAGAAATTGTGGGGGAGGGAGTGGTGTACTCACCCACAGCTCTTAACCAAGGAGATGCATTGTGTCTGAGGCAGGCGCTGTGTGGAGAAGTGCAGGAAATCAGTCTGACCTGGGATACACTGAAGCCTGGCACAACATGAGAGAGGCCGGCTCCAAGATTTGTTGGAGGCCTCAGTGGAGAAGGTGGAAAAGAAGGAGAGGCCCTTTATTCATAGGGGAGCAGAACAGCCTCCACACTCATGCAGAAGTCACTAGGAGCTGATAGCCATGGGGTGGGAGGTGTAATCGCAACCCCATTGAATAAAACAGCTGGGTCGGTGCACTTGTTACCCAACTTTTAATAGTGTTTCATTTTGAAGTATACAGAACCAGGGTGGAAAAACACATCTGGTTCACAAATGAACAGCAAATGGTAAATTTGAATTCAATAAAAAAAATCTGGAATTAAGAACCTACTGATGACCATTAAACCATTGCCAATTGTCGGAAAAACCCATCTATTTCAATGATGTTGTTTAGGGAAGGGAATCTGCCGTCCTTCCCTGTGGCTCCAGGGCCAAAGCAATGTGGTTGACTCTCAGTTGCCCTCTCAAACGGCCTAGCAAGCAAATCAATTGCTCAAGAAGGCGGCTCACCACCAGCTTCTCAAGAGCAGGATGGGTGGCACTGTGGCAATGGGTGGCACAGTGGCACAATGGTTAGCATTACTGGCTTACAGTTCCAGGGACCCGGGTTCAATTACGGCCTCGGGTCACTGTCTGTGTGGAATTTGCACACTCTCCCCGTGTCTGCGTGGGTTTCTTACTGGTGATCGGGTTTCCTCCCACAATCCAAAGATGTGCAGGTTAGGTTGATTGGCCATGCTAAATGAACCCTAGTGTCAGGGGGATTAGCAGGGTAAATATGTGGGGTGTGGGGATAGGGCCTGTTTGGGATTGCAGTTGGTGCAGACACGATGGGCCACATGGTTTCCTTCAGCACTGTAGGATTCTATGAAAAGGGATGGCCAGGCAGTGCTGCCCATGTCCCACAAATGAATAAAAAATAACTTCAGGCCATTATTCCCATTTACACACTTTACTGGGAAGTGTCAGTACCTGATGAAGTTATATCAGAAAGCCAATTACAAAAAGCATGATGAACACTGTTATACGAAGGGGTTGTTGCATTTGCCTCTATTGAGAGACACCAATGATGATCTCAGAGTTAAATAGTAGATTGACACACCTGATAATCGTCTAGCCAGGGGGATTTTTTTATAAACCTGTTTCATTGGCCTTCATTTATTTATAAACGTGTATTTTGTGGCTCAATTTGGCAGTCTGTGTCTGACTTGCCAGAGAGTGTTCAGAGTAGCTGCTGCTGGAGATTCTAAATTTGGGAATGTAAATAGTTAGAATCGGATTTAATTGGGAAAACTGTCAACAATCGGGAAGAGTGTGGGTGCCACATCCAAAAAGCTCATTCACCTTGATGGTGCGTGTCCCTCCCATTCGGTATTCCCATTGCCCCCGGGTCTGGAAGTTCAAACTTCCCCTCCGGATCTGAGCACATACTTTGGGCTTTTACTTTGATGAATTATCCAGGGAATGCTTTCTTTTTATTACTTGTGGCTGGCTGGGCCAGTATTTATTGCCCATCCCTAGTTGCCCTTGACAACCAACTTCTCCAGGTGCATGTTAGAAAGCATTCTTTCCGGGTGTATCACAGCCTTCCTCACATTAAGTTGGTCTTTCTCTAGACCCTAGCTACGACTGTAACACTACAGTCTGCACTCTGTCGTTTCCTTCTCTATGAACGGTATGCCATGTCTGTACAGTGCGCAAGAAACAATATTTTTCACTGTATGTTAATACACGTGACAATAATAAATCAAATCAGATCGAGAAGGTGGTGGTGAGCTGCCTTCTTGAATCGCTGCAGTCCATGTGCTGTGGGTTGACTCACAATGCCGTTAGGGAGGGAATCCCAGGATTTGGACCCAGCAACTGCGAAGGAACGGTGATATATTTCCAAGTCAGGGTGGTGAGTGGTTTGGAGGGGGCCGTGCGGGTGGTGGTATTCCTATGTGATAGTTGCCCTTGTCCTTCTAGATGGAAGTGATTGTGGGTCTGGAAGGTGCTGTCTAAGGATCTTTGGTGAATTGCTTTGTTTTGAGAAGGCATGGTAATAGAAGGGGCAGTTAGCTGTATAGAAGGAGCAGCTTGTGAAAGAGACCTAGACAGATGGAGGGAGTGGATGAAACTATTTCAGATGTAGTTCAATTTGGGAAGATGTGACTGATCCACTTTAGGTCCAACAGAGGATTATTTTCCTGAATGGCGAGAGGCTAGCAACTGTGATAGAACGAAGGGATTTGAACCTCCACATACATTAACTACTGAAAGTTAATGCATGGATACAACATGTAACAAAAAATACATGTTACCTCAAGGGGATTAGAATGCAAAGGGCAGGATGCTGTGTTTCAGTCATACAGGTCCATGAGTAGGTTGTTCAGGGTAAGTTATCTCATGCAGAGATATTTTGGAAGGTGTATAACACGACTCACAATAATTGAATCTGTGCTTAAATAGGTCCAAACTGCATTAATCATGTCTAGATTTGCAAGAATGTTGAAGAGTGATGGAATGAGTTGTTTAATATGAGAAAGGTGTTCAACAGGGTAAATCTAGAGAAATGATTTGTTCTGCAGCATGAATCTGGAACAAGGGAGAACTTAGGGTGAGATTTTATATGGCATGTCTGAGGGTGGGAGGATGCACAAATCGGCAGGATGTTGGCACGCCTGATCCCTGTTGTCCACCTACCTCTACCAGAAATAAATCAGAGGCAACACGGCCCACGATTTGACTTTCTGCTTGCCTCCAATTGAAACCCCTAAGTGGGAAATTAATGATCACCTGAGAGTTTTATCCCACTGCTGCTGATGTTAACCCAGTGGCATGTGGGTCGGTTAATCATAGAAACCTTACAGCGCAGAAGGAGGCCATTTGGCTCATTGAGTCTTCACCAACCACAATCCCACCCAGGCCCTATTCCCATAACTCCACACATTTACCCAGCTGATCCCCTGACACCAGGGTAAATTTAGCATGGCCAATGAACCTAACCAGCACATCTTTTAGATTGTGGGAGGAACCAGAGCACCCAAAGGAAACCTAAGCAGACACGGAGTAGACATGCAAAATCCACATAGACAATAAGGTTGGAATTGAACCTGGGTCCCTGGCGCTGTGAGACAGCAATGCTAACCACTATGCAACCATGCCACATCATTGCAGGATCCCTGATAGGTCTACTTGAGGTGCAGGCAGGGAGTTCCTTGGTCAAAGACACTCTGTGCTAGTGAAGGGACTGCGGGGGGGAGGGGTGGTCACTACTACACCCTGGGACTCCAACAGCAGAGTCCTATAGCCTTAATACTGGTGGACCAACCTGGAGGAGGCAACAGGGGTCTCTCGCCAGCTTTCCAGCCAGGAAGCGAGATCCCCATCACCGACATCAAATCCATCTCTTAGAGTTAGAGCAATTAGGGGCGAGATCAAGAAATTATTTCTTTGCTCAAATAGTAGTGAGAGTTTGAAACTTTTTCCAAACATCTACAGATATCTGAGATCAACTGGCTCTGTCGGGGTAGAAGTATCAAGGCATTGAAACAATGACTGGAAAATGTTCTGAGGTACAGAATAGCCATGATCTCATTCAAAGAGAGGCACAAACTGACCTCCTCCTGTTCCTTACTTCCTACCAAAGACATCATTCTTGGGAGAAATTCTTGCTGGTGAATAAGGAGAGAGCGGGCACGGAGGAGGGGATGTGAATGCTGCTGTTGTCCATACAGAGCAGGGCGCATGGATGCACGCCAATTCTGCTCAAACTCTGTAAAACAAAGCAATGAGTTCAAACCTCACAACAGCAGCTGGGAAATTTAAATTCAATTAATTAATGAACCTTGAATAAAATACTGGTCTCGTTAATAAATGATGATAAATATGCCATCTTTACGTGTTCTGGGCGTGACTCCAGACCCACACAACGTGGTCAACTCTGAAGCGCAAAGGCAGCTGTATCGACCTATTATAGGGAGGGAACATGCCCACTGTGGCTGCAGAACCCAAACACTGACCTGGGACCAAAATGGGCTTCATCATCACATTCCCAATGGCAGTTAGGGGTGGGAAATGAATGCTGACCCAACCAACACCGCTCACATCAGAAAAATGAATATTTAAAAACACCATCAAGTCCTGAACCTCTGATACTAAAGGAAGTTGAAGTCTTGTCCATGCAACATTATGGGGAGGCAATGGCCTAGTGGTACTATTGCTGGACTATTCATCCAGAAACCCAACTAATGTTCTGGGGACCTGGGTTCAAATCCCACCACAGCAGATGGTAGAATTTGAATTCAATAAATATATCTGGAATTAAGAATCTCTGATGACCATGAAACCATTGTTGGTTGTTGAAAAAAACCCATCTGGTTTGCTAATGTCCTTTAGGGAAGGAAATCTGCTGTCCTGACCTTCACCCAGCCTACATGTGACTCCAGAGCCACACCAATGTGTGATTAACTCTCCCACTGTCCTCCAAGGGCAATTAGGTACGAACAATAAATGCTCTCCAGCCAGCAACGTCCATGTCCCACGAATGAATATTAAAAAACTGCCCTCACTTCCCATCTACTCTCTGCTTCTGATTTCTCTGTGTGAAGGAAGTTTTCCATGCTGATCCTCTGTTTCTGCCTTTGTAAACAGAATGACAGAGAGCCAAGAAAATTACAGCACAGGGACAGGCCTTTCAGCCCTCCAAGCCTGCACTGACCATGCTGCCTGTTTGAACTAAAACCCCCGCCCCATCCGAGACCATATTCCTCTATTCTCATCCTATTCATGTATTTGTCAGGAAGTCCCTTAAAAGTCACTATCATATCCGCTTCCACTACCTCCCCCCAGCAGCAATTTCCAGGCACCAAGCATTACAAGCATTGCTTGTGTAAAAAGCTTGCCTCATACATGTCCTTTAAACCTTGTCCCTCGTACCTTAAACCTCTGCCCCCTAGTAATTGACTCTTCCACCCTGGGAAAACCTTCTGACTATCCACTCTGTCCACGCTCCTCATAATCTTGTAGACTTCTGTCCTCCGTTGTTCCAGTGAGAACAAATCAAGTTTCTCCAGCCTCACCTCATACCAAATGCCCTCCATACATTGCAAAGTCATGAATATCTGATTGATGAAGGAGATTGTCATTGACTTCAGGAAGCGTAGTGGAGAATATGTCCCTGTTTTCATCAACAAGGATGAAGTAGAAATGGTTGAAAGCTTTAAGTTTTTAGATGTTCAGATTATCAACAACCTGTCCTGGTGCCCCCCCCCATGCCGACACTGTGGTTAAGACACCAACACCTCTACTTTCTCAGTAGACTAAGGAAATTTGCCATGTCAGCTATGACTCTCACCAACTTTTACAGATGCACCATAGAAAGCATTCTTTCTGGTTGTATAAGACCATAAGACATAGGAGCAGAAATTGGCCACTCAGTCCATTGAGTCTGTTTCGCCATTCAATCATGGCTGATATTTTTCTCATCCCCATTCTCCTGCCTTTTTCCCATAACTCCTGATCCCCCTATTAATCAAAAATCAATCTAACTCTATCTTAAAGATACTCTATGACTTGGCCTCCACAACCTTCTGTGGCAAAGAATTCCACAGATTCACCACTCTGGCTGAAGAAATTCCTCCTCATCTTTGTTTTAAAGAATCATCCTTTTAGCCTGAGGTTGTGCCCTCTGGTTCTAGCTTTTCCTACTAGTAGAAACATCTCTGCACGTCCACTCTATCCAGGTCTCACAGTATCCTGTAAGTTTCAATAAAATCCCTCCTCATCCTTCTAAATCATAGCTCGGTAGGGCTCCTGTTCTGTCCAAAACTGCAACAAACTACAAAAGGTTGTGAATGTAGCCCAATCCATCACGTGAACCAGCCTCCCATCCATTAACTCTGTCCACACTTCCCGCTGCCTCGGCAAAGCAGCCAGCATAATTAAGGACCCCACACACCCTGGACATTGTCTCTTCCATCTTCTTCCGTCGGGAAAAAGATACAGAAGTCTGAGGTTACATACCAACCGACTCAAGAACAGCTTCTTCCCTGGTTGCCATCAGACATTTGAATGGACTTACCTTACATTAAGTTGACCTTTCTCTACACCCTAGCTATGACAGTAAGACCACATTCTGTACTTCCTCATTTCCTTCTCTCTGAATGTTATGCTTTGTCTGCATAGCACTCAAGAACTAATACTTTTCGCTGTACACTAATACATGTGACAATAATAAATCAAATCAGATCAAATGAAAGACATGACTCTATCTTGGCAACTGAATATTAGAGTCCAGAGTTGGCAACTCATTTTGTTGCTATTTGGCTTCGCCTCTGCTTTAAGTGTAGAAGCCTGTGTTATTCACCTTTTCTATTTCCACTGAAGGTTCTGCAGTCACTGATGTCTCTCCCCACTACCACTGAAGCACTGAAACAGAGTGAGGCATGACATTAAACCTAATGGAATACAAGTCATTTCTTAACATTGTTTTGCCACTTGCACACTCACTCAAAAGCTATGTAAGTGCATGATAAATTTATGATTAGCTTCATTACATATTCAGTAGCTCTTTTCATTAGCGGATATAGAATGAATTCAATAATCGGGGAAACAGGCTGTAATCCATTTTGTCCTGGCTGGCGTTTCTGAACTTAAGGCATCAAAAATTAAAATCCTACATTACAATAAATTCTCTCTCAATATATTCTAGCATTCATGAAGCATTCATGAGATATGACAAACAATTGGTTCAATGGAAGCAAAAACTACGTGTGCTGCCATCTTTCGGACAAGAGTTTTAACGGCTGGTTACGGGACTGGGTAAAGGGTGAAGAAGGTTTCACTTTGGAGAAACTGCAGGGTTTTATATAATCTTGGAAAGAGCAGCAAAGGTTATTTACTAATTGATCATTTCGTTCCATAGAAATAGTATTCTATTTAGAAAGGACAACCCTATTATAGAAAGGATATTATTAAACTAGAAAGAGCGCAGAAAAGATTTACTAGGATGCTATTGGGACTTGATGGGTTGGGTTATGAGGAGAGGCTGGATAGACTGGAACTTTTTTCTCTGGAATGTAGGAGGCTGACGGGTGATCTTATCAAGGTTTATAAAATAATGGGAGGTACAGATCAGCTAGATTGCCAACATCTTTTCCCAAAAGTCAGAGAGTCTAAAACTCAAGGACATTGGTTTAAGGTGAGAGGGGAGAGACACAAAAGTGTCCAGAGGGGCAATTTTTTCACACAGAGGGTGGTGAGTGTCTGGAATGAGCTGCCAGAGTTGGTTGTAGAGGTGGGTGCAATTTTGTCTTTTAAAAAGCATTTAAACACTTACATGGGTAAATGGGTATAGAGGGATATGTGCCAAATGCAGGCAATTGGGACTAGTTTAGGGATAAAAACTGGGCGTCATGGACAAGTTGGGCTGAAGGGCCTGTTTCCACGCTGCAAAACTCTATGACTTTATAAACAACTTGCATTTATCTATGTCCTTCCCAAGGTGCTTCATGGAAGTGTTTGCAGAGTGTGTACATGGGGAGCTATTAGTACATGGTACCAACAGCTTGATGAAAGAGGTGGGTTTTAAGGGACAATTTGAAGGAGAAGAGTTAAAGAGTAGCAGGAAGGTTCAGGGACAGGACCCTGGAGCTTAGGATCGAGACAGCTGAAGACACCAGCAAAGTGGAGCAAAGCAAATCGAGGATGTTTGAGAAGCCAGAATTTCCAGACTGCAGAGCTTCACAGATCTCAATCGGGAAATTTCTGTCTGCATTTGACCTGTCTGCTTTTAAATCTGTAACATGACCATCTCCAAAATCACCCCAGCCTTTGTGTTGGTTGAACCATCATCTTAATACTTGTTATCTGATTCATTATTCTAACCCTCGCCAGCTGACCCAGTGTCCTCCAGAAACAAACGTGGTGTCACTTGTCTTACCCCCAACACAGTCTGCTACAATATTAAACGGGAGATCTCCGGTCAGGTTCATAAAGTCGGGAATCTTCACCCTGTCTCTGCCAACTCAGGAGCAAATCTCCAGGCCGTGGTGTCCAATACTGAGCATCAAAAAGTGAAAAGGCCTATGAGGAGTGCACAGGGGAAAATCTACCAGTCCGATACCAGGAATGAGTGCTTTAATTGGTGTTAATAAACTGGAGAAGTCGGATGGGGTTTTCCTTTGGTAACATCCCATACAAAATACAGCGCCCCCAATAGTGCAACACCCCCAAAGAACATCAGTCTTGACTTTTGAAATGAGCGGGATATGAGCTTAAGTTTAAGTTTATTCATTAGTATCATAACTGGGCTGACATTAACACTGCAATGAAGTTATGAAGTTACTGTGAAAACCCCCTAGTCACCACACTCCGATGCCTGTTCGGGTACACTGAGAGAGAATTTAGCATGGCCAATGCACCTAACCAGCGTGTCTTTCGGACTGTGGGAGGAAACCAGAGCACCTGAAGGGAACCCACCCAGGCACAGGGAGAAAGTGCAGACTCCTCACAGACAGTGAGTGACCCAAGCTGGGAACCAAGCCAGCCCCTGGCACTGCGAGGCAGAGGTGCCACAGTGCCACTTAAACCCAGAAACTTGCAGCTAAGCATCAAGAGTGCAATCCACTATGTCACAGCTTACGCATAATAACTGCACATCCAACAGACGCACGCACATTAGTCATAAAACTTTCCGAAAGGAAGCAATCTTTGATAGTTAATTAAAAACTAATCTTTGCCAGACCGAATGGCATACAGAGAATGTTGTATTTTCCAATTATAGAGGAAATAATTGTGAAACATTGCACCCTCGAAAACACACGCTGATGAATTGATGATGCTAAATGAATTTTTAACTAGGTTTCGGGATGGGTTTGTGATCCATGATATCAATTGAAGCAATATATTTTATTAACAAAGGCAATTACTGTACCATAATCATTAGTATTTCTATCTAGGATAGTGAGGTCTTAAAAATGGACAAGTTTATTCAAAGTAAAATATTATTGTGTTTCTCACGATCTCAGGAAATGTCAAAATACTTCTTACTGATTAAGCATTATGGAAGTGTACTGTAGGAAAAATGGCCATTGACAATGCACAGAAAGCTTCCACAAACAGCACACTGATCATGATCAGGTTTTAATGATGTTATTTTAATTATGAAGATTGGCCAGAACTCACCAGACTGGCTTCGAATAGTATTGCATGATCTTTGAAGTCCATCTAACAGGAAAGATGGGGAATGAAATTTTTCAAGGTATTAATTTGTGCTCAAACCTGATCTTGACGAACGCCTGATCCTCAATATCAACCAAAGGAATTGCAACATGGACAATTATCAGGAACCGGAATCCTGGTTAGCCTTTGGAGATTGTGGAGAGCTCCTTCTGTCTAGTCTGAAATCAAATTCCAAAGGTGGAGAATCTCTTCTTCAGATAGTGCAGAATATTTGAAGATAAGCAGTAAATCTGTAACATATACCAGTGCAAAAACACACAGTAAGTTACATTTATTTATTAGTTCCATTAATACTGGCAATGAAGTTACTAATGTCTTTTAGGAAGGAAATCTGCCATTATTACCCAGTCTGGCCTACATGTGACTCCAGAGTCATAATAATATGGTTGACTCTCAACTGTCCTCTGAAATGGCAAACTACTCAGTTCAGGGGCAATTTGGGACAGGCAAAAAATGCTGGCCAACGTCCTGTAAATGAATTTTAAAAAAGGAAAGAAAAACAGTTCAGAATTGCCAAACCCCAGTAAAGGTTAGTAACATTGGGGTTCCATTCTAAGTTTTGCAAGACCACTAAAAGTTCACAGTATCATAGTATCATAGTATGCCTACAGTGCAGAAGGAGGCCATTTGGCCCATCGAGTCAGCACCCACTCTCTCTGGCCGTATCCCCATTGCCCCATGTATTTAGCCCACTAATTTCCCCTAACCTACACATCTTGGGACACTAAGGGGCAATTTTAGCATGGCCAATCCAACTAACCAGCACATCTTTGGACTGTGGAGAACTGGATCACCTCCATGCAGACACGGAGAGAATGTGCAAACTCCACACAGACTGTTACCCAAGGCTAGAATTAAACCAGGGTTCCTGGTGCTGTGCGGCAGCAGTGCTAACCACTGTGCCAGCATTAGTTGCAAGACTAACGGACCCAGGAGTGTGCTCCTTCTCAAAGAACAAAGAAAGAACAACACAGCAATGGAAACAGGCCCTTCGGCCCAACGAGCCCGCACCGCCATTTCAACATTGTGAGTCCCCTCTCCACCCATGACCCTTGTCTACGCTTATGGCATTCCACATTGGAAACCAGATTGAGGGGAGACTAATTTAGGGACAATTTGTTACACCAATCAGCCTAAGAGCACATCTTTGGGGTGTGGGAGGAAACCAGAGCACCCAGAGAAAACCCACGCAAGCACGGGGAGAATGCGCAAACTCCCACAGACACCGGCCCAAATCCATGTGTCTGCACAGCAATCAGTGATAGTCACTGAGCTGTCGTGTTGTCCATCAGCAAGTGTGAGGTTGTCCACTTTGGTAGGAATAATGGTAGGAAGGACTACTACTTACATGGCGAAAAGCTGCAGCAGGTGACGGTGCAGAGGGACCTGGGGGTCCTTGCGCATGAGTCGCAAAAACCCAGGCTGCAGGTGCAGCAGGTGGTCAGGAAGGCGAATGGGATGCTGGCCTTCATAGCGAGGGGGATTGAATATAAAAGTAGGGAGGTCTTGCTGCAACTGTATAGGGTACTGGTGAGGCCGCAGCTGGAGTACTGTGCGCAGTTTTGGTCGCTGCACTTGCGCAAGGATATTTTGGCCTTGGAGGGAGTGCAGAGGAGGTTTACTAGGTTGATACCGGAGTTGAGGGTGTTGAACTATGAGGAGAGGCTGAATAAACTAGGCTTGTACTCATTAGAGTTTAGAAGGATGAGGGGAGATCTCATTGAGACGTATAAGATGTTGAATGGGATGGATAGGATAGAGGTGGAGAGACTCTTCCCGCTCAGAAAGGACAGTAGGACTAGAGGGCACAGACTCAAGATGGGGGGGGTGCAGTTTAGAACAGAGTTGAGGAGGAACTTCTTCACTCAAAGGGTGGTGAATCTCTGGAATTCTCTGCCCGTTGAAGTGGTGGAGGCTGCCTCGCTAAATATATTTAAGATGCGGGTAGATAGGTTTTTGGTAGGCAAGGGGATTAAGGGTTATGGGGAGAAGGCGGGAAAGTGGAACTGAGCCACTTCAGATCAACCATGATCTTATTGAATGGCGGGGCAGGCTCGAGGGGCTAGATGGCCTACTCCTGCTCCTATTTCTTATGTTCTTATGGTCCAGTTTAAGCGTACACTAATGACGTAAAATCCATATATACGACATCAACGGCTTGTCCTTCGTCGACCGTTTTTGTCACCTCCTCAAAACATTGTCAGTCACCAACTGCTCATTGAACAGATCGAGTGGCTGGTGGGCAGAAGGTGGCAGTCTCATTTATGTTTGTCTATCCACTCAATCTGATGGGCTATATGCAGTAATGACCAGCCAAGCCAAGTCTCACTGATTGTTCTCAGTGGGAGCAATACATACTGACGTTTCAGCCACAAATCTGGAAGCTTGGTTTCCACAGTATGCCATTGCGATATTTAGATGTGCAATTAAATGATTGCTATCACAGAATAGTTAGTATAGCAGGTTTCAAACTGAATAAAGCGGTGGGGTAACCTTTACGCAGATGGGCAGCTCCCTGCCACCAGCACTTTATAAGCCTTTATGCATGGAGTATACCCTGTCTATAGTGACATTATCCAAAGGCTTCTACTTTTAATAATGTGGTTAAAATAGCTGAGAACTGCTATGATTTGATTAATAGAGGATTATACGCTGAAAATATATCTGAAATTGATTCAGACAATTATGGCTCGGTTACGGATTCAGTGGGTCCAGGCAGGGCGTGTGATACTAAATAGGTTGGCAGGAATTCCTTCTGGGCATTTCCAATGAATTATACAGCGGAATGCATTACTTTTTTATGCATGTATTTTTAAAATCTAGATTAAGCCTGAATGAAGCATCTCTGCAGATTTATTAAAAAGATAATGGCAAATAGTGGAGACAGCAGCAAATGCTGCAAACATTTTTCATTCAGTTAATACCTAGGAAGAAAGGTCCTGTATTTAAATAGCACCTTTCAGAAGCTGGCAGCATCACCTGGTACTTCGGAGTTAATTAAATGCATTTTTTTGAATTTCAGCCACTCTTACTACCTTTGGAAAGAATAAAGATGATGAGAAATTTGGATGAAAAAGCACAAGGGCCATCTAGACTGGAAATGTTGGCTCTAGTCTCTCCCCACAGATGCTGTCAGATCTGCTGAGATTTTCCAGCATTTTCTGTTTTCGTTTCAGATCACAATGTAAGCCCGAGGTAGCTTTGCATCATTAGTTGTTAAGACATGGCTCTCTTATCAGATTAGAGATCCTGCACTCCACACTCCAACCCTGGCACAGTTTCGATAGCTTGACACGTAGCAGTGAATTTTAACATTCCAAGCTGTTTAGAAGGAGAGCCAGCAGTCCACCAGGAACCTGACAGTTTGAACAGCAGGTTTTTTTTTCTTATAACTGCACCATAACATTAACATCCTGCTTCCAGCTTTCCTGACTAATTGGTGTCGGCTGGCTGCTGAAGCGTTCTCCAGAAGATTCATTCTTTAAAGGGAATTTCGCAACCAGTCCAAATGGAACCAATTGACAAATGTGAAGAGAGAGATAACTATTTGAATGGTGGGGTCACAGTGAGGGGGGTTTGGGTGATGGGGTCACAGCGAGGGGGGTTTGGGGGATGGAGTCACAGTGAGGGGGGTTTGGGGGATGGGGTCACAGTGAGGGGGTTTGGGTGATGGGGTCACAGTGAGGGGGTTTGGGTGATGGAGTCGCAGTGAGGGGGTTTGGGTGATGGGATTTGGATTTTGGGGTCACAGTGATGGGTTTGGTTGATGGAATCATGATGAGAGATTTGGGTGTTGGGGTCACAGTGAGGGGTTTGGGTGATGGAGTCATGATGAGGGGGTTTGGGTGTTGGGGTCACAGTGAGGGGGTTTGGGTGTTGGGGTCACAGTGAGGGGATTTGGGTGTTGGGGTCACAGTGAGGGGGTTTGGGTGATGTGGTCACAGTGAGTGTTTTGGGTGATGGGGTTTGGATTTTGGGGTCACAGTGAGGGGTTTGGGTGATGGAGTCATGATGAGGGGTTTGGGTGTTGGGGCCACAGTGAGGGTTTTGGGTGATGGGGTTTGGATTTTGGGGTCACAGTGAGGGGTTTGGGTGTTGGGGTCACAGTGAGGGGTTTGGGTGTTGGGGTTTGGATTTTGGGGTCACAGTGAGGGGTTTGGGTGATGGGGTTTGGATTTTGGGGTCACAGTGAGGGGTTTGGGTGATGGGGTTTGGATTTTGGGGTCACAGTGAGGGGTTTGGGTGTTGGGGTCACAGTGAGGGGGTTTGGGTGTTGGGGTTTGGATTTTGGGGTCACAGTGAGGGGGTTTGGGTGTTGGGGTTTGGATTTTGGGGTCACAGTGAGGGGGTTTGGGTGTTGGGGTTTGGATTTTGGGGTCACAGTGAGGGGGTTTGGGTGTTGGGGTTTGGATTTTGGGGTCACAGTGAGGGGTTTGGGTGTTGGGGTTTGGATTTTGGGGTCACGGTGAGGGGGTTTGGGTGTTGGGGTTTGGATTTTGGGGTCACAGTGAGGGGGTTTGGGTGTTGGGGTTTGGATTTTGGGGTCACAGTGAGGGGGTTTGGGTGTTGGGGTTTGGATTTTGGGGTCACAGTGAGGGGGTTTGGGTGTTGGGGTTTGGATTTTGGGGTCACAGTGAGGGGGTTTGGGTGTTGGGGTTTGGACTTTGGGGTCACAGTGAGGGGTTTTGGTGTTGGGGTTTGGATTTTGGGGTCACAGTGAGGGGGTTTGGGTGTTGGGGTTTGGATTTTGGGGTCACAGTGAGGGGTTTGGGTGTTGGGGTTTGGATTTTGGGGTCACAGTGAGGGGGTTTGGGTGTTGGGGTTTGGATTTTGGGGTCACAGTGAGGGGTTTTGGTGTTGGGGTTTGGATTTTGGGGTCACAGTGAGGGGGTTTGGGTGTTGGGGTTTGGATTTTGGGGTCACAGTGAGGGGGTTTGGGTGTTGGGGTTTGGATTTTGGGGTCACAGTGAGGGGTTTTGGTGTTGGGGTTTGGATTTTGGGGTCACAGTGAGGGGTTTTGGTGTTGGGGTTTGGATTTTGGGGTCACAGTGAGGGGTTTGGGTGATGGGGTTTGGATTTTGGGGTCACAGTGAGGGGGGTTTTGACACTGGGTCTCAGTGGGAGAAGGCTGTCCCTATTCTCCCATTCCTGAACATCAGGCCAGCACACAATGCAAAATGGTGACCTGGACGTTTAATTCATCGTTTTCACTCCCACAAGTTGCACAAACAATTTTTTATTCATTGATGAGATGTGGGCATCATTGGCCAGGCTTTTATTGCCCATTCCTAATTGTGAATGAACTGAATGGATCCTCAGGCCATTTCTGAGGGCCACAGTTTGGAGTCACGTGTGGGCCTAGTCAGGTAAGGATGGCGGATTTAAAAGAAAGAGTATTTTAGACATTTTTATTGCTTTTCTTTTTTGTTTCCTTTCCTCTCTCTTTGCCTTTGTCCCATCTTTCTCCCTCTCTCTTTATTTTGCTTTCGGTACCCACTTTGATTCTAATTCACCCGACTTTCTTCTCAGTCTCTAACTCATACTGGCCAATGAGATATTTGAAGAAGAATCTCAAGGAGAGTAACATGGATTCAAAGGCTGGAATTTTCTCGTCCCACCTGCTGCAGGGATGGGATTGGGAAGGGGTGGACCATGGAAAGGTCCATTGACCTCGGGTGGGATTTTACGGTTCTGAGCCAAGCAAATCTGTAAAGTCCTGCCCAAAGTATTAACTCTGCCTCTGTCTCTCTTCACAACCAGACTTGCGAAGTGTCTTCCAATACTTTGAGTCTCTGTGGTTAACGGAGGTCCCAGTGCCTTGATGTCCATTGAATTCCTGCAGTGCAGAAGGATGACATTTGGCCCATCAAGTCTGCCCCAACCAAAACCCCATCCATGCCCTATCCCCATAATCGCATGCATTTATCCTAGCTAGTCACCCTGACACTAAGAGGTAATATAGCAAGGCCAATCAACTTAACCCACACATCTTTTGGACTGTAGGAAGAAACTGGAGCACTCAAAGGAAACCCATGCAGACATGGGGAGAATGTGCAAACTCCACACAGACAGTCATCCAAGCTGGGAATTGAACCCAAGTCCCTGGCGCTGTGAGGCAGTAGTGCTAATCACTGTGCTACCACGCCACTACCAAAGTTTGTATGTCCATCCATGTTTTTCTCAGCTCACAGTTTGGAAACATGTTCATGGCAAAAAGATTATTGAGATGAAACATTAAGAGAAAGGTCAGTCCAACATGAGGTGCTCAGATTCAGCGAATTCCAGCCAATCGTCCTTCTGCAAATAACAAAAGTTGTGATTTTCTTTGAAATCCGTGGACACCATTGCATTAATAAACCCAAATTATATCACACTTCCAGAGACAGCATCTACAAAAGGCAACATTCAGCTCCCAGGAAATTCTCAGCCCGTATATTCACAATACACCTGAAGGGGTTAACACCCCCCACTCTGTTCAGCACTAAGTTACAGCCTCAGTTCAGACGTGTCTTCGACCTTCAACACAATTGGCCTACAATGTGCTGACCCGGAAGCACGATTGTTAGTAACTGAGACATGGACATAATCACTAAATGTTACCCTCCACCCACTTGAAGTGGCCTAATTTAATTATAGCTGAAGAGTTAAACGGCACATTGTCCGGCTCGTTTCCACATTCAACACTTCAATGTGTAAGGGATGCGCTCCAATAGTTACTTGATGTCCCTACATCCCTACAACAGGCAAACATAAGACCCTTCATTAACCCACTCAGAATATTGGGAAAACATGTAATTGAGGCTGATAGGTTGCTGTGTCCTATCGGAACAGCTGTTCTTCAGCTCAGCATCTTATCTGTCTCGCCAGTTAAACCAATCTCAGGCCGATGGGATGGTTTGCATCCACAGCCGTTTGCTATCACAGGCCTCTGGGCGTCTGCGAGTGACAACAATAGCACATGAGCCCTGCTTCTGCACTGTATGTTACACCATCTATACAATGCCCTTCAAAGAATTAAACATTACAAGGCATGGTACTGAGGAACTGTGAACAAAACTAGACACCGAGGCAAAGGGGAGATTGATTTGATTTGATTTGTCATTGTCACATGTATTAGTATACAGTGAAAAGTATTGTTTCTTGCATACTGTACAGTCAAAGGATACCATTCCTAGAGTACATAGGGGAGAAAGAAAGAAGAGGATGCAGAGTGTAGTGTTGCCGTCATAGTTAGGGTATAGAGAAAGGTCAACTTAATGCAAGGTAGGTCCATTCAAAAGTCTGAGGGCAGCAGGGAAGAAGCTGCTCTTGAGTCGATTGGTACGTGACCTCAGACTTCTATATCTTTTTGCTGATGGAAGAAGGTGGAAGAGAGAACGTCTGAGCTGTGTGGGGTCTTTAATTATGCTGGTTTGCCGAGGCAGCAGGAAGTGTAGACAGAGTCAATGGATGGGAGGCTGGTTTGCACAATGGACTGGGCTTTGTTCACAAACCTTTGTAGATTAAGCAGCATAGAAATGATTAAAAACAATGTTAATGGAGTGGGAGTTTCTTAAATAATGAGAGGAATGTTGAAGTGTGTGTGCCTGAGTACATAGCAAGGAAGCAAGGTGGGTAGAGACAAGGCTGCCCAGTGAGTGTTGCTATCCAGCTGAATAGACAAGTGGATAGATCCTTAACATCTGAGGCCAGAGTTGAAGAAATAGGCTAAAAATAGGGAGGGGTGGGTGAAGCTAATGAGGGAATTAAACACGAGGAGAATAATTTTCAATTTAAGGTGTTACAGGACTGGGAGTCACAAGAAATCAGTAAGATGGTGCTGACGGTTGGACAACGTTTAGGAACATAGAATAACCCCTCAAACTTATTCCGCCGCTCATGGTGACCAATACTTTAACTCCATTTACCCACCTTTCCCCCATATCCCTCAATAACTCTTATACCACGCAGTGCCAGAAATTGGGCAGTGAAATAATGGAAGAGCTGAACGAAATGGAATGCAGTCGGTGGGAGATTGGCTACAAGAACATAGCAGTCATTGAGTCAGGGGTGAGAAGGGCAGGAGGCTTTCAGCAAAAAGTAGGGGACATGTTATTACATGGGACCACTAGGATAGCTCTTTCAAAGAAACATGTCAAATAGTGTTATCCTCTGGTTCTTCTGTCAATCACCTTAAATCGGTGGCCTGTGGTTACTGAGCCCTCTGTCACTGCAAACAACCTCTCCGCACTTACTCTATTCAAATCCTTCAAGCTTTTGAACACCTCTATCAATAATTAATTAATCAATATTAATCATCTCAGCTGGTAATGAGATAAAGATTTTAATTTCCTCTTTTCAGTTTCTAAACGTTTTTCTAACTTTAGGGCGAATTCCTACCATTTGAGGATTTTTAATTTCTCTTGTATAAATTATTTAAGAGAATTAGCGAGGGACAAAGGGAACAAAATGATTAAAACCGTGCTCTCTAATGCAAGGAACATGACTTCTTTTTTGCTTATTTTAATTTTAAATGGTTTTGTCCCTCTGCTAAATAGCAGATAAAAGACTTTCGTCAGGAAGCATTAACCATTCTAAATTAATATTGCAGGTTACAATTTCAACTCAAGATCTCCATTCTCTATCAATTAATCATTGCATTTTCACTCAGTGTGCTGAAAAATACCTTCAGGTGAAGTGGGCTGGACCCTCACAAGGAAATGGCCAGCTTTCTGACTCCCTGCTGTCCGTGAGCGCTATATAAACAGTTATTCCGCTATTCCAGGCCAGAGAGCAGGTATCCAGGACTCAAGGTCCAAAGGGAATGAGAAGTCCACCTCATCGGTGATGGAGGGCACAGTGTCTGGCATCTGACTTCATTGGCCGTGATCCGGAAGGAAGTCACTGATGGCCATTTAAAGGGCCACTCGGCCTAGGGAAGTGTCCAGTCAAGGAATTGGCAGGATGGGTGTTTGGAGGAGAGGGGGATTGGAGGGGAGGCAGGATGAGGGTGTGGGGGATTGTAAAGGATATAATGCAGATTTTTAGTGCCTCAGGCTGGGATTCTCTGACCTCACCTTTGGCTGAGATTCTCCAGTCCTGCTGCAGTGAACGGAGATTTAGCTGAGCACCAAATTCTCAACACTCGCTGCCAGCGGTGGTGGGGTGTGCCTCTGTTTCAGTTACGTATATGCATTTTGTACCTTTGTCATTGCAATTTTATACCTATCTCAGAAGGAGTGTGTCCACCATGCCAGGAAGAGAGGCCATTCTGGAAATGGTGCCCCTGAACTTGCGGTCCGAATGCCACACAAGGAGGAGGTTCTCCTGATCTCCGTACCTGAATCGTTTAGCTCGATTGACAGAGGCAAGATTGGAGGGAGATGTGATCTGGTGATGGAGAAAATGGCTGACCCTGGGACACAGGGGAGAAGGCAAGTGGGAGATGGACTGATGGCATGATTCATTGACTGTACCAGAAACCATGTCAATTGCTTAGTGAAAAATTTCTGATGTTGCTGTTAGTGTGTATAGATATTGCATTGTGTCAGATCGTGTATTACTCATGATTGCAATGGTGTAAGCATGGTGACCTTGCAAAGCTATTGAACAGTTTGGAAAAGCCAAACAATCCTTTTAACCCCATCTCTCTCCCACAGAGTATTCCCCTCTTGCCTGGGTGGTTGCAGCTCCAACATTCAAGAAGCTTGATACCAACCAGGATAAAGTATTCTGCTTCCATCCAGAAACATCCATTCCCTCCACCACCGACGCTCAGTAGCAGCAGTGTGTACTATCTACAAGATGCACTGCAGCAATTCACCAAAGATCCTTAGACAGCATCTTCCAAACCTATGACCATTTCATCTAGAAAGGCATAGGCAGCAAATACTTGGGAAGACCACCACTAGCAAGTTCTCCTCTAAGCGACTCGCCACCCTGACTTGGAAATATATCGCCATTCCTTCACAGTCGCTGAGTCAAAATCCTGGAGTTCCCTCCCTAACGGCATTGTGGGTCAAGACACGGACATGGACTGCAGCGATTCAAGAAGGCAGCTCACCACCACCTTCTCAAGGGCAATTAGGGATGGGCAATAATTGCTGGCCAGCCAGCAATGCCCATGTCCCATGAATGAATAAAAAAAGGTTGAAGCTCCTTCCATGAGCCACCCATGTTTCTCCTTGAGGATGAGGAAGAAATCTGAGAAAGAAACCTCACGTTCTCTCTCTGGTCCAAGCATCAGAGCAGATACAGGCACATTGCAGGAATTTATGAATTTGGATAAGGGCAGACCCTAGCTGTTGAGGGCGCTTCATTATCACATGTGCAGGAGGGTGTGTTAGAACAGGGCGCTGACAGTCAGAGGAGTTGGATGATGAGCCTCTGGAGTCATCTGTAAGAGCCCAGACAGCTGCTGTCCAAAAGAAACATTATTTGATTGACAGTTCAGGCACTCTGATATCTGCAGTCAATTTAACAGTGTTTGTTTACACAAGTTAAGTGGTTTCAATGGTTTGTGAGTTTCTAAACTTCAAGGAACAGCCCACTTCATTGGCACCCCATCCAAAATCATTCACACCCTCCACCACCAATGAACCATGGCAGTAGTGTGTACCATCTACAAGATGGAATGCAGGAACTCACTAAGCATCTTAGGCAGCGCTTTCCAATGCTGTAACCATAACCAGCTAGAAGGACAAAGGCAGCAGATGCATAGGAATATCACCACCTTTGATTTGATTTGATTTGATTTATTATTGTCACATGCATTGGTACTCAGTGAAAAGTATTGTTTCCTGCACAATATACAGACAGCATATACCATTCGTAGAGTATATAGGGGAGAACAAAAGGAGAGGGTGCAGAATGTAGTGTTACAGTCATAGCTAGCATGTAGAGAAAGATCAAGTTAATATAAAGTAGGTTCAATCAAAAGTCTATTAGCAACAGGGAAGAAGCTGTTTGTGAGTAGGTTGGTACATAACCTCAGACTTTTGCATCTTTTTCCCAATGGAAAAAGACGAAAGAGAGAATGCCTGGGGTGCATGGGGTCCTTGATTACATAGAACATAGAACATAGAACATTACAGCGCAGAACAGGCCCTTCGGCCCACGATGTTGCGCCGACCAGTTAAAAAACAATGACCCACTCACCTAAACCAATCCCTTTTCATCCATAAACCTATCCACGGATCTCTTAAACGCCCCCAAACTAGGCGCATTTACAACCGCATCAGGCAGGGCATTCCAATCCCTCACCACCCTCTGGGTAAAGAACCTACCCCTGACATCCGTCCTATAACTACCCCCCCTTATTTTAAAGCCATGCCCCCTCGTGCTAGCTTTCTCCATCCGAGGAAAAAGGCTATCACTGTCCACCCTATCTAAACCTCTAATCATCTTATATGTTTCAATAAGATCCCCTCTTAGCTGCCTTCTTTCCAGCGAAAACAACCCCAAATCCCTCAGTCTCTCCTCATAGGACCTCCCTTCCATACCAGGCAACATCCTGGTAAACCTCCTCTGCACCCTCTCCAAAGCGTCCACGTCCTTCCTGTAATGTGGGGACCAGAACTGCACACAGTACTCCAAGTGCGGCCGCACCAGAGTTGTGTACAGTTGCAACATGACGCTGCGACTCCTAAATTCAATCCCCCTACCAATAAACGCCAAGACACCGTATGCCTTCTTAACAACCCTATCTACTTGATTCCCAACTTTCAGGGATCTATGTACACATACACCTAGATCCCTCTGTTCATCCACACTATTCAAAGTCCTCCCGTTAGCCCTATACTCAAAACATCTGTTATTCCTACCAAAGTGAATTACCTCACACTTCTCCGCATTAAACTCCATCCGCCACCTCTCGGCCCAACGCTGCAACCTGTCCAAGTCTTCCTGCAAACTATGACACCCTTCCTCACAATCTACCACACCTCCAACTTTGGTGTCATCAGCAAATTTACTAATCCACCCAACTATACCTTCATCCAGATCATTAATAAAAATTACAAACAGCAGTGGCCCCAAAACAGATCCCTGAGGCACACCACTCGTAACCGAGCTCCATGACGAATATTTACCATCAACCACCACCCTCTGTCTCCTATCTGCTAGCCAATTCCTGATCCAATTTCCTAGATTACCCTCAATCCCATACATCTGCATTTTCTGCAGAAGCCTACCATGGTGAACCTTATCAAACGCCTTACTAAAATCCATATATACCACCTATCCATATATACGTTGGCTGCTTTCCTGAGGCAGTGGGAAGTGTAGACAGAGTCATTGGATGAGGTTCCCCTCCAAGCCACTCACCATCCTGACTTGGAAATATAGCTCCATTCCTTCACTGTCACTGGGTAAAACTTCTGGATCTGCCTCTCTAACAGCACTGTAGGTGTACCTACACCCCACGAATGACAGCAGCTCTGGAATGGAGCTTACCATCATGTTTTCAAGGGCAATTAGGGATGGGTGAGAAACGCTGAACTAGCCAGCAATGCCCACTTCCCATGAAATGAATAAAAAGTATATCAAAGGGTTAGAAATGTCTCATTGTATTAGTCTTGCTTTTATATTATAAAGTCTCCAATCACAGAGAATAAATGGAAGTCATTTAATTTTGTAATAATCCTCTTGACCATATCAGACTATAAAGAAGAACAAGGAAGGAGATAGCGACTCAGTAGAGAGGTATTTAGTGGTGGAATTATGATGTTAAAGTCTCAGTTACGCTTACCAAATTGCCAGTCGACTGAATGAACTCAGTTCAGTGACACCAGCAGACTTTGCCCAGAATTCTCCCATGCCATTCACTCTGCCATCGCTGCCGGTGAGAATGGATAATCTGGTGCTTATCCAAGACTCTACTTGAAACACTGGGTGGGATTTTATGGCTTCACTCGAGGGAAACCGGGAATTCCCACCCGAGGTCAACGGACGTTTCCGATGTCCGCCTCTCGCCCGCTACACCCCACGGACAACAGCAGCTCCGGAATGGAGTGGTGGAATCCTGACAATCTCTCTCCATGGGATGCTGCCTGACCTGCTGAGATTTTCCAGCATTTTCTTTCTTTGTGTGGGTGATTAGGTCGTCGGCTACTGGAGGAGCTGTCCGGGATGACGCAGACTCAGAAACAGGACAACACAAAAATAGAAAATGCTGGAAAATCTCAGCAGGTCTGACAGATTCTGTGGGGAGAGAATAGAGCCAACATTCCAAGTCTGGGTGACCTTTCATCAGAGCCCTCAAGTGCTGTTAGACCTGCTGAGATTTTCCAGCATTTTCTGTTTTTCTTTCAGATTCCAGCATTGCTTTTAGATCAGAAACAGGCCATTTGGCTCAGCTAGTCTGTGTCGGGTTTTATGCTCTGCACAAGCTTCCTCCCACCACTCTCCATTTCATCCCATCAGCACATCCTCCTATTCCTTTATCTCTTACGTGCTGAGTTATCTGCCCCTGAATTGCATCTATTCTATTCACAACTCCACGTGGGAGTGAGTTCAATGTTCTAACCTCTCTCTAGATAAAAAGTTTCTCTTGGGATCCCTATTGGAGAATTCAGCTATCATAAAATAATGACCTCTAGATTTGCGCTTTTGTGCTATTGGAAATAGCTTCTCTCTGTCCACTCTTGCATAATCTGAAAAGCCTTCATCAGGGCAATTCTCAACTGTCACTCTCCTTTTCTAGAGAAAAGTATCCAAGCCACGGTACGTTCCCAATATTTTGTTTCTATTTCAACATTCGATTTTCACCATTTGCAGTTTTTTTCCACTATCCATTTTAATCTCCCCGTTCTCTTGATGTTCCAATGCCTCGCTGAAACGTTCTTCAAACTTCCTTCAGGATCTGGACCTCAGATCAGTGTGTGACTTGGCAACTCCCTGCAAGATTTACCCAGCATACCCTCTAATTCTATCGTTTACTCTTATTTTATGCTTTTAAAGCTCTAACCCTTTTAAACTCTGCAAACCCTACACGCGCCGGACATTCTCTCTTCCACCTTCTTCCGTCGGGAAAAAGATATAAAAGTCTGAGGACACGTACCAACCGATTCAAGAACAGCTTCTTCCCTGTAGCCATCAGATTTTTAAATGGAGTTACTTCACATTAAGTTGATCTTTTGTACCCTAAGCATGACTGCAACACTATTATCTGCACCCTCTCCTTTCTTTATCGCTTGTGTTCTCTATGAAAGGTATGCTTTGTCTTTAGAGTGCAAGAAGCAATATTTTTCACTGTACTTTTCCATAAGACCATAACACCATAAGACGTAGGAGCAGAAATAGGCCTCTCGGCCCATCGAGTCTGCTCTATCATTCAATCATAGAACATAGAACATAGGAAACTACAGCACAAACAGGCCCTTCGGCCCACAAGCTGTGCTGATCATATCCCTTCCAACTAGGCCTACCTATAACCCTCAATCTCATTAAATCCCATGTACTCATCCAGAAGCCTCTTAAAAGACCCCAGTGAGTTCGCCTCCACCACCACCGACGGCAGCCGATTCCACTCACTCACCACCCTCTGAGTGATAAACTTACCCCTGACATCTCCTCTGTACCTGCTCCCCAGCACCTTAAACATGTGTCCTCTCGTAGCGATATGGCTGATATTTTTCTCGTTCCCAATCTCCTGCCTTTTCCCCTTAACCCCTGAACCTCTTATTAATCAAGAACCTATCTATCTCTGTCTTAAAGGCACTCAGTGACCTGGTCTCCACAGCTTCTGCAGGAAAGACGTCCACAGATTCGCCACTCTGACTGAAGAAATTCCTCCTCATCTCAGTTTTAAAGGATCATCCTTTTAGCCTGAGGTTGTGCTGTAATTTCACTGATAAATCAGATCAAATCAAATCGAAGAATTCGTTCTTTTCAAATTGGAAGCTCATGGTTTCTAGCCCCACTCCAGGGAAATCACCATATACTCCCCGTGGGTTTCACAGGGCAGCACATACTCCCATAGGGCCTGGCAGGGCGGTGTTGAAGAATTGCTGCACTGATGGAGATGGTGTAGTCTGGATGAAGGATTAAGTAAAGATTCTGCCTTCCACCCCAGGTGGATGTGGGAACCCCATGGCACTATAGCTCTCCTGGTTTTGTGGTCAATGATTACATTTCAGTGAATGTTGGTAGAGTAAATTCTCTGATCATTCTCTCATTACTACTTGCGGAACCTTGCTGTGCACAGCTATCTGCTGCGTTCTTCCACATTCCAGCAGCGAATACATTTCAAAAGTACTTTGCTGGTTGCAGAGTGCCTTGGGGCGTCCTGAGATTGTGTAATCTGTTATGCAAGTGGATATTTCTCTCCCTTTTCTTCCAAATTTTCTGCCAGGCTTTCCATCAATTTGTCCTCTCGGGCTCGTGGTCTCTTTCACATTTCCGTCTTCCTTTGATGAAGATACGTTAAGAGGTTTGCTTATCTCCCAGTTCCTCATTTTGATATGAGGTTTACACCTGAAAAGTGAACCTATTCCACCCCCCATCCCCCCATCACCAACGCCCCCCCACCTCCCCCCCCCCCCCCCCCACCCACCTCCCCCCCAACCCCACATCACCACCACCACCACCACCCACTCGGCCGTTATTACAAACTCTGATGGAGCTGCTGTGTATTTCTAACACTTGCTGGTCTATGTTTTAAATTGTTGTTATGAAACCTCTTGCCGGTTGCTACACTCCTGACAACTCACACTGTTCCCAACCTGAGCTGTAATTCCACTCTGTCATGGGGAAGCGTACTCCTGGGGGTCTGGGAAAAAAAAACATTCCCGGGATTTCATTGCAGAGAATTGATGTTGAATAAGCTGAAATCATCAGTGCAAGAGCAGCCGGCTTGCTGTGGGGTGAATTGAGATGGCCAATGCAGTCTTTAACTACAGGCAATATAAAACTCATGAGGCAGATATCTCTGTATGACAATGTAACATTTATTTAAAACAAAAACACAACAAGCAGTTGCTCAGAGATCACCAAAAGAGTTAAACAGCTGTGAGATAAAGCAGCAGAACCTCTCCTATCAATCTGAAATATACAGTCAAAAACAGATCAATTGGAGTTTTTTCTTATCAATCATTCTGCCTTTCATTAGCTGAAAATCAATTACATTTAATACCCACATATCAATACAAATCTCTGTCACGCATTTCAGCCAACTGCATTGTACTTTAAAGCATGATGGTATCTTATTTGTCCTATGAGTCTGGACATTAACTCCTTTCTTGGCTCAAGCTACTTCCCTGTTGCCTGGTTACAATAAATGCAACGTAGGGGTCAAAGTGGATGGTCCCACCGGCTCACTGCCAAGATGAATAGACATGTGATCCTGCGTCCAGGAACATATCTATTCTGTGTCTGGGCATGATTGTACCTATTCATGTATGTTGCAAAATATGTTCCCCCAGCGGAATTCTCCTGATATGAGTTTTACTAACTGTTAAGTTCCCAGGTCTTTGTCTCTGAACTTCTCATTTTTCCCATCATACTTTTTGGTAACTTGCCTTGACTAAAGCAAACAATACATTTAAAATATATTTAAAATATCAGCATATACATTTTAAAATAAAATCTACTTGTTTTGATTCTCTTATTATATTTGCAGATGTATAAACCATTTGTTCCATTAGCTTATTATCTCTGTTTCAAGAATCATTGAACTCCTTACTGGTAGTGTTATCAGTGCCTTGTGTATTCTGTCTAAAACCTTATTAGCTCGTTAATAACTTCCCCCTTCACTGCTTTGTTTGCTTAAGATGATAGCAGTGAAAAAAAAATCAGTTTCCCCCCCCCCCATCTTCATGACAGTTTTTTTTAAACAATTTATATAATTATGAATCTGTATGAATAAATGCATTTTGCTTGTGTTATGAATCCCACTCTAACACTAAAGATTCCATGGTACTTTTTGTGAATAAGAGCAGTCAATTTTCATGGTGTCTTGGCCAACATTCGCCCCTCAAATACTTGAGCACATGATCTAAACTGGCTGCTCGGGACAGTAGCGAGGAGGTGCTTTACTGTCAGAGGTGCTGTTTTTCAGATGAGACATGAAACTGATTCTCTGTCTGCCCCCTTTCCTGGATGTCAGATATCGCACTTTACCATCGCAGGGAAGTCTTTGGAAATCCTTCCACTATCCAACCTTACAGAATTGAGTTGAATGAATATTTGCATTTGAAAAACCATTTGCACGCGATGTGGGGAGAGGGTGTGAGACTGGGACTGGTTAGACAGCATCATTGAAGAAGCCGCTCAACTACAATAGGCATCATGCCTACCTTCCATACCATAAAATATCAGTAGACGGAGGAGATAGTCATTGACTTCTGGAAGCTTAGTGGAGGACTTGCCCCTGTCTACATCAAAGAGGATGAGGTGGGGATGGTCAAGAGCTTCAAATTTCTCAACAACAACCTACCCTGATCCCTCCACACTGATGCAATAGTTAAGAAAGCCCACCAATGCTTCTACTTTCTCAGGAAGCTAAGGAAATCCAGCATGTCCACTATGACTCAACATTTTTCACATATGCACCATAGAAAGCATTCTCTCTGGTTGTGTCACAGCTTGGTATGGATCATGGTCTGCCCAAGGCTACAAGAAATTCCAAATGGTTGTGAACATTGTTCAGTCCATCACGCAAACCGGCCTCCCATCCATTGTCTCTGTCTGCACTTCCCACTGCCTTGGAAAAGCAGCCGGCATAATCAAGGAGCCCACGCACCCCAGACATTCTCTCTTCCACATTATTCCATGGGTTTAAGGTGGGAGGGGAGAGATACAAAAGGGTCCCGAGGGGCATTTGTTTCACACAGAGGGTGGTGAGTGTCTGGGACAAGCCGCCAGAGGTACGAGTAGAGGAGGGTACAATTTTGTTTCTTAACAAGAATTTAAACAGTTAAATGGGTAAGGTGGGTATAGAGGGATATGGGCCAAACATGGGCAATTGGGACTTTCTGAGTGGAAAAAAACTGGGCAGCACAGACAAGTTGGGCCGAAGGGCCTGTCTCCATCCTGTAAACCTCTATGCCTAAGAACAATTTCTGCCCTGCTGCCGTCAGACTTTTGAATGGCCCTACCTTATCATAGAGTCCCTACAGTGCAAAAAGAGGCCATTTGGCCCATTGAGTCTGCACCAATCACAATCCCTCCCAGGCCCTATCTGCATAACCCCACTTGTTTACTGTGATAACCCCCTGACACTAAGGGGTGATTTAGCATTTGCCAATCAACCTAACCCAGACATCTTTGAACTGTGGGAGGAAACTGGAGCAAACCCATTCAGACATGAGGAGAACATGCAGACTCCACACAATGGTCCAAGCTGGGAATCAAACCTGGGACCCCTGACACTGTGAGGCAGCAGTGCTAACCACTGTGCCACCCTGCTGCTCCGAAGTTAAGTTGTTCTTTCTCTATACCCAAGCTATGATGGGAACACCGTATTCCGCACCCTCTCCTTTCTGTCTCACCTGTGCACTTTATGAGTATGTTTTGTCTGTCTAGCATGCGAGAAACAATACTTTTCATGTATCCCAATACATGTGACAATAATTAACCAAATCAAATCAAAGATTCTCCAGTCAGAATAACTATCCCTTGTGATTTGAATAGTGACATGTCCATTTATATTATGATGTGGAGATGCTGGCGTTGGACTGGGGTAAACACAGTGAGAAGTCTCACCACACCAGGTTAAAGTCCAACAGGTTTATTTGGTAGCAAAAGCCACCAGCTTTCAGAGCGCCGCCCTTTTGTCAGGTGAGTGGGAGTTCCATTCACAAACAGGGTGTAACGGTTATTCATAAAATATTCTACTCATAAACAGGGCATATTAGTCCTATTCACAAACTGGACACAGGGCGGTGCTCCGAAAGCTAGTGGCTTTTGTTACCAAATAAACCTTTTGGACTTTAACCTGGTGTTGTGAGACTTCTTACTGTGTTTATATTATAACAGGAGAAAATAATCCTGGCCATTCTTCCTGGGGGAAACTGAAAGCAGAAGATGAGGAATCAATGTTAACGAAATAATAATTCTTCACTTTGTACAGCTTCAACTATTCTTTGTGTTGCTAAGCCCACTACGCTTTTGTATGAAATAGGAATCTATGGAATCAAACAATTCTACCCTGTAGACTGACATTAATCTGTGAGTTTCAATATCCTCTCCATTCCTGTTTGATTGGTCCCGCTACCCTATCTTATTACTTTCTGTTACATTTAAGCCCATCAGTGTCTGTGCAAGGATGTACAATCTCGCTTTAGATTCCACATTCCTACATTAGGTGGCAGTTTATTCTGCAAGTTAACAATCTACTGAATGAAGACTGAGTCTCTCGGGGAGGCTACCTTCCTACTGAAAGCATCCCCCCTCACCACCACCCTCCCCCCCCCACCCCCCCGCCCACCTTGCCTCAGTGCCCCCAGCGTCCCGAATTCCCAACTTAATTGAAATAATTTACCAGCTCCCATTTTATTTAATCACCTCATATAATAAGAACACGCATCAAACCTTTCACCGTTTATTTTGTTTCTCCCATTGAGAACAGTTTTCGTTCCCTCTGGTGCTTCCTTCTTCCTGCAGCATCTTGAGTACGTAAATTATTCTCATCGCTACGTTCTGTGAGAAAAGCAAAGCACTGCCGACGCTGCAAATCTGAAATAAAGAACAGAAAGTGTTGGGAAAACTCAGCAGGTCCGGCACCTGTGGAGGGAGAGAGAGAGTTCAAGTCCTGAGTCCAAACACACTCCTCTTCGCGACATTCCTTTGAGTTTTCCCAGCTGATTGGATGATGGGAATATCGGAATTGTCCATTACATGTAAAACAGGTAGTTGCAAGCAGTCAAGTAATTTTGATCTCTCTGATTTGGGTGGGACGGTGGCACAGTGGTTAGCACTGCTGCCTCACAGTACTAGGGAACCGGTTCGATTCCAGCCTTGGGTCACTGTCTGGGTGGAGTTTGCACGTTCTCCCCGTGTCTGTGTGGGTTTCCTCCAAGTGCTCTGCTTTCCTCCCACCGTCCAAAGATGTGCAGGTGAGGTGCATTGGCCATGCTAAATTCTCCTCTAGAGTTAGGGGATGAGGGATGCTATGTAATCTTAGCCCTGTTTGCTTCATAGAATCATAGAACGCTACAGTGCAGAAAGAGGCCCTTCGGCCCATCGAGTCTGCACCAAACACAATCCCACCCAGGCTCTACTCCCATATCCCTCCATATTATACCCACATAATCCCTCTAACCTACACATCCCTGGACACTAAGGAGCATTTTCTTAGTATGGCCAATCAACCTAACCCGCACATCTTTGGACTGTGGGGGGAAACCGGAGCACCCGGAGGAAACCCACGCAGACACGAGGAGAATGTGCACACTCCACACAGACAGTGACCCAAGCCAGGAATCGAACCCAGGACCCTGGAGCTGTGAAGCAGCAGTGCTAACCCACTGTGCCGTCGTGCCGTACTTCAGTCTATGCAAAGCCTTCATTTTCAAATATTTCTGCCTGTGCACAATTACATTTCAATGCCAGGCTGCAGGGTTTAAGCAACACTTGACTACGTTTTAAAACTCAGAAGGTTTGCTGTGTTAGCTGAAAATTGACTGCATTCCCGAAAAGTACACTGCTGCAAAACTTGATTTCTCTGGACAGAGGCAGACTGTGAAGGATACTCACCATAATGAGATAAGAATTAAAATCTGGTTCAGTGTGTGTTATGCAGTTTGTTTTCAGCATCCTGTCCAAGCTCAGTTCAATGTGTCTCATTGCAGGGGCTGGCAGAGTCTTCAAGTTCACTTTGCTTTTCGCTTCATAATGATTTAATTTCCTTTAAATTCTGTTCAATGAAATAATTCATTTTTAAAATCATACCAAGTGCTGTCCTCGTCTATTCAAAGGAATGAATAGACCCGACAGGGGGACGAGCAGGGTAAGTACATGGGGTGACAGGGATAGGGTCTGGGTTGGATTGTTGTAGGCTCAGGCTCGATGGGCCAAATGGCCTCCTTCTGCACTGTAGGGATCCAATGATGCTATGAATTCCTGTACCACCGATTGCAGAAATTCCAGGCCTGGAATATTTCGGGGGGTGGGGTTTCTGCTCTGATGTCCCAGCCGCCTCAGTCTGCCGAGCAGCCATTGCACCCCCGAGTGATTGTTAATGGGCTGCAAGCTGGACGTCTGTCCCTCACTCAGGAGAAGGCCTCACCTCATGGAGCTGCTGCCAATCGGATTAACCAGAAGCTCACTAGACCAGTGACGGAGGCCGCAGTGGACAGGGCAGGAGTTCAGGAGCTCCATGGAGTCTCAGTCTCACCGATGCATGGAGAGGTGTGCTTTTGGGTCTCAGGTTGGGGGACATAGGGAGGTCCTGGGGGTCTGGGTGGATAGAAGGAGATTGAAGTGTCAGGGGAGATTCTGGGGGTTGGGATTGGGAGGTCCAACAGCCAGTGGACCTTAAGGAGTGGGGTTGCCTGATATTAGAAGGGGCCTTCTGATGGAGGTGCCACCCTCTGAAAATTGAGGATGGAAATGGTCCTTAAATTGTCAATAATTGGCCACCCAAGGGTGCCAATTGGGGCAATGGTGGGCAGCCCATCGGAGACCTCACTGCCCCCCCACAGCTGAGGGCCCAAGAGAAAGGGGTGGGGGTCAGAAACACAGTGGCAAGCCCATTTGCGGTATTTCTTTAACCCTGCCTAAAAACCCTCTGGCGGAGGGGAGGAAGCTGAAATTGGGGCCTGCGATCCCTTCTGAAACCGGCATTGCTGAATAAAAAGTCAGCGCCTTCTTCACGGCCGGCAGCAGGGGCGGCTGAGAGGCTGAGGAGCAGGGAAACACAGAGTTGGAAATAAACCATAAAGCTGTCATCAGTTAGCTCCGTTGCAAGGATCAGCAATTTCTGCCTGGGTAATGTACAAATAAAGAGTGAACCATCCATTATAGTCTGCCGCTGCTCTCCCTGTAATACCAGTAATATTGCTGGAAACTCTCTAATGCTTATTAGGAAAGTGGTAAGTGTGTTTTCTTTCCCTATCTCTGCAGTAAATTAGTTTTATCTGTCAAGATACAATAAATGGTTGATTTAGTATGCGATTACTTTAAGTGGTCAGATGGAGGAGGGCTACGGATTAAATTGGTGGCTATCCTTTCCCTTTCCCTCTCCCCCTCTCTCTCCTCTCTCAAGCCCTGTCAATATATCCTGCTGGCAAGGCAGGTATTATATCTCCAGCAAAGGGAGTACCCTGCGCCTTGGCACCTGCTGCTAAATCGAACGGATGCAATAGTCAGGAGAAAAGTGCATACCCTCTCCCCGCCCTCCCCGATAGTTTTAAGTAACTCTGAATTGTCGAAAATGGGGGAAAGAAAACAGGTACGAAACTGTTCCAGCCCTTGCAGCTTGAATATTAAAATGTAGCAATGAGCGTTAAGTGCTGGCTGGGGGGAAAAGGTGCTTTCTCTGAAGAAATCCTTTACTATTTTATAGAGGAATTGGGGCAGATGCTTAGGAAGTAAAGAGCCACTGCCTGACAATATATGAGACAATTAGAAAGTGCACTGTTAGCATAGACTGGTAAACTGTTATCCGGAGACTTCTAGATGCATTAAAGGCTGTAGAATGTTCCGACAGTAAGCCTAAGGTCCTTTATTTATCCATAGGGTAATTACCAAAACATCTCTCGGAATTATATTTTGCTATTATTACACCCACAGGTTAGATTCAATAAAACTTATTTGACTCATTTAGGTGGGCAATTTTTAACACCAGTGGACAATAGCATTCAAATGTAATGTCTGATTAACAGCGAACGCTCGTACGTCAATAAACTCTTGAAAGATTCGTGGAAACTTTTCGAACTGCCGAAGAAAATACAAAGCGTCGGTCAGTGTTTAACTCTGCTGTCCTCAGAGTGACACGTTAACCCGAGGGCCCTGGCTTTCCCCACTCGGGGTGATCGGAAAGGGTCTCGGAGTGTTACCTCAGGGAACGTGGCGAGTTCTCCCAGGGGTTCCCCCATCCCACAGTTACTACAAATCGAAACAGAAAGTGTTACAAACACACGGCAGGCTGGACTACGTCTGCGGAGGAAGAAATCGATGAGTAGACCGGATTATGTTGTACTACAGGTGGGTTTGAAGGTGAGATGCTGGGGGGGGGGTGGTGGTGGGTAGCGATGCGGGATGTTTGTTGATCAGTTTGCCCGCAGTTTGCCCGCTACCTACCTACCCAAGCACCTGCGCCCTCGCTGCAGTTACACCACTTGGTGTCAAATGGAAGACAAGCCTATGGGCCAATTGAGTGAGAGAGTCGTAGGGCAGGACTTTACAGCCTCACTCAAGTGAGACCAGAAATTTCCCACTCCATTGCCCTCACCTCACCCGCTCTAATTCTGTGGCGGGCAAAGTGGTAGGATTCCAGTGACAGAGTGCAGAAAAGGCCCTTCAGCCCATTGAGTCTGCACCAACGATCGCTACCACTGAAGGTGTGTGCTAATCCCATTTTCCTGCACTTGTCCCATACCCTTAATTGTCACCATGTTTCAAGTGCTCAATGTAGTCAACCTGTTTCTATTTAAACACCTCATTCCACCATGGGGATTTAACCGATGGCTCCCATGACTTTCCCGACTTTGCTTGGGCTGATAACCGGCCAATAGCAGTCACTCCACAAAAGTGCCAGGCAGTGACCATCTCCAGCAAGATGGTCAACAAGAATCTAACCATCTTCCATTGATATTCAGTGGCATAGATATTGCTGAATCCCCCACTATCAACATTCTGGGGCTTCCCATTGAGTAGAAACTGAACTGGACTAGCCATAGAAACACTGTGACTACAAGGCTTGGAATTCTGAGGAGAGTAAATCACCTTCTGACACCCCAAACTCTATCATCATCTACAAGGAAAAGCTCAGGAGTTTAATGGGTTACTTGCCAATTGCCTGGATGAGTGCAGCTCCAACAACACTCAAGTAGCTCAACACCATCCAGGGTAAAGCAGCCCACTTGATTGGTACTCCACCAGTCACTTTCAACATTCACTCCTTCCACCATCAGTGCATGGTGGCAGCAGTGCGTACCACTGCACTGCAGTGACACACAGCCCCCGTCAAACCCTTAACATCTACCAGCTAAAAGACAAGGACATGAGACACACCTCCAAGCAACACATCATCTTGACTTGGAAATGTATTGCCATTCCTTTACTGTTGCTGGGTCAAAGTGCTGGAACTCCCTCCCTAACAGCACTGTGGGTGCGCCCATTGTAATGATTCAAGAACGCAGCTCACCACCACCTTCTCAAGGGCAACTAGGGATGGGCAATAAATGATGGCGAGTGACGCCCATGTCCTGTGAAAGAATAACTAAAAAACCCATTCCGTAATGGGGAAGGAACTGGGGCAAGGTGGGAACCCGTCCTCGTAGGCACTCCAAATGTTTTACACTTCCTTTCCCCACCTCCGCATCCAGCCAGCCTCTAACATCCCAGCTCTCCACCCTCTTGTGCTCCTCATTAGGGTCTGTCAGCTTGAGACCCTCAAACCCTGATCCAGTACCGTACATCTCAGGCCTGACTGCTGATTGGCTGGCAGCTCTCTGCAGAAGGACTTCCTGTTCCTGAGGGTTGGACATTCCACCTTCAGCTGATCAATGAGCGTTCACTGGGGCGTGGAGTAACTGATGTTCCCATTGGCGGGCACCAATATAATATTTTAGCCACACAGAGCAGGGAACCTGACAGCGTAAATAACTCAGCTCGAACTGTCATTTCTGTAATGTTGCATTGAGTCCTTTTCCCTGACGGAAATGGTGTTGGTGTTTATTGCATTGTTCAAAATGAATGCCGTGTTCCATACGTTACAAGAGTGGCTGCAAAACTATGCCATTGGCTGTAGAGCGCTATGGGCTGTCCTGGGGCTGCAGAAGGTGATATACAAATGCAAATCTTTCTTCCAATCAGGATTTCCCAATGCAATGCTACAGAAAATTGGATGCTAATATACCTTTTCGTTTGAACCTCATGAAACTTATCTCGGGTGAGTGCGAGGGATGGGGAATGTTTTCTGGGTGTATTTATCACTGTCTGTGACCATTGGGTTCCCCGTTGTAGGGTCATTTGAGGCAGGGGAGGGAGGCGCCCCAGGGGAGAAGGCTGAGGGGGTGACACGATTGAAAGAAGAAACTTTGTTTCCCTTGACAGAGAGATCAAAAACCTGGGTCATAGATTCAACATAAGTGGCAGAATGATTAGAGGGGACATACAGAAAAAGTATTTTATGCAGAGGGTGGTGGGAGCCGAGTATTCACTGCCTGAGTTAATGGTGGAGGCAGAGACTCTAAATTTATTTAAAGGTACCCAGATCTGCACCTTAGGTAATACAAGCTATAGGGCTATGGACTGGGTGCAGGAAAATGGGACGAGATAGGGCAGTTTGGTGTCTTTGAGTTGGCAAAGACAAGATGGGACAAGTAGCTGCCTTCAATGCAGTATCATTTCTATGGTTTCCATTTAGAAGGGATTTGAGGAAAAGCATTTTCACCCAGAGGCTGCTGGAGCTCTGGAACTCACTCGCTGAGAGGGTTGGGGAGGTAGGAACCCTCACAGCATTTCAGAAGCATTTGAAGGTGAACTGGAAATGCCACGGCATACAGAGTTACCGACCAAGTGCTGGAAAATGGGACTATAATGGATCGGTGTTTGATGGTCAGCATGGTCACGATGGGCTGAAGGGCCTCTTTGTGTGCTGTATAACTCTCTGGCCAGAGTTTCATTGCTCTATCTGCACCCCCCACCACCTTCCCCTCACCCAGCCATGGGAATCAGAGTGGGCGAGAGGCAGACAATGACCTCGGGTGGGATTTTATGGTTTTAGGATGAATAAGGCCATACAATCCCACCCAACGGCTCTATGGTTCTATAAATCTATTTCATTGGGGCAGCAGGGTGGCAGAGTGGTTAGCACTGCTGCCTCACAACACTAGGGACCTGAGTTTGTTTCCTGGCTTGAGTCATTGCCTGCGTGGAGTTTGCACCTTCTCCCTATGCCAATGTGTGTGTGTGTGTTTCCTCCGGGTGCTCCGGTTTCCTCTCACAGTCCAAAGGTATTCAGGTTTGGTAGATTGGCTGTGCTAAATTGCCCCTTGATGTCACAGGGACTAGCAGACTAGTGGATTGCAATGATTGGGCAAGGATGGGATTGCAGTCGGTGCAGGCTCGATGGGCTGAATGGGCTTCTGTCTGCACTGTAGGGATTCCATGATATACATTATGTAAAATAATTTGGAATGTCCTGAGGATGTGGAAAGTGCTATATAAATGAAAACTCCTTCCTTTCTTGTGTCTGCGTTGAACTTGTTGGCAGACTAACTCCTCCTCATCTCCTCAAATCAAACCTCTGACTCCCAGCCATTGCCCAGTTTGGGTAGAGTCTCCCCCATCAACCTGTTCAGCGTGATGCTCAGGGTTCAAATTCCAGATAAGCACATCCGCAGCACTCAAAAGAATCAACACCTCTTTATCCCTCTCCACAGAAGCTCTCAGATCTGCTGAGATTTTCCAGCATTGTTCCGTTTTTGCAACACATTGTTACAACTGTGTGTTTAGGGGGGAAAAAATATCTACAAATTCACAAACATCCTAAAACTCGATTTCATAAACGCCAATCTGTTAAACATAGGATCTCACGGGACGTCTTGACTCCGAGAGCGCTGAGCTAGGCTTAAGACAGCAAGGGACTGAATAGCGGTGCTTTGTATAACAAATGTGTCACTGAGCTTAGGACAGTCATCCGAGCAGAGTTGAGAGAAAGTGAATGTATAATTCTTACCGAAGAATGGAATCTCAACATATCAAAATCCTTTTTCACTTCCATCATCCAGGATTCGTGCTGAAGATATAATACCTCACTGCATAATCCTGATTCAAGCATAAAATCGTCCCACTTATTCATGTTGTCAAAGCATAGCACACTGAACATTGTCAGTGTGCTGCTTAACCGCGCCTGAAGATGTATTCGCACATTTTCCAGATTAAGACTGTCTTGCAAAGGGGTAATTTTTGTTAATTTTTTAAAAAAAAAACCTTTTCCAAGCTTTTTAATTCTGGATCAGTCGCGGGGTGAATAATTACAGGAGTTAAATTGCAAATCAAACAATTTTCCAGTCTAGGTATCAGAAATCATTGATGTATGCACAATTTTGACCTGAGGGTAAAATGTTATTGGCAATTTAGTTCAGCGTTTAAATAAAATACCAACTGGATCAGAGACCCAGAGACATCAAATCATTGAGATATGAGCACACATGGGAGAGAGTCAAACATAGCAGGTATTGGAGCAGGTGTAGCTAGGCTTGCTTTAAGCATCAGACCATAATTACACAGGATTAGTACAGATTGACATTTGATGGTCAGATTAGACACGTTGGGACAAAGGGCCCAAGTTTCTGTGCTGTAACTCTCAAATTCTCAGAAAGAAAATAAGAAATAGGACTTAAAAGTTTTGTTTATTTATTAGTCACAAGTAAAGCTTACATTAACACTGCAATGAACTTACTATGAAATTCCCTTGGTCACCATACTCTGGCACTTGGTCAATGAACGTAGCCAGCATGTCTTTTAGAACATAGAATCATAGAACTAATGCTTCAGTTATACAGAACGTTGGTTAGACCGCATTTGGAGTACTGCGTCCAGTTCTGGTCACCTTATTACCGGAAGGACATGGAGTCTCTGGAAAGGGTGCAGAGGAGGTTTACCAGGATGTTGCCTGGCATGGGGGGACTGGGTTACGAGGAGAGACTGAGGAGACTGGGGCTATTCTCCTTGGAAAGAAGGAGATTGAGAGGGGACATGATAGAGGTATATAAGATACTGAAGGGAATAGATAGAGTTAATAGTGAGAGACTGCTCCCTAGACTGGGTACGAACACAAGAGGTCATCACTTAAGGGTGAGGGGGGGAGGTATAATTTGGAGGTAAGAGGAAGGTTCTTTACACAGAGAGTTGTGGGGGTCTGGAATGCGCTACCGAGTAGGGTGGTGGAGGCAGGCACGTTGGACTCGTTTAAGATGCAGTTAGATAGGCATATGAGTGAAACGGGAATGGAGGGATATGGTAGGGGCTATTAAATAGGGTTAAACCTCGGGAGACACCGGAAGGGCAGGCTGTATAACTAATATGTTTTGTCTTTATTCCACAGGTGGAGGTCCACCTCGTGTCAAGCGAGGGGCATGCACACGGCAGGTTGTGCGTGGGCTGCTCTTGGAAGTCCAGGAGTGGCCTAGTACTTCATGTCGGTGTGTGTGCTTGATCCTGGACCGATAGACGGGCTCCACAACAGCTCAGTGACTAGCACTGCTAGCTGTGCAGATACATGGATTTGGGCCTGTGTCTGTGGGAGTTTGCGCATTCTCCCTGTGGTTGCGTGGGTTTCCTCCGGGCGCTCCGGTTTCCTCCCACACCCCAAAGATGTGCTCTTAGGCTAATTGGTTTCCACCAAATTGACACTATTTCTTCCCTGAATCTGACTGAGTAGGGTCCCATTCGTAGACATGCAGGGTAGAATAGGTGTAGGGCGATGTGGCGGCGCGGGCTCGTTGGGCCGAAGGGCCTGTTTCCCGTGCTGGGTTGTTCTTTGATCTTTCTTTGAACCCTACAATACAGAAAGAGGCCCTTTGGCCCATTGAGTCTGCACTGAACACAATCCCACCCAGGCCCTACCCCCAAATCCCTACATATTATACCCACTAATCCCTCTAACCTACGCATCCCTGGACACTAAGGGGCAATTTCTTAGCATGGCCAATCAACCTAACCCGCACGTCTTTGGACTGTGGGAGGAAACCGGAGCACCTGGAGGAAACCCACGCAGACATGAGGAGAATGTGCAAACTCTACGCAGACAGTGACCCAAGCTGGGAATTGAACCCAAGACCCAGGAGCTGTGAAGCAGCAGTGCTGACCACTGTGCTACCGCGCCACTCTACGCCCATAGACACAGGGAGAATATGCAAATTCCACACAGACAGTGACCCATGCCGGGAATCGGACCCGGGTTCTCTGTGCTGCGCCAACCATTGTGCTACCATGCCACCCCTTCTGATGGCTAACGTGTATTGACTCTATCCACAATCTCAGGACATCTAAAAGCACTTTACAACCGGCGTTTACAAAATGCAGTCATTAATTTAATGAAGAAGGATGGCAGGGGCAATGGCCTAGTGGTACTGTCACTGGACAGTAATCCAGAGACCCAGGGCGAAACCTGGGGACCAGAGTTCGAATCCTGCTTTGGCAGAAATTTGAATTCAATAAAAAAAGTCTGGAATTAAAAGTCTGCAGTGACAATGAAATCATTATCAATTGCAGTAAAAACCCATCTGGTTCACTGACGTCCTATAGAGGAGGAAATCTGCAATCTTTGCCCAGTCTGGCCTACACGGGACTCCAGATCCACAGCAATGTAAGTGACTCTTAAAATAAATGCTCACTTCCCATGAATGAATTAAATAAAACACCTCTCATCTGCAACAGACAGTGGCCCATGCTGGGAATCGAACCTGGCTTCCCTGCGCTGTGAAACAGCAGTGCCAACCACTGTGCTACCGCGTTGCCCTTGCCGATGACTTATGTGTATTGGCTCCATTCACAACCTCAGGACATTTGAAATGGAGGCTCTGGGTGGTGTTTCATCATTCCAGCTCCCCTGGAAACATCTATGAATTGCTATGGTTCCACAATTCCTTGCCTTTCCATCCCTCTGTCATCACAATGTTTCCTTGCCCAAAGCTCTGAAATTAACACAGAACCATTCCATTAAAACTTCATTCAAGCAACACTTCCAATCATATTCAACTCAGTTGCCCTCAACTAAGTTCCATCTTGGTGCTGATGGATGATGGGGGGAGACCGGGGAGCCTCTGAGCGCTAGTATCCATAGTTACGATGGCAGCCTGGCAGTAAACAGAGATTCCATGGTCTAAGATTTCACTACAGCATTAAACCATCACTTTGCGACAGTGAAAACTGAGACATTGACCATCAGACACTGCAGCTATCACCTGGAGGTTCCTTTCAGAACCATAAACCCCCCTGACTTGGAAATATATTGCAGAGCATTTGGGTGAGGTACCTCATAGCTGAATAGCTCCTGGAAGCTGCAAAATGTGGATGTGAGTCTCGGGGCAGTGGTAAACATCTGAGAACGAGGTATCAATGTTAGGCATCAGTCCTGAATCTTAGAATTGGAGAATGCCTACAATGCGGAAGGAGGCCATTTGGCCCATCCAATCTTCACCAAGGCTCTGACAGAATATCTTATCCAGTAACCCCACATTAGATTGCCAGGGATGTTGATTTGAGTCTGGGACATTGAGTAGTAGCTGCAATTAGTTGTGCTGCTGGTAAAAGATGGCATTTGGCCATTGAACTCACTGATTAGTTATGTGAGGCCATTGAATTATTTCTGGCAATGCACCCAGATTCTCAGGATCAAACCCCTGACATTGAGCTATGCTCCAAACATCTTCCGAGAACATGTTTGGAGGGCTCCCAGCTTAAATATGGAACGTGAGCTCTCTTTTCCTTTCCACCCCCACGGTAACACGAGGCTTGTAGGACAGTGGTTAGCACTGCTCTCTCACTGCACCAGCCTTGAGTGACTGTATGGAGTCTGCACATTCTCACCATGTCTGCGTGGGTTTCCTCCGGGTGCTCTGGTTTCCTCTCACAGCCCAAAGATAAAGTAAACGTTTATTTATTAGTCACAAGTAATGCTGACATTAATATTGCAATGATGTTAGTATGGAGAACATGCAGACTCCACACACAGTCTGGTGGATTGGCTGTGCTAAATTGCCCCTTAGTGTCAAGGGGATTAACAGGGTAAATAGCTTATGGGGATAGGGCCTGGGTGTGATTGTGGTCGGTGCAGACTCGATGTACGGGATAGCTTCCTTCTGCGCTGTAGGGATTCTATCCTTAAGGGTTCTAGCACAGTGTTGGGGATATAGGACTCCAGCCTCCCTGGTCCAGTGTTCCACATTCCAGGTTCTGCCCTTGCTTCCAGCATCTCTGTAGCTGGAATGCGCTGTCACTTCTGGAGATGCGTACTGTCTTTACGAAGGGTGGGCGAGTTTTAATTGGTGCTAACCTTGCATAAACCTGCCATGGATCTGCAGCCATCCAGTTGAGCCCTGGGGAGCTGAACAGGACCATCAGGCGGTGGGGCGAGGCGGGGTGGGGGTTTGGAGGGAGGATGGGGGAATGGGGATTCAAGCATCACAGCCGTCCCCACACCGACTAACGGACCTTTCCTCATTATTTATTCCTTCAAATCTCAATTATCGCTTTCCTTTTGGACAGCGCAGTTCAGAATGACATTACTTTAAACTACCAGTCACTCAGGTAGCCACAAAAAAACCTTCCTTTCTCTCCAGCTTGCTGCCAATATAATGAGGAAATGTAATTAGAATTTATTTTAAATTATCGAGTGTGACCTCGAATGACTCCTTCATACTTCTTTTCTTTAATAGATTTAAAAACCGTGTCATTCATTATCAGTCACCATAACCACCTTGAGACACTAAGATTGGTCCCTTTGCTTTATTTTGCCTCATTTTTATTAATGATCCGACAGCCAAATATAAATGAACATCTTGCGCTCTCTCAGCCACTGAGGGGTTTAATTAATTAATTTTTGGAAGCATCAAGCCTGGTCCTTGGAGTAAAATTAATGCATGGGAGCTAACTTCAGCTGCACAGTTTATTGAGAGCGTGTGCATCCTCCTTTCACCTCCAACTGCTCCCCTTGGGCGACAGTGGAAGTGAAAAGTCTACATTATTATCTCTTCTCATTTTTAAACCATTCCCTAAACTGAGTGGTGATTTTTCCCGTGCCGAATTCTCCCATAGTTTCCCATACATTAACAAGCTATCGGCCCCTGAGGCAAAGGAATAATCAAAGATTCACAAGAACGTGGGTTTTGTTCATCACACTGCGACTGCCCGTGACAGTCGGAACCCTTTTGTTTTTTTTTGTCTTCCTTTCTGACCGAAATCTTTTATTTTCATTCTGAAGAGACGAGGCGGAGGCATCCTGGCGTTCCTGCAATGATTTGACGTGACAAAAGGCAATTAAGCAGCTTTAATCAAGGAATATTCCCGTCACTTTGCTGTGTGTGATTGGGTTTGGCATGTTGGCTGTCTGCCGTGTTGGAATTCGCTAGGCCGGGGAGCTCCTTGACGAGATCCAAGGCTGAGAGCAGTCAGTTCTTGTGCTGTGAGGGTCAGGGGTTTGGGCAGGCGGATTGGGCTGGGGTTGGGACAGGAAATCAATGCTTTCTAAATTAATGGAGGTAAAAATGAAAAAAAAACGAGCACAAGGGAAATTTTGGGACAGAAAAGAGATAGAAACATTGAAAAACATAGAAGATAGGAGCAGGACGAGGTTATTTGGCCCTTCAAGTCTGTTCCGCCATTCATTACGATCATGGATGACCGTCCAACTCAACAGCCTAATCCTGCTTTCTCCCCATAACCTTTAATCCCATTTGTCCCAAGTGCTATATCCAGCTGCCTCTTGAATACATTCAATGTTTTGGCATCAACTACTTCCTGTGGTAGTAAATTCCACAGGCTCACCACTCTTTGGGAGAAGAAATGTCTCCTTATCTCCATCCTAAATAATCTACCCCAAATTTTCAGACTGTGACCCCTGGTTCTGGACAACCCCACCATTGGGAACATCCTCCCTGCATCTACCCTGTCTAGTCCTGTTAGAATTTTGTAATTTCTATAAGATTCCCCCCTCATTCATCTGAACTCCAGTGAAAACAACCCTAACCTAATCAATCTCTCCTCATATATCAGTCCCGCCATCCCCAGAATCAGCCTGGTAAACCTTCGCTGCCCTCCCTCGAGGGCAAGAACATGCGTCCTCGGGAAAGGAGACCAAAACTGCACACGACACTCTAGGTGTGGCCTCACCAAGGCCCCTGTATAATCACAACAACACATCCCTGCTCCTGCACTCGCAATGTGAATCGTCACAGAAAACCAAGTCTTTACCGGTACAGACAGTGCGAGTGGAGGGAGGGATAATCACAGGTTAAAGAGGTGTGATTCGTCTCAAGCCAGGACAGTTCGTAGGATTTTGCAAACCCAGACAGTATGGTGGGGGTTACAGATGATGTGACATGAACCCAAGATCCCAGTTGAGGCTGTCCTTCTGTATGTGGAACTTGGCTATCAGTTTCTTCACATTCTAATCTGTAATTATCTTACAATTGTGTCTTTGCCTATATATGCCGTGATTGTGAACCTACCTCCACTCACCTGATGAAGGAGCAGTGCTCCGGAAGCCCGTGATTCCAAGTAAACCTGTTGGACTGTAACCTGATGTTGTGAGAATTCTTACCGTGCCCAGCCCAATCCAATGTGGCTATTTTCATATCATATAGCCAGAGAGGGGGTAAAAATTTGGATCAGAGCCTCTGCAATGTCTTCTCTTTAAGTCAAGCTCTTCTGAAAACATTAGTAAAAGTCTGTTGCTGGTGGAATAAAGAATCCCTGTTTTCTCATCTTCACGCAGTTCCCAGGTTTGAATCTCATGCCACATTCTTTTCACCTCTGCCACCCTCTGCCACCTAACCATGCCTTCTCTTTTATCCTTCCCTTCCTCCTGTCTTTCGATGGTATAAAACCCATCACGTTTCTGCCCTCCTTCAGTCCCTGGGGAGAGTTCCTCTGTTTCTCTCTCCACAGCCGCTGCCAGGCCTCCTGAGAATGTCCAGCACTTTCTGATTTTATTTCAGGTTTTGAGCATCCATGGCTCTTATTGTGATAAAAGCAAAATTCTGTGGAGGCTGGAAATCTGAAATAAGACCAGAAAGTGCTGGAATTTGATGCTGTTCCATTTCCTCTCCCCCACCCCCACTTTTGATAAGACCATAAGATATAGGAGCAGAACAAGGCCACTCTGCCCATCAGTTCTGCTCCGCCATTCAATCATGGCCGATATGATTCTCATCTCCATTCTCCTGCCTTCTCCCTGTACCCCCTCATCCCCTTATTGATCAAGAACCTAAGTACCTCTGTCTTAAAGACACTCAGCCTTCTGTGGCAAAGCGTTCCACAGATTCACCACCCTCTGGCTGAAGAAATTCCTCCTCATCCCAGTTTTAAAGGAGCGTCGCTTCACTCTGAGGTCGCGCCCTCGAGTTCCAGCCACTCCCACTGGTGGACACACCCTCAGCATGTCCACTCTATCCAGGCCTCTCAGCATTCTATAAATATTTATTATTCCAGTCGTCTAATTCTTTACATTTCTACTTTCCTTCCATTCTGTAAAAAGGTTCATTTAGATCCAAAAGGTTAACCCTGGCCAGGATTCTCCAACCTCACCCGCGGCTGGGATTCTCCAGCCCCGCTGCTGTGAATGGAGACTTGGCTGAGTGCCATGTTCTCGATTATAACTGGCAGTGGGGGCAGGGCACACGTCGGACATTTCCGGTTTCTGTTTCTCTCCACGGACGCTGCCGAGTTTAGCCGGCACTTCTGCTTTTCGTTTTGCTCGGGTTGAATGGGGCCGAACGGCTCCTGTTTCTTTTGCACTTACACTCTGTCAGATGGCGGTTCGAGGCTGGGCGATGCCCGCCTTTCAGCCAGATGGCCTTTTGCCACCAAGTCCCAGCGATGCTGCTCGGGGCCAGCTGCCATGGCTGCTGACGGGTTTACTGACATCGCAGATGGGCTGTTAGGCAAACTATCAAGTGATTATATTTGTAAAGATTCTGCAGATCTTCAAAGCTTATTTATTCCGCAATATCTTCCTTCAGCAAAGCTAATTCCACACGGCGATATAGAAAGGCAAACCAGCAAACCACGTATGCCAAGATGGGCTAGAACTTTGAAGTTAGCAATGAATTTTGGAGAGACATAACTCATGACTGAAGTAGAGCCGTGCTGGTATAATTCATTCGTGTTTCATTGGTCGTACAATCATCGAATCACCTACAGTGCAGAAAGAGGCCATTCAGCCCATCAAACCTGCACTGACAATAATCCCACCCAGGTCCTATCCCCTTAACGCCATATATTTACCCTGCTAGTTTCCCTGACACAAAGGGGCATTTGCGCATGTCCAATCTACTTAACCTGACTGTGGGAGGAAACCGGAGCATCCGCAGGAAACCCACGCAGGAGAACGTGCAAACTCACACACAGATAGTGAGCACCTTTACATTATCGAGCAATTTTAATGGAACAATGTGTGCAAAGGCACTCAATAACAGAAAATCTGAGACAAAATTACCTAAGGGAATACTTGGGCAGGTGTCGCTGGGTGGAGTTAAATTTAAAGGAGTATCTTAAAGGAGAGAGATGTAGAGAGATGGAGAAATTTAGGGAGGGAATCCAGACAGCTGAAGACACTCGCACTAGTGTGAAGCAGTTAAAGTCAGGGTTTCTCAAGAAGTGAGAACTAGAATTAGGCGATTGGCAGGATGGCACAGTGGTTAATGCTGCTGCCCCACAGTGCCAGGGCCCCGGGTTCAATTCCTGGCTTGGGTTACTGTCTGTGCAGAGTCTGCAAGATCTTAAATTAAATGTTTGTTTGTTGGCCGCAAGTAATGTTTACATCAACACTGCAATAAAGTTACTGTGAAATTCCCCCAATCGGGAGCCTGTTCGGGTCAAAGCACCTAACCAGCACGTCTTTTATAATGTGGGAGGAAACCAGAGCACCCGGACAAAACCCACACAGACACGGGGGGAACGTGCAAACTCCACACAGACAGTGACCCAAGCTGGCACCCAGGTCCTTAGTGCTGTGAAGCAGCAGTGCTAACCACTGTGCTGCCGTGCCACCCCTCCCTGTGCCTATGTGGGTTTCCTCCGAGTGCTCTGGTTTCCTTCCACAGCCCGAAAGATGTGCTGGTTAGATGCAGTGGCCATGCCAAATTCTCTCTCAGTGTACCCGAACAGACACCGGAGTGTGGCAACTTGGGGATTTTCACGGTAACTTCATCGCAGTGTTAATGCAAGCCGTTTTGTGACACTAGTAAATAAACTTTAAACTTCTAAACTTTAGGAGAATGGAGGGCTAGCCGGCCACACAGACAATGGCCTAAATGACCTGCTTTTGGTTTCTAAAATTTAATTATCCCACACAAAGTAATCTTTCAGCTTTATTAGAGTTTCTTTGGAAATTACTTCTGACATTAATTTGCAAGCGTGGCAGTGTTAATGAATGTAAAGCTATTCATCACTGATATTTGCAGTCAAACAAATCAACAAATTATGATAATTCCAGCAGACATTAATTATCTGCAAATAACGCTGAAACCAGCAATATTACACTCTGACAATATGGGACGTTCTACCCGGCTGTGAAAGGTCAACAAGCCAAAAACTTTCATTGCACGTCATTCTCCCAGCTCAGGGAGGGGTAAGGACTTCCCTGCTGTGAGGTGACCTGAATCCCGCTCAGCGATCGAGATGGGGGCTCGACCAATTCCAAGAGTGCTTATCCTCATGACTACCTTCACTTGATTCACCAGAACTTCAATATACACAGGCACTGCAGATAGTATTTAGTGAATATTCAAGAATGAAGGGTTTGTCACATGAGGAGGGGTTGAGGATTCTGGGGTCTATGCTCGATGGAGTTTTGAAGGATTGCGGGGGGGGGAGGAATCTAATTGAAACTTACAGAATACTGAGAGACGTAGATAGAGTGGACATGGAGAGGATGTTTTCATTTGTGAGAGAGATTAGAACTCGAGGACACAATCTCAGAGTGAAGGGACACTCCTTTAAAACTGAGTGGAGGAGGAATTTCTTCAGCCAGAGGGTGGTGAATCTGTGGAACTCACTGTCACAGAGGGCTGTCGTTGAGTGTCTTTAAGACAGAGATAGATAAGTTCTTGATCAATAAGAGGATCAAGGATTACGGGGAGAAGGCAGGAGAATAGGGATGAGAATCATGTCAGTCATGATTAAATAGCAGCGCAAACTCGATGGGCCGAGTGGCCTAATTTTGCTCCTATATGTTATGGTCTTACGGAATATCAAAAGCCACAGTTTTCAGAAATCCAAAGTCCCTAACTCTCTGGAAATTGAAGAGAAAGAAAGCATTTGCATTTATGGTGTCTTCCATGACCACTGGATGTACCAAAGTGCTTTGCAGCCAATGATGGCATTTTTGGAGTGTCATTGTTTTAAACTGTCTGAGAGAGTGGAGAGTTAATAATCTGTATTAGTGATGTTTGTTGAGGGATAAATATTGGTTGGGATAACATCAGAATTTCATTTGCCTTCAGAGAAGGCTGTGCAATACTTTGAAATGATGGATTGCGTGTTCTTAGATTTTGGGTTCCCCTTCCCATCACCCAAGGAATTGAGAACGATATTGGCTGCCCCGCAGATATTTAACATTCCGACAAGCACTAGTTGGCTGGAGGTGAAACCTCCACCTCTCACCTGGGAAGGAAGTCCCACTTCACAGAGCTACCGGCCAGTTCTGTGGTCCCATCAGTGCCAGGAACTGCAGTGATACTGTGCTATGTTGATATATGTTATATTTAAAGTGGGGTTGTTTTAAGAGGCTCGTAAGAGTCAATTTTTCTGGTAAATATGCACCAGACTCTAGGAATTTAGGCTAATAATTGATGTTAACTAGGAATGTATTACTTTGCAGAGTTAATGGAACTTTTGTTTATTTAGGTTCTCCTGGGAGTTTAGATTAGCCATGCAGAATCTCATGGTTAATAACAGGAGCTAAGCTTACTTAAGAAATACTGATTTCAATTTCATTATGAAAAATGAAGTGAGCGCCAAGTTCTCCATTCTTGCTGGCAGCGGTGCTGTGGGGGGATGATGGAACAGCTGGAAAAGACTAGCCAACATCTCCAACAGCATTGCACCCCTTCAGTACTACGCTGGAGTGATTTGAAGCTTTTTTTAAATTCATTTGTGGGACATGGGCATCACTGACTGAGCCCGCATTTATTGCCCATCCCGAGTTACCCTTGAACTGAGTGGCTTGCTAGGCCATTTCAAAGGACAGTTGAGAGTCGACCACATTGCTGTGGCTCTGGGGTCACATATCGGCTATACCAAGTAATGACAGCAGATTTCCTTCTGTAAAGGACATCAGTGAACCAGATGGAGTTTTTTAAAATGACAATCGCCAATGGTGTCATGGTCATCAGTAGATTCTTATTTCCAGATATTTTTTATTGAATTCAAAATTCCACCATCTGCCGTGGTGGGATTTGAACCCGGGTCCCCAGAACATTAGCTGAGTTTCTGGATTAATAGTCTAGCAATAATACTACTAGGTCATTACCTCCCCGTGAAGTCTCCAGAATGAATCCACAACCTTCTGGCTCAAGAGATTGGCGAGCCACCAAGATGAGCCAAGGGCCAATGCCTTGAAGCTTGATCTTATTCAGAATGGCAGGGAGAAAGGCACAGCTGGAAACATCTGGCGAAGACCCAAACCCGGAGAGTTCGGCAAACACCAGCTTGGGCAGAAGTGAAACAAAAGCACAATCTACTTGTAAACAGAATCGAACAGTTGTTGGTAATCAGGCAGCAACAATGGCAATAATTCATGAGCCATCATCGCAACCGTGCAGTGAGTAAATCATACTGAGCAAATAAATGGGGAAGGAACCAGGAAGCTGGCCCATTACTGCTGCTGAAATAGCTTTCAGAGAACGATTTCTGCCTGTTTCCATTTTGCCGTTGGTTTAATATCTACTCCTGTTTCTTGCTAAAGTTGATTTTATTTTTACCTTTTACAGAATATCATAGAAATATAAAGTAGATTGTCAGAGGAAGATTTTGTTTTAATAACTGAGTCATTGTCACTTGCAGGTCATTTCAAATTAATTTATAAATAAGCAATTGCTTCGAATAAAGAAACGCATCCCAAATGCAGGGATTTTGGAAATGGGCGTGTTATAATGATGGGATTCAGCTGTGTGGGAAAGTGGACAGTATTAGAAATTAGAAATGCACTTCTATTTATAACCCTCTGGCTTCCTGCGCTGCAGTTTTGGGGTTCTAATGATTTGAAAAACACTATTGTTAACTCTGCTGACTCACAGACAGATAGAATCAAAGCATCAGCCTTTTGGACAATGTCACCAAGCCATCTTCTAATGATATCCCCTCGATCTCTTTTATCCTGAAATAAGTTTCTCATTTAGTGAAAAATGGGCAATTACAGTCAACAATTGGTGAACAAGTCACATGTATCGTGTTCAGCCGCACATTACTGCTGTTTACTAGACTGATATCAGTTCAAAAAAATAAGCTAGTTCCTTTTGCTCAGAGAAGCAAACTGATACATGATAATATGTGAGACTACGTCTTGAATTGAATTGAATTGATTTATTATTAAGACATGTATTGGGATACAGTGAAAAGTATTGCTTTTTGCTCGCTATATGGGCAAAGCATTTCATTCATAGAGTACATAGGGGAGGAGGAAAGGAGAGGCTGCAAAATGTAGTATTACAGTCACAGCTAGAGTGTAAAGAAATAGAACAAAGAAAATTACAGCACAGGAACAGGCCCTTCGGCCCTCCAAGCCTGCACCAACCATCTTGTCCAACTTAATTAAAACCCCCTACCTTTCCGGGGACCGTATCCATCCATTCCTATCCTATTCGTGTATTTGTCCAGTCGCCCCTTAAAAGTCACTATCGTATCCGCTTCCACTACCTCCCCGGCAGCGAGTTCCGGGCACCCACCACCCTCTGTGTAAAAAACCTGCCTCATACATCTCCTTTAAACCTTACCCCTCGCAAATTAAACCCATGCCCACTAGTAATTGACTCTTCCACTCTGGGAAAAAACTTGACTTCTTACAAGGTAGATCCATTCAAAAGTCTGTTGGCAGCAGGGAAGAAGCTATTCTTGAGTCGGTAGGTATGTGACCTCAGACTTTTGTATCTATCTATCTCTCGATTGAATAAGACCTGGAGTATTGTGTGCAGTTTTGATGTCCGTATCGAAGGAAGGATGTTCTTGCGATAGAGGGAGTGCAGTGAATGTTTACCAGACTGATTCCTGGGATTGATGTATAAGGTCAGATTGAGTCAGTTTGGATTGTGTTCACTGGAGTTCAGAATGAGAGAAGATCACATAGAAACTTATAAAATCCTAACAAGAATAGACATGGTAGATGCAGGAAGGATGTTCCCGATGGTGGGGGTGTCCAGAACTAGTGGTCACAGGCTAAGAATGTGGGATCAACCTTTCAGGAATGAGATGAGGAGAAATTTCTTTACCCAGAGAGTGGTCAGCCTGTGGAATTTGCCACCACGGAAAGTAATTGACGCCAAATCTTGTATGTTTTCAGCGGGGAGTTGGAGATGGCCCTTGGATTGAAAGGTATCATGAGGTATGGGGGAAGGGGGGATCTGGATATTGAGTTCGCTGATCGTCCATGATGAAGATGAATGGTGGAGCAGGCTCGAAGGGCCAAGTGGCCTACTCCTGATTCTAATTTCTATATTTCTCTGGAGAAAGATCAAAAAATTTGCATATTTATAATGGTTTCATGACCTCACAGTGTAATAGTGTGTTCCAAGTGTTTGTGAGACATTGTAACGCAAGAAGCGCAGTGCCAATTTCCACACTGCATCTTGACTGGATAATCATTATTTGAGGTATTGATTGAGAGTGGTGAAGGACTGAACTGGAGTATCGTCTTTACAAGGTTATAAGGTTCTTTTTACAGAGACACAGATAACAAACATTCATTTCCAAATCTAGCAACAAGTCTCCATCTCTTTCTATATATTGGGGCGCACGGGAATCCCCAGTTAATATCCTTCCCCCAGAACACAATTCAACACCCAATTAATTTACAATTCAAAAATGGCTAAATACTGCCCTTCAAATTTTCCAAACGGGATTTTTACATTCAGCAGAGAGGACAGACACGGCCTGAGTCACACATCAACAGAAAGATCTTATTGAATGGCGGGGCAGGCTCGAGGGGCTAGATGGCCTACTCCTGCTCCTATTTCTTATGTTCTTATGAAAGCAAAATACTGCAAATGCTGGATTCTGAAATACAAACAAGTTTCAAAATACTCAGCAGATCTGGTAGAGTCTGTGGAGAGTGTAACAGAGACTATAATTCTACATGCCCTGGGAATGGATTGGCAGGTGAGGGTGATCTAGAATCCAGTGAGATGGCGGGACACATTATGCTTGTTGTTAACCAATTGAACATAAGAACATAAGAAATAGGAGCAGGAGTAGGCCATCTAGCCCTTCGAGCCTGCCCCGCCATTCAATAAGATCATGGCTGATCTGTCGTGGCTCAGTTCCACATTCCCGCCCTCTCCCCATAACCCTTAATCCCCTCTCTTATCAAAAACCCATCAACCCGCGTCTTAACATTTAGCGAGGCAGCCTCCACCACTTCAACGGGCAGAGAATTCCAGAGATTCACCACCCTTTGAGTGAAGAAGTTCCTCCTCAACTCTGTTCTAAACCGCCCCCCCTTTATCTTGAGGCTGTGCCCCCTAGTCCTACTATCCTTTCTGTGTGGGAAGAGTCTCTCCACCTCTATCCTATCCATCCCATTCATCATCTTATACGTCTCAATGAGATCTCCCCTCATTCTTCTAAACTCTAACAAGTACAAGCCTAGTTTATTCAGCCTCTCCTCATAGCTCAACCCCCTCAACTCCGGTATCAGCCTAGTAAACCTCCTCTGCACTCCCTCCAAGGCCAAAATATCCTTGCATAAGTACGGTGCCCAAAACTGCACACAGTACTCCAGCTGCGGCCTCACCAATGCCCTATACAGCCGCAGCAAGACCTCCCTACTTTTATATTCAATCCCCCTCGCTATGAAGGCCAGCATCCCATTCGCCTTCCTGACCACCTGCTGCACCTGCAAGCTGGGTTTTTGCGACTCATGCACAAGGACCTCAAGGTCCCTCTGCACTGTCGCTTGCTGCAGTTTTTCACCACGTAAGTAATAATCCTTCCTACCATTATTCCTACCAAAGTGGACCACCTCACACTTGCCAACATTAAATTCCATTTGTCATTTCCTGGCCCATTCGCCCAGCCTATCTAGATCCTTCTGTAGACTCTCCACACCCTCCGCACAATTTGCTTTTCCACCAATCTTGGTGTCATCAGCAAATTTCGACACCCTACACTCGGTTCCCTCCTCCAGATCATCTATATAAATGGTAAATAGCTGAGGCCCCAGCACCGACCCCTGGGGCACTCCACTAGTCACCATCCGCCAATCCGAATAGCACCCATTGACCCCCACTCTCTGCCTCCTATTTGACAACCAATCCTCTATCCACGCTAACACCCTATCCCCAACTCCATGTCCCCTGACCTTCTGCAATAACCTCTTGTGAGGTACCTTGTCAAACGCCTTCTGAAAATCCAGAAAGACCACATCCACCGGCTCTCCTCTATCCACCGCCCTAGACACATCCTCATAGAACTCCAGTAAATTTGTCAGACACGACTTCCCTTTAACGAAACCGTGCTGCGTCTGCTCTATCAAGAAATTCCCCTCAAGGTGCCTCGCTATTTCCTCCTTGATGACGGATTCTAACGTTTTACCTACAACAGACGTTAAACCAACCGGCCTACAATTCCCTGCCTTTTGCCTGGCACCCTTCTTAAACAACGGCGTAACATTAGCCGCTTTCCAATCTTCCGGCACTTGAGGGCTGGTTCCTGATGTCTTGTAGCAAGGACACCAGGTAAAACCTGGCAGCAAGTCAGGACGGCTGTCTCTGCTGATCAGAACCCTCAGCCTCTGGCAGCCTCGCTACTCCACCCCTGCCACCTTCACCACACCTGGCCAGCGCCAGCCTGACCAATCCCGGTGAGCCCACCCCACTCACCAGCTTCTTCTGCGGTTCTGCCTTCTGGGTCCGGGAACTGCTGCAGTGGTCACCACTCCCTCTGGTGTGGTACAGGGTAATCCAGAGGCCCAGGCCCCGAATTGCACCATGACAACTAGTGGAACTTATATTTCAATTAATGTTCACTGCTGTAAAAACCCTTCTGCTTAACTAATGTCCTTTCGGGAAGGAAATCTGCCATCCTTACCTGGTCTGGCCTATGTGTGACTCCAGAACCACAGCAATGTGGTTGACTCTCAACTGCCCTCTGAAATGACTGCACAAGAACTCAGTCCAAGGTTAATTAAGGATAGGTAACAATGTTGACCTTGCCAGCGACACCACATCCCTTGGAAAGAATGAATTAAGATACACCATATTGGTACCACCAGGTACAGAACACTTTCTTCAAATGACATTGATAAAGAGAGACAAAAAGGTAGAGTCATAGAGGTTCACAGCAGGGCGTTGGCCCAACTTGTCTATGTCGTCCCCTTTTATAATCCCTAAGCCAGACCCAGTTGCCCGCGATTGGCCCACATCCCTCTGGATCTGGGAGAGTATTGAATCTTTCCAACTTAATAGGAACTGGAATTCTCACTTAATCTTTTCTTAACTCAAGTAAATAAATATAAAAAAGTTTCAGTCCTTATTTAAAGACATCAAACAGAAAGTTGATGAACTGGAACAGGGGTCATGATTGCTGAGCTGTGTGAAAATCTGGAGGCTTTTTCTTTCAGTTTGAAGAGCTTCTTGGCTCTTTTATGAGTTCAAAGGGAAGATAACTCACTGAGCTGTCCGACTTAAGTGGAATTGTGAATGTAGCCTTTCGGGATATCCCTCTGGGACAGATAAAATATGCTACATATCAAGGGTCAGACATAAGAAACCATTGATTTTGAACTGTGATATGTCTTGAAACACAGTCTTCTGTCTGGAGAGTGGCATCAATACATATTTTCACGTTTTAAAAGGACACCCTGTTTAATCCTCTTACCTCTGTTGAATTGTGGATCTCTCCCGTGCTATCCCGTGACAGAATGGGATGGGCTAACCTTATTGTGTCTCCATTAGATCTCCCATGCACAACTTCTTGTTATAGTGGTAGCAGTGTCATCTCTGAGTTGGATAGATTTGAATTCAACTTGGACCCTAGGGAATTTAACGTAAAATCTATGCCGACACTCCAGAGTGTGCTCAGGGAGTGCAACACTGTTGGACATGACAGCCTTTGGATATAATGTTGGCCTTTGACCTCATCTGCCCAATCAGGTGGGCAGAAAAGGTCCCATGGCCACGATCGGAAGTTGGGCTTATTCATTGGTTCTCTGGCTAATAATTAGCCCTGAATAAGAAGCTAAAAGAACCCAGATTATCTGGTAACTAGCACATCGTTGTTTATTGGAACTTAATGCAATCAAATTGACTGTCACAGTTTCAACATTACTACGGAGATTACGGGCAGGGTTTTCCCAACCCACACCCCACAGGAAGCATATCGGATGGGAACAAACCATGCAAAGGTCCATTGGCCTTGAGTGGGATTTTCCAACATTGGGGTGAATGCGATTGAAAAAAAAACCCACTCTGTACGTCAAAACGTACATTAAAAATGGCTGGAATGTGAGTCTATGGTTACAAAAGACACTACATTAGATTCTTTTTCCTTTATGTAATCCTGTCAAATGGAAGAGTTGTGTGGCCTGGGTGAAAATCTTCAAAGGGAAAAAATTTATTTTGTTTTATTTTGCCACTTCTCTCTCTCAATTCTCCCTTGATTACATCGATCTCGCTGAGATAGAATTCTATGGATGCTGCTTCCCTCCAGTAACTCATGCTGTGAGGAACAACAACCTGAAGATTTATCTGCTGACGTGATGAATGCAAACAGATCACGTCTTGCAAAGTCAGGCTAGGCAATGACACTGAATGGCAATCTGCTTCTCCAAGGGGATCCAAGATGGCTTTTTTTGAAGCATGTAAAAATCTTAGAGTGCTTGACAGAGCGGAGGCCGAGGATGGTTTCCCTGAACTAAGGGATCATCGACTCAAGATGAGGGATGCATCATTTAGGATTGAAAAGAAGAAAACTTTGTTTGTTCTAAGGCTGAAGAATTTTCTCACCCAAAAAAATTGACTCAGTTGGTGAGTAGATTTAAGGCTAAGATTGACAGACGTTTGGACAATAAGGGAACTAAATGGATCAGGTGGAAAAAGGGAGTTGGGTGAAATTTTGTCGATCATTTTGTTATATGGTGGGGCAGGATAAGGAGCTGTGAAGCTTACTGCTGCATATGTTTCTAAAGTTCTTTCAAGATGAATACTTGTCAATGAAGTTAGGGGGCTTTTAAAATCAATATAAGTTTATGAGAGTGTTTATGAAAGTTACACTTTCCCACTCTGAGTCCGAAGTATTCCTCCAGGCCACGTGACCCTTACTCTGCTATGTTATCCTGAAAGGGATAATCACCACAGAGACAAAGTTCTTAACCACTGCTGATTGCAACAAAACAAAGAATGCAATACAGATTTTCTACCACTTGGTGTGGCTAATGGCTTTAGAAAAACAATAGAATTGAATCCTTACAATAGGAGGCGGTTTCTGGCAGTAAAGATTACAGCTAAGAATTTTATCCCATTCATCAAGACACTGCAAACACAATATACCTCTCCAACATATTGGGCCAGATTTTAAGGTAGGAATAACAGAGGCTCACTGTTATTCAGGAATAAATCAGAGGACAACTTCAGCTATCTGGACATGTTTTAATTAAACATGCAAATCGGGATGTTGCCATTAGAATTACCTTTCTGCTGCACAGGTTTTGCGATATCAATATCTCAGTGGGGGACCCAACTGTCAAAAACATAAATGGGATGAAGCAGATGCTACTAACTACCCATTAAATACATCAGGGCAAGTCAGGGCTTATCTATTCAAGTGTAAGTCAATTTGAATAATGCCGTGATAAATTTCACTTAGTGCAAAACAAACTCTCGAATTGAACATTAATTTTATAAGTGTGGAGGTTCATTCCTTCAGAGTTGTGGAGATCTATTTCTTTTCTTTTTGCTCTCTGACTCTCCAATCTCTCTCTCCCTCTCTTAATCCTATCTTCCTTTCCTCTCTATATGTGAATCTCTTATACACGATTTAGGATCTGCTTCTTCCTTCAGTACCTGCACGGCGCGTGAATGTTTCTTTAAATCCGATTGGTGCAAGGAGATCTACATTTGCTTTCCCTGATCATACCAGATCTCAGATCTGCTCGAGAGAGAGGCATGCTATCTCTGAATCCTGATGATCAGAGGGTGACAATAAAATGTTAGCAGGTAACTGTAGCTGTGTGATTAGTGAGTGCCGTCCAAACACTGCTAACCCACCAAATCCAGGTCAATGAATCTTCATAAGACCATAAGATCACATGACCTAGGAGCAGAATTAGGCCACTCAGCCAATCAAGTCTGCTCTGCCATTCAATTATGGCTGGTATGTTTCTCATCCCCATTCTCCTGCCTTTTCCCCATAACCCTTTCCTCTCTATATGAGAATGTGAATATGTGAACATGGGTGGCACTGTAGCACAGCGGTTAGCACTGCTGCTTCACAGCTTCAGGAACCTGGGTTCGATTCCCGGCTCGGGTCACTGTCTGTGTGGAGTTTGCACATTCTCCTCGTGTCTGTGTAGGTTTCCTCTGGGTGCTCCGGTTTCCTCCCACAGTCCAAAGACGTGCAGGTTAGGTTGATTGGCCATACTAAAATTGCCTCTTAGTGTCCAGGGATGTGGAGGTTAGAGGGATTAGCGGGTAAATAGGGATATGGGGATAGGGCCTGGGTGGGATTGTGGTCGGTGCAGACTCGATGGGCCTGTTTCTGCACTGTAGGGTTCTATGTTCTATGTTCTAACCCCTGATCCCCTTATTAATCAAGAACCTTTCTATCTCTGTCTGGTCAGCTGGGCACAAAGTGGCAAATGGAATTCAACCCAGAGAAGTGTGAAATGATATATCTGGGGAAGTCAGGCAGAGCAAATGATTACACAATAAATAGGAGAGTACTCAGTGGTGTAGAGGAAGTGAGAGAGCTTGGAATGAATGTCCACAGAAGGGAGCAGAGCAGATTCATAAGGTGGTTAAAACGGCATACAGAATTATTTATTACATTAGGACATGTAGAGACATATAAGATAATGAAGGGGCTAGACAGGGTAGAAGCAGAGAGATTATTTCCAATTAGAATGGAAACAGAACTAGAGGGCACAGCCTCAAAATAAGGGGGAGTCAATTTAGAACAGAGTTGAGGAGGAACTTCTTCTCCCAGAGGGTAGTGAATCTTTGGAATTCTCTGCCCATTGAAGCAGTGGAGGCTACCTCGTTAAATGTGCTTAAGTCACAGATAGATAGATTTTTGACTAATAAGGGAATTAAGGGTTATGGGGAGCAGGCGGGTAAGTGGAACTGAACCACTATCGGATCAGCCATGATCTTATTGAATGGCGGGGCAGGCTCGAGGGGCTAGATGGCCTACTCCTGCTCCTATTCCTTATGTTCTTATGTTTAGCCAAGCACAGAGCAGGGAGATTAGGCTGGAACTACAATAGTTAGGCCAGGACTTCAGTGTTGTGCACAGTTCTGATCACCTCATTATAGAAAGGATGTAATTGTGCATTAGAGAGGGTGCAGAGGAGGTTGGTGAGGATGTTGCCAGAACTGGAGAATTGTGATGAGGAAAGATTGGATAGGCTGGGATCGTTCCCCTGGGAACAGGAAAGGCTGAGGGGAGATTTGATTGAGATGTACAGAATTGTGCGAGGGCCTGGATAGATTGGAAGGGAAATGTCTACTTACTTTCAGAGAGATCACTAACTCGGGGGTGACTATATTTAAATCCAGTAACTAGGTGCTTGTTTTATTGGCCAGTGAACCAAATAACCAATACCTTAGTCCAACAGTCTGTGTAGTATTGCAGGAATGTTGTATTGCTAAAAGTGCCTGCTATTCAGGTGAGGTGTTAGACTGATTGGAACTTATGCTGGGCATAAAGAACCTTTACGTCCAGCACAGACATGATGGACTAATAAATAACCTCCTGATCTCCCTTAACTTTCTCATGGTTTCCATGTTGAATGGGCGAGCGTACATCTTTAACAAGAGTTTCCACTTTGCGTGACTTTGGTATCCATTCAAATTAAATTGCAAATGTGAAGTCTCCCATGAATGAGCACAATCGAACAGTGTTTTAGAATTTAAAATAACATTACTTTACATACTATTCCTTGATATATATTTGAGTGGGAACTCGCTGCAGTTTAATTAATGCAGCTGGAAATGTGTTTATCACAAAAAGTCAGTATTTTTATCAGCATGTCTTGTCCACTGACTGTCAGTATGCTTGACACAGATAACAGCAAAAGACTTCAAATAACTCTACAATACAGACTACTCATTGCATTGTTATAGCCATCAGTCCCTCAGTAAATTAAATAAATAGTATGTAATAGTTTTGCATTTTTGCATCTAAAAAAAAAGCCTTTAATCCTGTAAGAACCTCTTGAAAAGCTGAAATGGGTGCAGTAGTTGAAAACTCACCATGGTGATGAGTTCAATCTTGAGACATACCGGGTTTTGGGGGTTGGGTTGGCAGCTAATGGGACGTTTAAACCAGCAAAACAATGGTCGGAATCAATCAGAGTAAAATTCTGTGGCTGCTGGAACCTGAAATAAGAACAGAAGATGTTGGAAATGCTCAGCAGGTCTGACAGCACCTGTGAATCCTGCAGACAGCGGCTTGATGTTCAGTGGTGGAATCATGGTCCAGGGGAAGGTATGGGGGGAAAGGGTCCGAGAGTTGGCACTCAGCCCCTGACAGGTAGTGGGCAGCATGCCAGACAACCACAGCGTCACCCTCCATGACGGGTTCGATGACAATGTCAGGGTTGAACCTGAGAGAGAGAACGGAGAGCAGCAAGATCAGAAGGAGACAGAGCGGGTTAGAGTGGGTGAGAGAAGGCAGAGAAATCGAGGCGGCCGATGTCACAATCTCTTTGTGGATGCTCTTAGCACCATTCTCAGCTTTTATCATCACCATTGACATTCTCTTTATCTTTTTGTCTATGCCATTACTGTCAGTTACAGCCCTGCCCACTGACCCCTCCCCCACACAGTATAAATGCCCAATTTTCCTTATCTTCAGCTCTGATGAAGGGGTCAGACGTTTCCTGGCTGGAAACGTTGGCTCTATTTTCTCTCCACAGGTGCTGTCAAACTGTGACAGAATCTGGATTTACACTGGGTGGAATTTGAACCTGAAATTCCATGATCTTTTGCATGAGTTTGGTCGATTTTGAGCTAATTGGAATGGATTTAGTAGAAAGGCCCCCACATTTAAACACCCCAGGCCTGCAATGTGTATTGTCGAGTATTTCAAAATGTTCCTCATTGAGAACGGTTTCATTTTTTCTTCATTGATGTATGGAATGTGGGCGTCATTGGCTAGGCCTGCATTTATTGCTGACTTTGGAAGTCAGATTTGTTAAAAGTCAAAGTTTAATTATTAGTGAGAAGTAAGGCTTACATTAACACTGCAGTGAAGTTACTATGAAATTCCCTAGTTGCCACAGTCCGGCGCCGGTTTGGGCCAATGCACCTAACCAGCACGTCTTTCAGAATGCGGAGGAAACTGGAGCACCCGGAGGAAACGCACGCAGACAACATGCAAACTCCACACAGACAGTGACCCAAGCTGGGAATTGAACCTGGGTCCCTGATTCTGTGAAGCAGCAGTGCTAACCGCTGTGCTACTGTGCCCCCACCCCCTCCCACCCCCTCCACACCTCCCGATGGCTCTGATGGATGGGATTTTCCGGCCACGCTCGCCACAAAACCTGAAAAATCCTACCTGAGGTCAATAGACCTCACAACAATAGTGTCAACAACACACAACACTCACTGTCTGCGTGGGTTTCCTCCGGGTGCTCCGGTTTCCTCCCACATTCTGAAAGACGTGCTAGTTAGGCACAATGGCCCAAACAGGCGCCGGAGTGTGGCAACTAGGGAATTTCATAGTAACTTCATTGCAGTGTTAATGTAAGCCTTACTTCTCATGGTCCGGCCCACCTGCCCGCTATGATTCCCTGGCAAGTGGGTTGGGAAAATTCCGTCCATAAAGTCTAGGCTAATGATGAAGTGAGGCTGGTCTTCAATATTCCAAATTATCACTCAATCACCACAGATTTTGGAGTTACATCAGTCAAATGGGGTTGGAATTTCCTTCAGTAAGGAATCCTGGTGTCCTGTATTTGGACTCTTCAATTCATTGAATCTGCCGCAGTGAGTGATATTGTGTGTGTTAATTTATTGAAATGTGGTTGACTATCAGCTGCCCGAGGGCAGCTATAGGTGGGCAATAAATGTTGGCCAGACAGTGACGCCCATGTCCCACGAATGGTTTGAGCTTTTCTGTGAATCTGAATAGTGATGTGACCACTTAGTGAAGTGAGAATTCACACACGAAAAGTTGGAAACAGTAATGTTTCCTCTTGTGTTAGTTGCCTCCCAAACTTTGAGATCACACATTGTATTTTCAAAATAAGTTGAAGCCAACGGTAAGATTTAGTGGTTTGTTTAGTCGCGTAAGGAAAGTGAATACCCAGCAAAAGATGATAAGTTGAAGGTGCTCCATCATTCGCCTGTAGCGTTTTGTCAGCGCGAGTCCCTAATGAAAAAAATCAATTTTGACTCAATGCTGTCAATCAGATATTTCTTATCTATAATATTTTCCATTATTGTTCTCCCTTTACCAATCCAAACAATATTCTTGAAGAGGAAACTGGAAAATAAAAGTTATTGCTGTGCATAACTCTTCGAAACATAGCAAATGGGAAATGGCCATTCAGCCCCTCCAGCCTGTCCCAACTTTTGATCAGATCACCATTGATCTATATCAGGAAAGGATGCACCGAGGCATGGTACATCGGTGACACCATGCAGACGCTACAACAATGGATGAATGGATACCATCATCAGGCAGGAGTGTTGCCTTCCTGTCGGGGAACACTTCAGCAGTCACGAGCATACAGCCTCTGACCTTTGGATAAGCGTTCTCCAAGGCGGCCTTCAAGACACATGACAGCACAGAATCGCCGGACAGAAACTGATAGCCAAGTTCCTCACACATGAGGACGGCCTCAACCAGGTTCTTGGGTTCATGCCACACTATCTCTAACCCCCATGACTTGCTTGGGCTTGCAAAATCTCACTAACTGTTCTGGTTTGAGACAATTCACACCTTTTTAACGTGTACTTAACCCTTTCTCCACTCACATTGTCTGCACCTGTAAAGACTTGATTACCTGTTAAGTCTCACATTCCAACCATTATCTTGTAATTGGGTTTGTGTTTATATAGGCCCTGTTTGTGAAACAAATCCTGCACTCACCTGATGAAGGAGCAGCACTCCAAAAGCTCATGCTACCAAATCAACCTGTTGGACTTTAACTTGGTGTTGTCACTTCTTACTGCGTCCATCCCAGTCCAAAACCGGCAACTTCACATCAGGTCCGTTTCCTAACTGTCTCAATCTTCTACAAACATTTATCAATCATAGTTTTAATGATTTCAGTTGACCCCCAACCCACAGCTTTTTTGGGAAGGAGAAGTGGGGTGGGCGATTGGTGGTGGTGAGATGATTGGTGTTCCAGGTTTGAAATTCAATTTGACAGATCTCGTCATTAAGATAATGTATAAGCACCAAGAGTCTATTTGGACCTTTGGATCAGCAATGGTTAGGCCATTTCAGAGGGTATTATAAGAGTCAACTTCATTGCTGTGGCTCTGGGGCCACACGTGGGCCTGTCCAGGTAAAGACAGCAGATTTCCTTCCCTAAAGGACATGAGTGAAACACATGAGTTTTTAATGAGAATCAGCAATGGTTTCATGGTCATCAGTAGATTCTTAATTCCAGATTTTTATTGATTTCAAATTTCACCATCTGCTATGGTGGGACTTGAACCTGGGTCCCCAGTGTATTTCCCAGGGTCTCTGGATTACTGGCCCAGTGACAATGCCACTGTGCCACCACCTCTCCTCCATTCAATAAGATCATCTTTAAATCAAAACTGAAAAGTAGGTTATCAAATTGTTTGTATGCAAATTGGCCGCTGCATTTTTTTTTATTCAATTGTGGGACATGGCATTGCTGGTTGGCCAGCATTTATTACCCATCCCTAATTGTCCGAGGGCATTTGAGAGTCAACCATGTTGCTGTGACTCTGGAGTCACATGAAGGCCAGACCAAGCAAGGACAGTCGATTTCCTTCCCTAAAGGACATTAGTGAACCAGAAGGGTTTTTCGGACCATGGTTTCATGGTCATCAGTAGATTCTAAATTCCAGACTTCAATTGAATTCAAATTTCACCTTCTGCTGTGGTGGGATTCAAACCCAGGCCCCCAGTGTATTACTCGAGATCTCTGGATTACTAGTCCAGCGACAATACCACTGCGCCATCACCTACATCACTTTAAATGTTTCCTACATTACAGCAGAGACTACACTTCAAAAATACTTCATTAGCTATAAAGTCCCTTGGGATGTTCTGAGGTCATGAAAGGTGCTATATAAACGTAAGTCATTTTGGCCTCAAGAGGAGGCATATTTGTTTGGAACGATCTTTGTTCTTGCATTTTAACCAAAGAATGACTTCTTTTTTGGAGGCTTCCAGTGTAGCACTGAGTGGCTGAAGGCAAACACATTACCACTACCACTTAAAGTACTTACATCTGCAAATCTAGTGATGGATTAGTTGCACTTACAGCTGTGCATATAAAACAGTGAATTCAGTCTTTGACTCTTCTGGTGCACCCATTAGAAAGCCTGGAGATGAATCAGTGCTGAACGTTTAAATCAATGTTTTCTTTAAGAAATTAGTAACATAAGGACAAGGAGCAGGAGTGGGCAATTCAGCCTCTCGAGCCTGCTCCACCATTTAATAGATTGCCCCACACAAAGAAACATCCTGTCTACGTTGACTTTATCAATACCTTTTATCATCTCATACCCCTCAATTAGATTTCTGTATTCAGCTTAATGTGGGTAGGTTGGGGTTCATTGGAAAGGCTGGTGAGGGGTGGGGGGGGATTGGGGTAAGGGAGGGGAGGGGCTGTCAGCCTGTAACGCCCACTTCCAGGTACTGAGACCATTGATTGGGGGCTAAATGCCTGAGAAAGAGAGAAACCCCCAGGGGATTGTGGCCAACCCAGCATAGCTTACTGGGTGGTACAAGTGGCACAGGAAATTCCCGTTTCCTCAGGGGAATTCCTGAGGCACCGATAATCTCAGGTATCTCAAGAGGAAGTTCGATAATGAGCCTGTTTAGCCGATAGGCAGAATCTCTGCCTCAGCCCATTCCTGCTGCTTGCTAAATGGGGGCCAGTTTTCCTAAAGGTAAGAATGGGCAACATGACTTTTTGGAAAAGCAGCCAGCATAATTGAGGACCTCATGCACCCCGGACATTCTCCCTTCCATCTCCTTCTATCGGGAAAAAGATACATAAGTCTGAGGTCACCGACCGACTCAAGAACAGCTTCCTGCTGCTGTCAGACTTTTGAATGGTCCTATCACGTATTAAGTTGATCTTTCTCTACACTCTAACTATATTCTTCACTCTCTCCTTTCCTTTTCCCCTATGTACTCTATGAGCGGTATGCTTTGTCTGTCTTGTGCAAAAGAAACAATACTTTTCACGGTATCCCAATACATGTGTCAATACTTAATCAAATCAAATTTGTGATTTTGTGGACCTGCCCACCACTGAGTACTTTCAGGGGTGGAGATATTTGGGGAAATGGGAGAAGGGATGGGCGGGGGGGAGTTTTTGGGGAGCATGAGGGTGTTGCTGGGGGTCATGATGTGAACTAAGTGTGGTGATTTCAATCCAGCTTCTGAACTACAGTGATCCACACTGTAGAGGCTACCTTTAATTCTTTATTAATTGGAAATCTCACATAGGGAGGATGCAGGATGGGTGGCAGGAGGAATGATGAATAAAGCCATCATGGTCTCTGATTCTGGCCTTCCATTTGATGGAGTGCAGTCCATTGGTTCCTTCCTCTTTTATGCAAATAACCTTGTCCTCAATAACAAAAACTTGCATTTAGATACCACAAGGTTCAGTGCTGGGACCCTTTTTGTTGGTTATATACATAAATGATGTGGATGACAATGCGGGAGAATGATAAGCAAGTTTGCAGATGACACCAAGATTGGTAAGATGGTTAATAGTAAAGAAGATGGTCAGAGGTTACAGGAAGCTATAGCTGGGTTGGTCAGATGGGCAGAGCAGTGGCAGATGGCACTTAACCCTGATAAGAGTGAAGTGATGCACTTTGCAAGAAGCAACGAGACAAGGGGGTATTTAATGAATGGCAAGACATTAGGAAGATCAGAGGAACAGTTGGATCTTGGGGTATTAATTCACAAATCCCTGAGCAGAGCCGATAAACAGGGTAGTTAAGAAGTTACGTGGAACACTTGCTTTTATCAGTTGTGACATGGAGTAAAAGTGCAGGGAGGTTATATTGGAGCTGAACAGAATGTTGATTAGGCTGCAGCTGGAGCACTGTGTGCAGTTCTGATCACTTTATTACAGGAAGGATGTGATTACACTGGAGGGGGTACAGAAGAAATTTACCGGGACGTTGCCTGGGATGGAGCATGTGAGCTATAAGGAGAGACTGGACAGGCTGGGATTGTTTTCTTTAGAGCAGAGAAGGCTGAGGGGGGACATGATTGAGGTTTATAAGATTGAGGGGTTTGGACAGGGTGATCGGTTAAAGGGTTATTCATGACAGGGTGTAGTTTTAGGATAAGGAGCAAGAGATTCAGAGGGGACTTGAGAAACAAAAACCATTCAGAGGATGGTGGGAATCTGGAATGCTCTGCCTGGGAAAGTAGTTGAGGCCAGAAACCTTACAACCTTTACAAATTACTTGGATGAGGACTTGAAATATCCTAATATTCAGGATATGAGACAAGTGCTGGAAAATGGGATTAACGCGACTTTAGTGATAGTTATTGTCAGTGTAGACTTGATGGGCTGAAGGGCCTTTTCTGTGCTGTATGATTCTATGACTCTGTTCAACTTACATTTATATACAACAACTACTTACATTTACATAACTCCAAGGCACTGTGCAGCATCATGAGCAAACCGTATTTTACAGAGTCCCATGAGGGGATATTATTAAAATACACCAACAGTTTGCTCAAAGAATAGGTTTGATCATGTGTCTTTGAAGACGAAGGCGAGATAGAGAGCTGGAGATATTTTGGGAGGTAATTCTGGAGCTCAGGATCGAGGAGGCGAGAGGCACAGCCATCCACACGGTGGAGTGAATTAAATCTGAGAAACACGAGAAGTACAAAATGAGAGGAGCAGAGAGCTCGCAGGATAAACAGAAGTTACAGACGTAGGGAAGATTAAAGCCAATGTAAGTAAATTACTGCACAGACGTTGAGTGAACGGGACTTGGTGGGAGCTAGAATTTGGTCAGCAAAGTTTAGATGGGTGAATTTTACTGTGGGTTGGAGATGGGAGACCAGCCAGGTCTGGAGGAGCAAGGATGTCTGTGCTAGCAGCAGATGAGTTGAGGCATGGGCAGGGACAGAGTGTGAATCACACTCAAAGCTGATCGGACAGGTGCGATCGGTGTGGTGAATTGGGGACCTTAGGAATTTCAGACTTGGACATCTACTTCTATTTTACAGCAGAAAAAGAGGCCCTTCAGCCCACCGTGTCCATGCTGGCCATCAAACACCTACTCTGATCCCATTTTCCAGCATTTGGTCCATAGCCTTATAAGCTATGGTGTTTCAAGTGCTCTTCTAAATGCTTCTTAAATGTGGTGAAGTTTCCTGCCCCTATCACCCTTTCAGGCAGTGAATCCCAGATTCCCACCACCCTCTGGGTGAAAAGGATTAATCCCCTCTAAATTTCCTCTTCTTTATCTTAAATCTATGCCTCTGGTTATTGATCCCTGTATTAAAGGAACAGGTTCCTTCCTACACTCCCTATTCATGCCCCTCATAATTTTTTACACATTAATCATATTTGATTTGATTGGATTTTGATTTGATTTATTATTGTCATATGTATGAGTATACAGTGACAAATATTGTTTCTTGCACACTATAGAGGCAAAGCATACCGTTCATGGTGAAGGAAATGAGAGTGCAGGAAAAGTGTTACAATCATAGCTCAGTTGTAGAGAAAAGATCAACTTAATGTGTGGTAAGTCCATTCAAAAGTCTGATGGCAGCAGAGAAGAAGCTGTTTTTGAGTCGGTCGGGACATAATCACAGACTTGTGTATCATTTTCCCAATGGAAGAAGGTGGAAGAGAGAATGCCCAGTGTGCATGGAGTCCTTGATTATGCTGTGTGCTTTTCTAAGGTGTTGACAGAGTCAATGGATGGGAGGCTGGTTTGCGTGATGGATTGGGCTACATGCACGACCTTTTGTAGTTCCTTGCGGTCTTGGGCAGAGCAGGAGCCCATACCAAGCTGTGATACAACCAGAAAAAATGCTTTCTACGGTGCATCTGGAGAAGTTGATGAGAGTTGCAGTGGACATGCCAATTTTAAGTCTCCTGAAAAAGTAGAGACATTAGTGGGCTTTTTTAACTATAGCCACTCAGCCTTCTCTGCTCTAAGGACAGCAACTCCAGCCTCACCAGCCTCTCCTCAAATTAAACATGCATCTTTCAATGGACAATCCTTTTGCCTTCAGACTCCTCAAAGTGAGAAATGGAAGATTAGCCTTCCACATGATGAGAAATGTGTTCAGAAACAGCAGCCACTGTGATTGGATTGTATCTCAGCAGGTAGAAAGACAGCTCGTTATTCTCCTGTCAATACAGTAAAATAAAGTAAAATACATTTATTAGTTACAGGTAAGGTTTACATTAACACTGCAATGAAGCTACTGTGAAATTCCCCTAATCGCCACACTCCGGCACCTATTCGGGTCAATGCACCTAACCAACACTCTTTTTCAGTCTGTGGGAGAAAACCGGAGCATCTGGAGGAAACCCACGCAGACACGGGGAGAACATGCAAACTCCACATAGACAGTGACCCAGGCTGGGAGTCGAACCTGGGTCCCTGGTGCTATGAGGCAGCAGTGCTAATCACTGTGCCACTGTGTTGCCCATTCAATACATTGAATGTATGTACAAAAGCAAAATCCTGCAAATACTGGATATCTGAAATAAAAACAGAAAATGTTAAAAATAGACAGCGCGCCTGGGAGCATCTGCGTGACGGGAAATGCGGGTAACATTTCAGTTCTGTGACCTTTGATCAGAACTTTGTCAAATGAACAGTTGTGTAAATCACTCAGTCATTGAAAGGTTCCTTCTATACATTCCTTATCATAGAAGGAGGCCTTTCAGCCCATCGAGTGTGCACCAATAACAATCCTATCCCAGGCCCTATCCCCACAACCCCGCACATTTATCCTGCTAATCACAGGACACTATGGGACAATTTATCATGGCCAATTAACCTACCCCCATATCTTTGGACTGGGGAAGGAAATCTACACAGACACAAGGGAGATCACAGACAGTGACCCAAGCTGGGAATCGAACCCAGGTCCCTGGAGCTGTGGGGAAGCAGTACTAACCGCTGTGCCGCCATACCACCCACATTATTCAAGTGTCTATTCATAGGTTCTTAAGCTTTGCAGTACTGCCTTGATTAAGGATGTGACCGTCAGCATTAATCACACCAATAAATGTGTTCCTAACATTTCTCATGGAATGTGAAATGAATGAGCTTTGTTTTAGCAGCATGTGATGGGATTCAGTGGATTCCCTGGACATTGGATGGTACAAGCTAATTGGTGAACTTTGTCAAGTTTTCTGTGCACACAGGAACTACAAACTGCAATCTTTGCTTTTTGGAGTCAATTACACCTGAGCTGTAATCCTCCTGTTAACTTGTTATCGTTAACTTCTAACATGATCAATTTTGTACCGGGACACTCTTGACCACTATTTATCGAGCATCCAAGGACCATTTGCAGTTTATGCCGGTTTCGCTGGAGTTCAGATTAACATCTGAGCAATCTGTGTTGCTTAGTCTGTCCAGATTTTGTTCAGTTGTAACATGGGCAGGTTTTTAGTCAATAAGGGAATCAAAGATTGTGGGGAAAAGGATAAGTGGAGCTGACAATGAACACGTTAGATTGGTCATGATCTCACTGAATGGTTGGTCAGATTCAATGGGCTGAATGGCCCAACTGCTGCTCCTATGTCTTAAGATTGTGTGTTTATGCCTTCCCATACGTTGCAGACTCCTCCAACCCTCCTACAGATCTGGCTGGAATTTTACACCATTCCCACCAGCAGGATCCAGCCAGCAGTGGGTATTCCAGCTGTGGGGTGGGGGGTGGGGGGGGGGAGAGGTGGGGGGCGTGGGGTGGCAGGAAAGGTGGGGGGTTTGGGGGTGGTGCATTCAATGGGACATCCTGTTGACCAAGGTAGGACCTGAAGGTCCTGCCTCTGGCCAGTGGGGGGGGCCACCTCAGCTGCCTCAAAACACACCGCAGGGGTCCTGGAAAATCCCGCCCTCTGTCTTCCCCCACTTCAAGCCTTTCATGCAGCCTTCACTTCCTTTGCTCCAGCATGGCTGGTCTTTCCTTCAACTGCCTGGACCCCGATACTCCGGAATTCCCTCCCTAAATCTCTCTGACTCTTTATTTCAGTTCCACTTTAAGGCACTACAAATTTGACCAAGCACTTTGTTCGAATCGCTTCTTTGTATCTACTGGTCTTTGATTATGTTCCGGCGAAACCGCTAACAATGCTTTAACAAGTTAAAATTGCTCTCAATCCTTTCTGCCTGAAGGTGCGTGTGGTGACCTGGTTGGAAAACACATTTTTTTTATTCATTTATGAGGCATGGGCATCTCTGGTTGGCCACCATTTATTGCCCATCCCTAGTTGTCTGAGGGCAGTTGAGAATCAACCACATTATTGTGGTTTTGGAGTCACATCTAGGCCAGACCAGGTTAGGATGGCAGATTTCCTTCCCTAAAGGACATTAGTGACCCAGATGGGTTCTTCCAACAATTGTTTCATGGTCGTCAGTAGATATTTAATTCCAGATTTAAAGAAAATTGAATTAAAATTGCACCACCTGCCATGGTGGGATTGGGACACGGGTCTCCAGAACATTAGCTGAAGTTCCTGGATTATTAGTCTAGTGATAATCCCTCTCTGCCATCGCCTCCACTACATTCGTCAATACTGTGCAGAAGTCATACCGACTTAAAATATTTACTCTGTTTCAGCTTTGCCAACATGTTCGGTTTTTGTGAGGGGCCAATATTTGGCAGTAAGGGCCATATAGACTACAAAGCTTCCAGCTTCAGGTACAGATTTCCCAGCTTCTGCGCCTGGGGACAGCACTGGGAGAGAAATGTGCCAAGGGTGATGTACTGTGCCCTGGTAATACAATGTGCCCAGGTGGCATAATGGAGGTGATGTATAACCCAAGCAATATACATGGGATAAAAGCAAATTACTGCAGATGCTGGAATCTGAAACCAAAAGAGAAAATGCTGGAAAATCTCAGCGGGTCTGGCAGCATCTGTAAGGAGAGAAATGAGCTGACGTTTTGAGTCCAGATGACCTTTTGTCAAAGCTTTAACAAAGAGCTGTCTGGACTTGCAACATCAGCTCTTTTCTCTCCTCACAGATGCTGCCAGACCCGCTGAGATTTTCCAGCATTTTCTCCTTTGCCCACTTGATATAATGGGCCCGATTTTGACCATTTTCATTCTAAGTGCTGAATCTGGGTGCAATTCAGATCCGACTTGGAAATCTGCTTTCAGGCGCCTCCAGACACACTCAGCCTGGAAATAAACCATGCGTCCAAATCGTACTGTGGGCTTAGCGTGCTTGAAATGATTGGAGCTCTGAAACACGCATGTGCAGTTAGAAAATAAAAATTAAAAATCACTCTGCTGTCACATCGCTGCCAGACTGCAAAAAACGGATAAAGTGGCCTGGGGGGGGGGGGGGGGGGTGCGGAAACAATGGCCCCCACAGAGATCAGCCCACCCCTACAGCATAAATTTCCCCCTTATCCACCCACCTCCCGCTATCCAGACTGATCACAACCCTCGACCCCCACCCCCTGCCCCAACCAGAGGTCCGTCTGGATATCCACCCACCTCCCGCTACCCAGACTGATCATGACCCTCTACTGCAACACCCCTGCCCCAACCAGAGATCCGTCTGGTCTCCCTCCCAGTATATTTCACACGCTCACAGCTGAGTACATTGACAGTTTCACTCATTAAGAGCCATGTGCACTATTTTAGCTGCAGACCCCCTTCTCTCTGCTACCTGTAATCGCAAAACCCACTGAGGTACGTATCCAGGTCTTTATCCAAGCTGTGTAATGAAATGTGTAGGTGTGTGTACAAATAATCGCCGCCTGATTCAACAGCCTTTTGTAATCGTGTTTAGCAACAGCCAACTTGCAGTAAATTCTAAGAAATGCATTTCCAAGTTGAGATGATGATTTGGGAAATGTTAATAAGACAGTTTCTACTTTTTCTGAACTTACCGGTGTGAGGGGGGAAAAAAAAAATCATGGCGCGTGAAGTATAATCTAAGTAGCATTTATAACCGGAATGATCAGAATTAGAAATGTGGTGGGATAGAATTAACTCCCCCCCCCCCCCCCCCCCCCCGAGAATGATTGAGACTCCCCTCCATCACCCCCCCCTCCCCCAAGAATGATCGGGCCTCCCCCATCCACCAGTCATTGATCGGGCCTCCCTCCTCCTCCCTCCTCCCCCCCACCCCCCAACCAGAGAATAGTCGGGCCTGCCTCCCCTCCCCTTCCACCAGACGGCAATTTGCCCTCTTCCCTTCCCACCCCCTACCCCATCAGACAATGATTGGGCCTCCATCCTCCATCACCCTCAACCGCCAGAGGTGCATCTGACACTCCGCAATCTGAGTCAGGAGCCGTTGGAAGCTCTGAACTTACCTCTTCAGAAGACGGAGTGCGCGAAACAGATCTTTACTGAGCAAGTGTGTTTTGTGCTGAATCTGGGCGAGCAAACGTGGTGGTAAAGGGGGAAATGCTGACAAAGTTGGGCAGGCAGTTCATTTAATTCAATTTAAATGCATGCAAATGATACTATTGCTCCTGTTTCGGGTGCAAATTGGATCGTGGCCATTTTCGGGCCTGAGTAAAGTGGGCATCTGCGCAGACACAGGCACGGATCGTGTCAATGGCCTCACGCCCGACTTTACCATGTTTTCGTGTCCAAAAATGGGTGCGACGCAATGCTAAAATCGGTCCCAATGTGTCCAGAGGATCTCTGGCAGTAGTCTGGCACTGAAGTGTCCGGGACCACTAACCTTCCTCCTGCCCTGCCCACAGCCTCCCACCCTCCTGCCCCCCTCATCCCCCCCACCTTCCCTACCAGGAGTGCTTCTCTCCAATGGAGTCTTGATCCAAATTACTTGGAGTGAATGTGCATGTTTAGCTCCTTAGTCACCAGCCAGTCATGTACATTCAAGCACAGTGATGGATGAACAAGTTAGGCGAGGACATTCATGTATGACAACATTGCGACTATAGAATCAAACAATAGTAGTTATAGGAGGCCATTCTGCCATTGGGTGTGTGCCAGCTCTCTCTAAAAGCAGTCTATTTTAGTTCCATACCCCTTATCCATACAATCGTTCCTCTCCTCCAGGTGTTGGACATGTCTGTCAGTGGAGCAGGGATTGCAAGTTGCCCAGACATCACCTGGCCCACCCTGGATCCAGAGCCTCTGTTCAGAGGCACTTCCAGGTGTCACACTAATCTTATCAGTAAGAGGTAGTTAAGGGGTATTGAGTTTAAAAATTGGCAACTCATGTTGCAACTTTGTAGAACCTGAGTTAGGCTGCACTTGGAATATAGTGTTCAGTTCTGGTTGCCACACTGCCAGAAAGACATGGAGGCTTTGGAGAAAGTATAGCAAAGATTTACCAGGATGTTGCCTGGCATGGAGGGCATTAGCTATGAGGAGAGGTTGGGGAAACTTGATTTGGTCTCACTGGAATGATGGAGGTTGAGGGGCGACCCTGATAGAAGTCTTCAAGATTGAGGGGCATGGACAGAGCAGGTAGTCAGAAACTTCTCCCTAGGGTGGAAGAGTCAATTACTGGAGGGCATATGTTTAAGGTGCGAAGGGCAAGGTTTAAAGGAGGTGTATGAGGCAAGTTTTTTACACAAACGGTGGTGGGTGCCTGGAACTCACTGCCGGGGGAGGTAGTGGAAGTAGATACGATCGTGACTTTTAAGAGGCGTCTTGACAAATACATAAATAGGATGGGAATAGAGGGATAGGATCCCCGGAAGGTTTTAGTTCAGACAGGCAGCATGGGAGGGCCGAAAGGCCTGTGCTGTAATTGTCTTTGTTGTAAGATACTGCTCCCAGTATTATCTTCATTTGTGATTTGCTCTGATACATTTACTTTCAATTTCAACACGTACTTTTTTAATGTGTGTTCGAGACCAGATCAGAAACTCCAAGGTATATGATGAAGTTAGCCTAGACATCAACCATTTCTGATGTTGGCATTCGTGTAACCATAAGGTGTTACACCCCAGGTGTGAATCTATTGACCCACTAGGAAGCCTTTTATTGAAACAAATTTTACTTAACAATACAGTTTAACTGTAACAAAATAATTAGCGCAACTTTTGCCAATTTAAATATTTAAACATGAGAAGATATAATTCTTAACTGCTCACTATCCCCATTGATCCTAATTCCATTCCCCTTATCTATGTAATAGTTTTTCTCCTCCAGGTATATATAATCCACACATTTATCAGTGCAGCAAGTACTGCAAGTTAATCATAGTCATAGTCATGGAAACTGGCCCTTCGGCCCAACTTGTCTATGCCGCCCAGGTACCACCTGTCCCACCGCGGAACTAGAAACTGGAAAACCCTTGGTGGGACCTTAAGATCCCACCAGCTTGAGTGACAGCAAGATTTCAGCGATTGTATTTGGTGACAGGGCTTTCATTGTAAACTCCTTGAGCCAATGCTAACCGAGCTGGACAGTGGATCAACATGTCTTAAGGAAGTTTCAGAGATTTTGTCATTGGGTTGTTCAGTTGGAGAAAATAGGATGTGTGTCCTAATGTTGGTGTGCCATGGCGTACAAAATGTTTGGAACAACTGATCTAACAATTCAAAAAAGCCAAGAGAAAGAAGGTCTAGTCACACAAATGTATCGCAAAGTTCAGGCGCTGACTGTACACCATACATCTATCAATATCTTTCCTATAAATCACTGCAACATTCCAGTGAACGTTTAGATTTCCTGTCCAATTAATCAGTTCTTGCTGGTCGAATTGCCGATCTAAACAGTTCTGGAAGGTCTTTCTGTGTTTCCACTTTGAGAGGCATTCTTTCGAAAGTAGGACTCACCCGATAAAAAGGAATCATAGAAATTTGCAGAGGGAGAAATAAGGGGCATCGCTCTGTCATTATTATCTATGTTCCATTCACTTACTCGATACTTAGACACCAGAGACTGTCTCCTGTCTTCTGACTCCATGCTCCTGAATTGCTGATGCTTTATCTATTGACTTCTTTGTAAAAGAGCTGGGAATAGAATTGAATGTCACAGGGTTTAGCTTCGACTTAATCTTCATTCTTTGAAGTGTGCGACGCAGTCAGTCTGGATTGAATGGTAGAGCTGTGAGGTTGGACAAATATTCGGGAGTTTACTTATCGTTAAAGACCAGGAATTATTTTATGGAACACATTCCCACAGGAGATTAAATTCCTAGAGGTAGATTATACGTGTTCAGCTAAAGCAGAGGGCTTTATTGTGTCGTTAGTTGATTCCTATTAACTTAAAGACAAAGTCAGCTTTTTCTGTTTATGTTTATTCTATCATTTACTTTCATGAGTATATTGCGAATTTAAATGTTTAAAACAACTTCACAGAATCACTACAGTGCAGAAGAGGCCATTCGGCCCACTGATTCTGCACCAATTCTCTGACAGAGTATCTTACCCAGGTCTCCCCCCCCCGCTCCACCCTGTCCTATCCTCGTAACCCCACACATTAGCCATGGCTACTCTATCTAACCGACACATCTTGATACACTGAAGGGCAACGTAGCATGGCTAATCCATCTAAGCTGCATGTCTTTGGACTGATTTGATTTGATTTCAATTATTATTGTCACATGTATTAACATACGGTGAAAAATATTGTTTCTTGCACCTTTCACAGACAAAACATACCGCTCATAGAGAAGGAAATGACTGTAGAATGCAGTGTTACTGTCATAGCTAGGGTGTAGGGAAAGATCAACTTAATGCAAGGTAGGTCCATTTAAAAGTCTGACAGCAGCAAGGAAGAAGCTGTTCTTGAGTCAGTTGGTACGTGACCTTAGACTTTTGTATCCTTTTCCTGACGGAAGAGAGTGTGTCCGGGGTGTTTGGGGTCCTTAATTATGCTGGCTGCTTTTCTGAAGCAGTGGGAAGTGTAGTCAGATTCAATGGATGGGAGACTGGTTTGCGTGATGGATTGGGCTTCATTCATGACCTTTGGACTGTGGGAGGAAATTGGAGAACCCAGAGGAAATCCACGCAGACACGGGGAGAATGCACAAACTCCACACAGTCACCCAAGGTGGAATTGAACCTGGTGCTGTGAGGCAGCAGTGCTAACCACTGCGCTACCGTGCCGCTCATTCAGGAAGTCATGAGGCAAGACCTCCAGGAATACACCCAAAGTTGACAATCGGAAGGAAACTGGATCCCTTTGAAGCTCTTCTAAAAGCACGGCAGCATTGTCTGGGAGGAGTTTGTTGCCAATGATTCAAAATGGCTACAACTTGCCCATCAATTTGCATCCCTCAGGCAGCATAGTGGCACACAGAGCAGCACAGTGACACAGTAGTTAGCACTGTTGCCTGACAGTGTCAGGGATCTGGGATTTGATTCCCAGTTTGGGTAACTATCTGAGGAGTTTGCACATTCTCTCCGTGTCTTTATGGGTCCCCTCCGGGTGCTCCGGTTTCCTCCCACAGTCCAAAGATGTGCGGGTTAGGTTGATTGGCCAGGCTAAATTGACTGTAGATGCATAGATTAGAGAGGATTAGTGGGTAAAGTATGTACAGATTGGGGGTAGGGCCTGGGTGGGATTGTGGTCAGTGCAGACTCGATGGGCCGAAGGGCCTCTTTCTGTACTGTAGGCTGTCTATCCTTCTATGATTTATCCAATTCCCTTTTGAAAATTCTAGTCTGACTGCTCCCATGGCCCTTTCAAACACCTTGTTCTGTAAAATACATTCGCCCCCATCTCCCTAACCACAGCTTTTGCCAAATGCCTTAAACTTGTAACCATTGATAACTGACTGGACACCATCATTAAATCTCCCCTTGTTTCTTTCCTCTCAAAGCAGGATTTGGCCCATTGAGTCAACACCGATTCTCTGAAACGGTTTCTTACCCAGGCTGACCCCTGTCCCATTCCACAAACTTACCCCTCGCCTAGGTATGTTGGGGCACAAACCTTTGATATTTTGAAGTTATCGAATTTTCAGGATTATGGGGGAGAATGTTGGTATGTGGGATCCATTGAATATTGCTGAAAGAAGAGACTTCCAGTTGAAGCTTTCCATCTTGCATCATCAGAAAAGACACCAGAGGACAGACATAAAAATTGTATGTCAGTCCTGATGAGTACAAGTTGAAAAACTTTGACAGCACGTCTCTTCTTTCAGCAATACTCAATTCAGGTTTTGAGAATCGACTATAATTATCAGATAGTGCTTTGATAGGAGCCAATGCAGATATAATGGGCCCAATGGCCTCTTTCTGAGCTATAACACTCTGCAATTCCATGGCATGAAAGCTCCATTAAGTTGTGGGGTTTATTTCTTTGACCTTGCTGGCAGAATGGACCTTGAACGTGCATTATAAAAGGCAGGTGTGACCTTGGATTAACATCTCCTTCAGAGGCTCAGGGTAAACGCGCGGAGATATCAAGGCAGCTTTACGGTTAATATCGCAACCGGTTTCCATGGCAGCAATCACAGGATCCTTCTGCCTGGAAATAGCTTTCATTTCTTTTCGACAGAACTTTTTTTCCATCTAATCTCAGCCACTAGTTCTCATGTTGCTGCCGGCGGTGATTGAAGGCTTCTTTTGTTGCCGTGCATTTGTGACTCGTGTACTCCACAATCCAATTGAATAGCAAAGGCCGACAAAGAGGTTTTGGGGGATTTTTGTCTGAATCCACTGCATTGTCAGAATGGAAATCAGCCCAGTCAGAGGCAGCGTTAGACACAAGGTACTTCAAAGGCTTAAAAATACTTACCGAGTTTCACAATTTATTAATGCCGATAACAGGAATAACCGTAGCCTGACAGGAAGGAGGTCATATGGTCCATCGTGCCTGTGCTGGCTCTTTGAAGGTGCTAGCCACATTGTCCCACTGTCCTGCTCTCTCCCCACAGCCCTGATAATCTCGCCTTCTCAAGCAGCCTTTTGAATGTTACTATTGAGTCTGATTCTGATACCAGTCTGCACATTCCAGATCAGAATTACAAACAACTTCCCTCCTTTCCCCACTGCTTTTGGTTTCTACGTCTGATAATGCAGCAAAATGCCAAAGATTATTTCCATCAGTTTTTTTTGCAATATGCTTGAGAAACCTACAAGTCACAATTGCTTAATTTTCTGAAGATCTTACAGATTTGCTCAGGAGAATATAAGATGGAACAATAATGACGAATGCAGCTTGATTCAGTAACAATTTGGCTGACTTGTAAACGTGTTTGTTTATTTTTTTATTTATTAGTGTCACTAGTAGGCTTACATTCACACTGCAATGGAGGTACTGTGGAAATCCCCGAGTCGCCACACTCTGGCACGTGTTCGGGTTCACCGAGGGAGAATTTGCCCAATGCACCTAACCATCAAATCTTTTGGACTGTGAAAGGAAACCCACACAGATGCGGGAAGAACGTGCAGTCTCCCACAGATAGTAACTGGGAATCGAACTTAGGCATTGTGAGGCAGCAGTGCTGACCACTGTGCTACCGTGCCCTGTGTTGTGTCTGTCATTCATGGGCACATTTGTATCATCACCGCATGATTTTCACTGTTGCTGGGTCAAAATTCTGGCATCCTCTACCTAACAGCACTGTAGATGTACCTACACCTCATGGACTGTAGCGACAGAAGAAGGCAGCTCACCACTAACTTCACAAGAGCAACTGGGGATAGTTAATAAACAATAAATATTGGCCGAGCCCCAAGGCTCTTATCCTGTAAATGAAGTTTTAAAAATCGAAGTTTAATAATCTTTTACTGAAAAAAGTCTGGCTATCTTGAGTCTAAGCCTGTAATGGGATTAATGAGTTTTAACTGTGCTAGGGAGCAAATGGAGAAAAACATACAGGATGGCTTTCTATCAGATTACATGTTAAATTGATCAGATTAAATTGCTAACTCTGTATTGAACTGTCATGTGGGCTGGTTGTTTGGATACTGAGAAGTCATCAGTGATGAATTAATCATCTTATTAACTGTGCGAAGGGCGGGGCACAAAGAACTTGTGATGTAAAATGGTCAAAACTGACCAATCACTGAGACTTGAGAAGGCAAGTTCAGAAGGTAGTATCCAGAGCCAATCCCATGGGCAGCAAAGATCGACTGGGGAATAAGGAACTCTGCCCTGAGAGACAGCTAACTCACTCAGTAGGTGGTGGTTTGATCAACTGCTTGGAAACAGAAGGAGAGGACGGGTCACTCACTCCATTCCCACTCTTGGACAAGCTCAGGCTAACTTGCACAAATGGATATTTGATCTGATTTATTATTGTCACATATATTAACATACAGTGAAAAGTATTGTTTCCTGCGTGCTAGACAGACAAAACATACCATTCATAGAGAAGGAAATGAGATTGTGCAGAATGTAGTGTTACAGTCATAGCTAGGGTGTAGAGAAAGATCAACTTAATGCAAGGTAAGTCTATTCAAAAGTCTGACAGCAGCAGGGAAGAAGATGTTCTTGAGACAGTTGGTACATGATCTCAGCCTTTTGCACCTTTTTCCCAATGGAAGAAGGTGGAAAAGGGAATGTCCAGGGTACGTGGGGACCTTAATTATGCCGGCTTCTTTGAGGCAGCAGGAAGCGAAGACAGAGTCAATGGATGGAAGGCTGTTTTGCGTGGTGGATTGGGCTACACTCATGGCCTTTTGTAGTTCCTTGCAGTCCTTGGCAGAGCAGGAGCCCATACCAAGCTGTGATACAACCAGAAAGAATGCTTTCTATGGTGCATCTGTAAAAGTTGGTGAGAGTCATAGCTGGCATGCCAAATTTCCTTAGTCTTCTGAGAAAGTAGAGGCATTGGTTTTTCTTTCTTAACTATAGTGTCAGCACGGGGGGACCAGGACAGATTGTTGGTGATCTGGACACCTAAAAACATGAAGCTCTTGAACCTTTCTAGTTTGCTCCATTGATGTAGACAGGGACATGTTCTCCTTTATACTTCCTGAAATTGATGACAATCTCCTTTGTTTTGTTGACACTGAGGGAAAGATTATTGTTGTCACACAGTTCAACGGATTCTCTATCTCATTCCTGTTTACATAAGTATTATTCTTATTTAGTGTAAAATGCCTAGAGTGCCGAATCAATGTGTTGTGTGCAAAGAATAATTTGAACATCTTGAGTTCTTAGCATAGTCAAAAAGAAAAAAGAATCATATGATAGGTACAGGCATCTGAAAACTGAGCAAGCTTTTGAGGCGTGTAGTGAAGGAACTTAAAAGTGAGATTAGGGGAACTAAAATGGGCCATGAAATGTATTTAGCAAACATGGTCAAGGAAAATCCTAAGAATTTTTATGCATATATTAGGAGAAAGAAGGTAATAAGAGAAAGAGTAGGCCCACTCAAGTAGGATTGAGTTATAAGGACAGGCTGGATAGACTGGGACTTTTTTCCTCTGGAATGTAGGAGGCTGAGGGATAATCTTATAGAGGTTTATAAAATAATGAGAGGCACAGATCAGCTACATAGTCAATATCCTTCCCCAAAGTTAGGAGAGTCTAAAACTAGAGGACATAGGTGGAAGGTGAGAGGGGAGGTATACTAAAGTGTCCAGAGGGGTTTTTTTTCAGAGGGTTTTGAGTATCTGGAGCAAGCTGCCAGAAGTAGTAGTAGGAGCAGATACAATTTTTTCTTTTTAAAAAGTACTTAGTTACATGGGTGTTTTGGGTATAGAGGGATGTGGGCCAAATGCAGGCAATTGGGATTAGCTTAGTGGTTTTAAAAAAAGGGCAGCATGGACAAGTTGGGCTGAAGAGCCTGTTTCCATGCTGTAAACCTCTATGATTCTATGACTCTGTGACACTCAAGGACAATGGAGGGAAGATATGCATGGACAGGTAGTGTGTGAAATCCTTAATGAATACTTTGTATGAGTATTCACCAAGGAGAAGGGCATGATGGATGTTGAGGTCATAGATTGGTGGGTGAACACTCTAGAGAATGTCAATATATCAAAGAAGGGAGTGTTGAGTATGCTAAATTGTATCAAGATAGACAAGTCCCCAAGGCCAGATGAGATCTATTCCAGGTTACTGCGGGAGGCAAGGTAAGAAATAGCTGGGGCCTTAATAGATATCTTCACATCCTCTTTGACCTCAGATGAGATTCCAGCGGACTGGAGAATAGCTAATGTTGTTTCCTTTTTTAAGAAAGGAAGCAGGGATAATTCAGGAAATTATAGGCTGGTGACCCTGATGGGGAAACTTTTGGAGAAGATACTGAGGGAGGGGATACATGCACATTTGGAGGAAAATGACAGGCTGCATTGTTTGGTACACGGAAGGTCATGTCTCACCAACTTGAGTATTTTGAAGAGGTGAAAAAGATAATTGAGTGAAGGGCTGTAGATGTAATTTACATGGACTTCTTTAAGGCGTTTGATAAGATCTCACATGGCACATTGGACAAAAGCTAAATTCACATGGGATTCAGTGTGGGCTGGCTAGATGGATGCAAAACTGGTTTGGTTGTAGAAGACAGACACTAGCAGTGGAAGGGTGTTTTTCAGAATGCAGTTCTATAGATCGTGGTGTTCTGAGGGGATCAGTGCTGAGACTTCTGTTGTTTTGTAATCTGTATGAATGATCTAGAGGAAAATGTGGGTGGTCTGATTAATAAATTAGCAGATGACATGAAGATTAGTGGAGTTGCTGATAGTGCCAGTGATTGCCATAGTGTCATAATGTCATAGAGGTTTACAGCATGGAAACAGGCCCTACAGCCCAATTTGTCCATGCTGCCCTCTTTGTTTAAAAAAAAAACCCTAAACTAATCCCAATTGTCCACATTTGGCCCAAATCCCTCTATCCCCATCATACCCATGTAACTACCTAAGTGCTTTTTCAAAGACAAAATTGTACCCGCCTCTACTACTACTTCTGGCAGCTTGTTCCAGACACTCGCCACTCTGTGAAAAAATTGCCCTTCTGGACACTTTTGTATCTCTCCCCTCTCACCTTAAACCTATGCCCTCTAGTTTTAGACTCCCCTACCTTTAGGAAAAGACTATCTAGCCGATCTGTGCCCTTCATTATTTTATAGACCCTCTACAAGATCACCCCTCAGCCTCCTATGCTCCAGAGAAAAAAGTCCCAGTCTATCCAGTCTCTCCTTATAACTCAAACTATCAAAATCCGGTAGCATTCTTGTAAGTCTCTTCTGCACTCTTTCTAGTTTAATAATATCCTTTCTATAATAGGGTGACCAGAATTCCATACAGTTTTCCAAGTGTGGCCTTACCAATGTCTTATACAACTTCAACATGACATTCCAACTCCTGTATTCAGTGTTCTGACTGATGAAACCAAGCATGCCGAATGCCTTCTTCACAACTGTGTCCACCTGTGACTCCACTTTCAAGGTTTTGTCAACATGTACCTTTGTTCTGTAACTCTCTCCAATGCCCTACTATTAACTGAGTAAGTCCTGCTCTGGTTCAATTTACCAAAATGGATGACATTACATTTGTCTAAATTAAACTCTATCTGCCATCCGTCAGCCCAATGGCCCAATTGATCAAGATCCATTGCAATTGGAGATAACTTTCTTTACTGTCCACTATGCCACCAATCTTACTGTCATCTGCAAACTTACTAACCATAGGGTATAACACGATTTAGATATATTAGAGACTTGGGCACAGAAATGGCAGATTTAATCCAGACAGATGCAAGGTGATGCATTTTGGAGAATCAAATTTCGGTGTGAACTATACTGTAAATGGCAGAACCCTTAGAAACATTAACATACAGAGAGCTCTGAGCATGTGGGTCCACAGATTCCCTAAAAATGGCAACATAAGTGGCCAAGGTGATTAAGAAAGTATATGACATGTTTGACTTCATCAATTGGGGCATTGAGTACAAGAGTTGGAAAACCATGCTGCAGCAATATAAAGCCTTGGCTAGGCTGCATTTTGAGTTCTGTGTGTAGTTCTGGATATCACACCACCAGAAGGACATGGAAGCTTTGGAAAGAGTGTGAAAAATGTTCACAAGGATGTTGCCTGGTCTCGAGGGTGCTGACTATGAGGAGAGGTAGAATAAAGTAGGATTGTTTTCACTGGAAAGACAGAGGCTGAGGGAAGACCTAACAGAGGACTATAAAATTGAGAGGCATAGACAAGAGTGAATAGTTCCAAGGGTGGAAGTGTCAGTTATGAGAGGGCACAGGTTCAAGGTGAGAGGGGGACAGTTTAGGGGGGTTGTCTGGGGTAGTTTCATGCAGAGAGTGGTAGGTGCTTGGAAAGTGCTGCCAGAGGGGATGGTGGAAGCAAGCACATTAGCAAACTGAAGAGGCATCTAAATGAGTACATGAATAAGGAGGGAATAGAGGGATACGGACCAAATGAGAGCAGAAGTTTTTTAGCTTAGAACAAGAGCAAAGAACAGAGCAGCACAGCACAGGAAACAGGCCCTTCGGCCCTACAAGCCCACACTGTCCATTTTAACACTCAGTGAGTGCCTTATTCAAGTCTTTCTTCTACCTACAACTTTTGTCTACCTCTAGTGGACTCCACAATAAAGGGGTGCAAATTTAGGGAACTATATATGCGCCAGATTAAGAGAGATCCAATTCAGGGACAATTTATTGACTCCAATCAGCCTAAAAGCACATTTTTTCGGGTGCGGGAGGAAACCGGAGCACCTGGAGAATGTGCAAATTTCAGAGATTGGAGCCGGGTCCCTGTAACTGCACAGCAAACAGCGATAGTCACTGAGCTGTCGTGTTGCCTGTCAATTGGCCCATTTAGTTAGGACATCATGATTGGTACAGGCTTGGAGGGCTGAAGGGCCTATTCCTGTACTGCTTTCTTTTTTGTTCTTTGTTCTTGATAGACAGAGTAAACCTCCAAAACCAAAATAGGGATACTCACTTACAAAACGTGTTGATTTATTAAGTTGCGCTGCTCTGTGGAGTGTAACTCAGCCATATCAAATCTCTTCAAAATTTGGAGTGTACCGGTGCAAGGACAGGACCCAACATGATCATTTGGAGGCAAGCAGAGGTGGGCGATGGATGCTCCCCTTGCTGATGATTCTCACGTCCTGAGGGAGAACTCTTCCTACAGAACGTGACTGACATTAGGTTATCTTAGATTAGCCATGGAACCAGCTCCCTGTCTGAATCGGGTTGTTTAGTCCACGTCTGAGAGAAATCAGGGGAGGGAGGAGAATCAGGAGAATTAATAGGTGAGTGTCACTCTGAGTGAACTTCAAGTGTAATATTATTTCCACACGCAGTAATTTGAAGCACTTACTCCATTCCTGTAAGTCAATCTTATTTAGTTAAACCTTTTAGAAGAAAATGGAAGAAAAATGCAAGAGGTTTCGCAGTGTAAGCCTCACAGCGTGTGCTGGGGCTGAATCCGATATGTCTGCTGGTGGTTGTTACTGTTTATCAGTTTTACTGGGTGACGGCTTTGATCTCTTTATTCTGCAAGAGAGGAGACTGAGAATACATATAAATTAGCCTCTGATTTGTGCTCACTGACTGACATTGATTTGACAAACACTATCATCTCAAAAGTAAAATTCATATTGTTACATTCAAGCTCCTCCCTACCCCCACCGGCTTCCCACCTCCCTCCCTATCCCGGTAACTTCCCCCAGGGTTTACAGCTCTCAAAGTTCTGTGTCCCAGCAATCCTGGCCCCTCGGTCATCTCTGACCCCCCACCCCACCATCGTACCTGTTACTTTGCTCCAAAATTCCCTCCCTTTACCCCTCTCTGTCTGTCTCTCTCTGTCTGTCTCTCTCTCTCTGTCTGTCTGTCTGTCTCTCTGTCTCTGTCTCTCTCCTCCTTTAAGTTGCTGCTTAAATCCTCTTCCTTTGTCACTCTTTTGGCTACATGTGTGAAATAAATCCTCAGAGGCCAGTGTTCCTTCCCCAGCTTCCCTTTATTTACAAACTTATCTCCACTCATAAGAGCGCTTCAGGTACAAAATCAGAATCCAGAATATCGTTAGCCTTGCCACTCCTTATTTTGAACCTCCGTGTGAACCTGCTTCTGGGCCTGGCTAACTTTGCCATGAACAGGTCCAGGCAGCAGGCAACCGAGGGGGTGGTCTGACCCGACTGTCTGTTCCTCTACTGCGGCTACATTCATGGCTAGGTGTCCCTGGAGAGAGAGTATGCAGTGTCTGAGAGCACTGTTGAGGCCTTCTGTGCTCGCTACGCACCGCAGGGGCTGAGGTGCATTATCGACCCCTTTAATCACATTTTAGTTTGTTTTAAATGCCCTTTCTAGTTTGTCTTTTGTTTTAGACACTTCCCTTATTTTCAGGGACTGCCCATTCTGTTTTCTCCCTCAGTTAATTTACTTGATTTGAATTGTTTCACCAAAAAGATTGACACTCCACATATACAGATGAGGGTCCCTGATTGGCCGGGCAATCAAGGAGCTCATACTCTAAGAGGCCAACCTCATGGGCCTTGTCGAGGTTGCTAAGATGTGCTAATGCCTCCTTCTCACTTGGTGTCAATGCGTCTTCTCCTTGAGCGTTGACTTGTGGTTGAGGATTTTTGTTTTCACTCCAGTTTGGAGGGTTCTGAAATAGTTGAGAAGTTAATTACATGATCTGTAGATGCCTCCACATGTGGGGCAGATAGTTTCTAAAGGGTTAATGGGCTGTTTAGAGGTTTGCGTACACCCTTAAACATTTTGACTTCATCATAGCATGTTCCTCAAATGGATTAAGACTACAGACCAGAGATTTATGGAATCATTGAATCCTACAGCGCAGGGGGCGTTCGACCTGTCAAGTCTGCACTGATGACAATCCCACCCAGGTCCTATCCCCATAACTTCGTGTATTTACCCTTGTTAGTTGTTCTGACACCAAGGGGCAATTTAGCATGGCCAATCCACCTAACCCGCACGTCCTTGGACTATGGGAGGAAACCAGAGCACGCCGAGGAAACCCATGCAGACATGGGGAGAACATGCAAATATACACACAGTGATCCAAGCCGGGAATTGAATCTGGGTCCCTGGCACTGCGAGTACCAGTGCTAACCACTGTGCCACTGGTCCTTGTGCATAAATCACAAAGCTAGCACGCAAGTGAAGTAGGTAATTGGGAAGGCAAGTGGAATGTTGGCCATAATACCAAAGGGAATGGAGTATAAAAATAGGGAAGTCTTGCTAAAACCATGCCAGCACTGGTTACAAAAACAGAAAGCTGGAAAATACCAGCAGATCCGACAGCATCTAAGTGGCGAGAATAGAGCCAACGGTTCCAGTCTAAATGATACTTCATCAGAGCAATGGTTAGACCACACCTAGAATGCTGAGAAAAGTTTTGCTGCCCTTATCTAAGGAAAGATATACTTGATTGGAGGCAGTCCAGAGAAAGTTCACTAGGCTGAACCTGAGTATGGAGGGATTTTCTTATGATGAGAGGTTGAGTAGGTTGTGCCTGTCCTCGTTGGAGTTTAGAGGAATGAAAAGCAACCTTATTGAGACACATCGGATTCTCAGGGGGTTTGACAGGATAGATGCTGAGAGATTGTTTCCCATTGTGGGAGAGTGCAGGACCAGAGGACATTATCTCAGAGTAAGGGCTCACCCATTTAAGACAGATGAGGAGGAATTTCTTTTCTCAGAGGGTAACGAATCTGTGGAGTTCTTTACTGCAGAGGGCTGTCGAGGCTGGGTCATGCAGTATGTTCAGAGCTGAGAGATTTTTAATCTGTAAGGGAATTGAGGGTTATGGCAATAAGATGGGAAAGTGGAGTTAAGAATTTTCATATCAGATCTGCCATGATCTCACTGAGTGGCCGAACAGACTTGACGGGCTGAATGGCCTGCATCAGCTCCAACATCTTATGGTCTGACAAAGTTTCTTGATGTGTTTGTGCCCTTCCTGAATGGACCTTGTCCATTTTGGTTGGTCACCAGCCAGAGATTGTAGAGTCTGTGGGTTGATGGACCTCTTCAGGGATGTCTGGTGACACCCCTGAGGAAAACCTTGCCGCGTTGTGCCATGAAATCGGAGAACATACGCATGAGATTCACGTGCAACCTTAAGCAAGGAATAAAGTAAAGTTCTGTCACTTTTTCTCTTTTCAAAAAAAAGTACCTTCAGATCCCCTGCCATTGATCAGCCTCATTGATTTCTTTCTCAATTCAGATTCCATCATTTGCCTCGAGTCTCTCTGCCTGCCCTGTGCTGTGTTTGTCCAGTGCCGAGAACTTTGAGGCTGTCACTTAGGCAGTAGTGTGTCGTGCTGTTCTGCAAGACACTGGAAGCATCAAACAATGCATTGAAAACAGCGGGAAGCATCTGAGAAGCTAAAACTGTGCGAAAGGTGGAATAAATTGCTGCATCACAGGGCTGATGTAAAAAAAAAGTGACAGCTTTAACAAGGCTGTGAATATTTACAGCACCAGTAGGCAGGAATTCGAAGAGATCTGGTAAATGGCATGCTGCTGTCAAAACAGCATGAGTCACTGCAAAGGGCAAAGAGCTCACTATCTCCTATTGTCCTGAAGTTAGAGAGTGGACCAGAAATGATGATGTTAGAAATATTGAAAATCTATCCAAGATGTCACGTTAACAATGGAACTGTTCACCTCTTGTTAATCCCGATGCATCATTGACAGTGAGTAACATTCCCAATCCCAATTTAAAAACCCCCTGGGATTCTGAACGTCTTTTGTTCCGGAATTCTTTATCATTTATTTCTGGACAAAATTCTTGACCAAGGATCTGGACCTGATCATGTGGATGATTTGACGAGTAAACCTTGTATACGTGATTAAAACAGCGTGGTCCATTTCCTTTGTGCATAGAATTCACAATGCGGAGATGCTGGCGTTGGACCGGGGTGAACACAGCAAGAAGTCTGACAACACCCAGGTTTAAGTCCAACCAACTTATTTGATAGTAAACTCTCAAGCTTTCGGGCTTTGGCCCTTTGTCAGGCGAATGGAGAGTTCTGGCCTCAGACAGAGCATATAACAGCACAGCCAATTTACAGATTACTGATTAGAGTGCAAATCTTTACACCTAACCTTCTATTCAAGTCTTAAAGTGGCCAACAATGTGAGTGGAAGGAGCGCTGATCACGGGTTAAAGAGACGTGTATTGTCTCCAGACAGTACAGTGAGTGAGGTTTAGCAAACCCAGGCAAGTCACGGGGGTTACAGATAGTGCGACAAATCGGTTGGACTTAAACCTGTTGTTGTCAGGCTTCTTACTGCATAGAATTCACAGCAGAGAAACAGGCCATTCGGCCCCAATGGCCCATGCCTGTATTTCTTTGCAACACGAGCGACCCCACCCCCCAGCCCTCTTCTCACCTAATTAGTATCACCTTCTACCTCTTTCTCCTTCGTAGCTTCATCTAGTTTTCTCTGAAACGCTTCTGCTTCTGTACCATTTGCTTCACCCACCCCCTATGATAATGAGCGCCATACTTTCCCTGGGTTTGATTTATTCGTGACTTATACTTATGGCCACTAGTTTTGGACTCCAACAAACTAATTGGAAATATCTTCTCCACCCCTATCCTTATCAGACTCAGTGCATTCCAGAGGTCAAATAATTCTCACCTCTACCCTGATTCTCTTGCCAATTACAGTAAGAAGTCTGACAACACCAGGTTTAAGTCCAACCAATTTATTTGTTGGACTTAAACCTGGTGTTGTCAGGCCTCTTACTGTGTTTACCCCAGTCCAACGCCAGCGTCTCCACATCATGACTACTATCTCTTGCCAATTACCCAGTGCAGGGTTTTAAAGTCAAACTTTTAGTGCAATATATAGTCTAAAATGTTTTAAAATTGAAGTACAGCACACGTTGTAATGACCTTAATGAGATCCATGATGTGGGCTTCTTAGAATGTGAGCTCCTAGATTAAGGCAGTAATGTTTTGTCCAGTCAAGGAGCCCTGCATATGTACATAATATGGAGTGTCTGGGTTGCTTGGGTTTACTCTGTGAGGAACTGCCTGTCTGAGTGTTGCTGACTATGTAAATGAAGCTAAATTTGGTGAAGGGACACCGGCCTAGGGGCAGTTATTTCACCCGTTAAGTACAATAACCATCAGAAAAGCGTTAAAGGTCATCTGCCTCATTCCAGCATTCTCTGGACAACATAGCTCCCATCATGCCAGGAACAGCCATCTCAATCCAACTCTGAACAATGCATGGACTCAAGATTTCCAAAGCACTTTATAGCCAATTAAATACTTTGGAAGGAGTATCATGAATGTAATGAAGCAAGCAAAGTGTGCATGCAAACTCCCACCAACTATAAAGTGTTTGTGATCTTTAGTTTTTTGAATGATGTTATTATGCTATTGCTCCCAGGATTGCTCCTAGCTACTGTATTTCTTTCTGACATTCAGTAAGATGCGGACACTTTGGAGAGGGAACAGAAGAGGTTTTCCAGGATGTTGCCTGGTCTGGAGGGTATTAGCAATGAGGAGAGGTTGGATAAACTCAGTTTGTTCTCACTGGAACAATGGAGGTTGAGGGGTGACCTGGCAGAGGTTTACAAGATTGAGTGGCAGGGACAGAGTGGATAGTCAGATGCTCTTTCCTAGGGTGGAAAAGTCAAGTACTCAGGGGATGTAAGTTAAAGGTGTGTGGGGGAAAGTTTAAAGGAGATGTGCAAGGCAGGTTTTTTTTACAGAGAGAATGGTTAATGTCTGGAATATGCTGCCTGGGGCAGTGGTGGGAGTAGGAATGATAGCATTTAAAGGACATCTAAACAAATACATGAATAGGATGGGAATGGGGGGATAGGGATTCCATAAGTGCATACAGTTTTAGCTTAGGCAGGCGTGATGATCGATGTAGGTTTGGAGGGCCAAAGGGCCTGTTCGTGTACGGTATTGTTCTTCGTAGGCCATGTCTGTCAGGTGTCCAACACAGCGTCCCAGAGGAGGAGATGCCTGACTCACCCTGAAGACCTTGGCTTTTGTAATGGATAATAATGTGCGAGGATTGATGGGAGGCTCATGTGTTGTCATGGGAGAAACACACACAGCTGCTTTACATGGACAGACCGACAGATGTTTTAACTTAGACTGCAGGCACAGAATTCGAGCACACAGGCTTGAAAACCTTAAGCAAGATGAGAATTCAGAAATCCTGCAGTATAGCTGGTGGGCAGTTTACCCTGAAGAATGCTTGTGGCTTGAACTTTGACTGGGGCGATGAGGTGATGCACTTTGGGAGGATTAAACTTGGACGGGTTCATGGATGAGAGGGGTATAAGAACATAAGAACATAAGAAATAGGAGCAGGAGTAGGCCATCTAGCCCTTCGAGCCTGCCCCGCCATTCAATAAGATCATGGCTGATCTGTTGTGGCTCAGTTCCACTTTCCCGCCCTCTCCCCATAACCCTTAATCCCCTCTCTTATCAAGAACCCATCAACCCGCTTCTTAAAAATATTTAGCGAGGCAGCCTCCACCACTTCAACGGGCAGAGAATTCCAGAGATTCACCACCCTTTGAGTGAAGAAGTTCCTCCTCAACTCCGTTCTAAACCGCCTCCCCTTTATCTTGAGGCTGTGCCCCCCAGTCCTACTGTCTTTTTTGAGCGGGAAGAGTCTCTCCACCTCTATCCTATCCATCCCATTCATCATCTTATACGTCTCAATGAGATCTCCCCTCATTCTTCTAAACTCTAACGAGTACAAGCCTAGTTTATTCAGCCTCTCCTCATAGCTGAATCCCCTCAACTCCGGTATCAGCCTAGTAAACCTCCTCTGCACTCCCTCCAGGGCCAAAATATCCTTGCGCAGGTGCGGCGCCCAAAACTGCACACAGTACTCCAGCTGCGGCCTCACCAATGCCCTATACAGCTGCAGCAAGACCTCCCTACTTTTATATTCAATCCCCCTCGCTATGAAGGCCAGCATCCCATTCGCCTTCCTGATCACCTGCTGCACCTGCAAGCTGGGTTTTTGCGACTCATGCACAAGGACCCCGAGGTCCCTCTGCACCGTCGCCTGCTGCAGTTTTTCGCCACGTAAGTAATAGTCCTTCCTACCATTCTTCCTACCAAAGTGGACCACCTCACACTTGCCAACATTAAATTCCATTTGCCATTTCCTGGCCCATTCGCCCAGCCTATCTAGATCCTTCTGCAGACTCTCCACACCCTCCGCACAATTTGCCTTTCCCCCAATCTTGGTGTCATCAGCAAATTTCGACACCCTGCACTCGGTTCCCTCCTCCAGATCATCTATATAAATGGTAAATAGCTGAGGCCCCAGCACCGACCCCTGGGGCACCCCACTAGTCACCAACCGCCAATCCGAATAGCACCCATTGACCCCCACTCTCTGCCTCCTATTTGACAACCAATCCTCTATCCACGCTAACACCCTACCCCCAACTCCATGTCCCCTGACCTTCTGCAATAACCTCTTGTGAGGTACCTTGTCAAACGCCTTCTGAAAATCCAGAAAGACCACATCCACCGGCTCTCCTCTATCCACTGCCCTAGACACATCCTCATAGAACTCCAGTAAATTTGTCAGACACGACTTCCCTTTAATGAAACCGTGTTGCGTCCGCCCTATCAAGCAATTCCCTTCAAGATGGAGGGATACGGTTCAATGCAGGTCAGTGGGACGAGGCAAAAAATGGTTCGGCACTGACAAGGGCCAAAAGGCCTGTTTCTGAGCTGTAATTTTCTATGGACTAACAAGGCAAGGGAATACACAAGAATGGTCGGACATTAAGAAGTACGGAGAACCAGAGGGACATTGGGGTGCATGTCCAAAGATCCCTGAAGACAGCAAGATCGGTAGAAGCAGTGGTTAAGAATACCTATGAGGTACTTGCTTTTATTAGCTGAGGAAAAGAATATAAGAACAGGGGGGTTATGATGGAGCTGTATAACACATGTATTAGGTAACAGCTAGCGTACTATGTACAGTTCCAGTTGTCACATTATAAGGAATTGCACTGGAGAAGATGCAGAGGAGATTCACCAGGATGCTGCCTGGGATGGAGTGTTTCAGCTGTAAAGTGAGGCTGGATAAACTGGGGCTGTTTTCCTTGGAGCAGAGAAGGCTGAGGGGGTCCTAATTAAGGTGTAGAAAATGATGAGGGACATAGATAGTGTTGATAGGAAGGAGTTATTCCCCTGGGTAGGAGGGTGACTGGCACAGATACAATGGACCAAAGGGCCTCTTTCTGTGCTATAAAACTCTATGACTCTATGTCCTTCCTATTCTTGAAAGCTTGTGCGTTTACTATCAAATAAATCGGTTGGACTAAAACCTGGTGTTGTCAGACTTTTTACTTCCTATTCTTGGTTCCATGTGTGTACTCTGTTAATATTGCTGGTGGGCCTTCAAAATATCACTAAATGTGTATAAATTGGGGAATAAAAAACTTTGGATAATGGCACCAAACTTTGCAATTTATTCTATGTTCCTGTTTAAGGACTATTTTTCTCCTGCCTTTTTGCCTAATTAGTTGTTGCAGGAACCCATGAGATCAGTGTTAAGCTTCGATCTCCCACTGCCACCGTTTTCTTGTGTAAATTGCCTGATTACAGCTTTCAGGAGCAGGCAGTCTAAAACCTGTGACTTTTACACTCTGTCATAATGAGCTAACGCAGCAGAAAGCTAAAAAATTATCCAATTCAGCAATAATCCTGCAAACTTTAACTTGGGTTTGCTGCCACTGTGAAAGGTGAAAAGTATCAGGCATTTCTGCAGCTTGCCATGCTAAAAATATCAATCAGATTTATTTGCAATTAGTTGATTAACAAAAATAAATAAAAACACGCTCTGCATCACATACACAATTCAATTTTAAGAGCATTTCTCTCTTCCACAGAACGCTTAGAATGGCAGAAGATCACAATTTAATTATTGACAAGATGTCATATGATCCAAAATAATTTACTTCCCCAGATAATTTCACATCTCTCCCATTAGGGCATCTATTGATTGATTGATAAATAATTCCTGGGATTTCACTTCCCTTGCCAACAACACTCACTCTGGTATTTTTAAATAATGGGCTTGCAGGCCACGAAGTTACAAACAAACAAAAGTTTATTCAAAAGGTGTTAACTCTACAGGCTGTTCAGATAGACTGCCCATTTGCCTGCAGAAATGGTCATTGATCTCATCAGTGTGTGTGAATGAGTGTGTGTGAGATGGGAGATGGGTGAGATCCTAAATGAATATTTCTCATCAGTATTTACCGTTGAGAAAAATCTGAGTGTTAGGAATCTTGAGGAAATAAATAGTGTTGCCGTGAAGAGTGTACATAAAACAATGAAGGTGCTGGAAGTCTTAAGGTGCACCAGGGTTGATAAATTCCCAGGACCTGATGAAGTGTATCCAAGGACACTGTGGGAGGCTTGGGAGGAAATTGAGTGTCTCCTGGCAGAGATATTTGAATCATCGACAGCCACAGATGAGGTGTCTGAAGATTGGGGGGTGGGAAATGTTGTGCCTTTGTTTAAAGAGAGCTGGGAACTATAGACCAGTGAGCCTCACATCTGCAGTGGGCAAGTTGTTAGAAGGTATTTTGAGAGACAGGATCTACAGGCATTTAGAGACACAAGGATTGATTTAGGGACAGTCAGCATGGCTTTGTGAGAGGAAAATCATGTCTCACAAATTTGATTGAGTTTTTTGAAGAGGCAACCAAGAAGGTAAATGAGGGCAGTGCAGTTGGTGTTGTCTACATGGACTTTAGCAAGGCCTTTCACAAGGTGCTGCATGGTAGGTTGTTGGATAAGATTAAATCTCACAGGATCCAGGGTGAAGTAGCCAAATTGTACAAAATTGGCTTGATGACAGAATGCAGATGCTGGCGTTGGACTGGGGTAAACACAATAAGAAGTCTCACAACACCAGGTTAAAGTCCAACAGGTTTATTTGGTACCACAAGCCACTAGCTTTCGGAGCGCTGCTCCTTCATCAGATATGACTTGGATAAGTCATCAGGTAAGTCTAGAATGACAGAAGCCAGAGGGTGGTTGTAGAGGGTTGTTTTTCAAACTGGAGGCCTGTGACCAGCAATGTGCTTCAGAGATCAGTGCTGGGTCCACTGTTATTTGTCATTCACATTAATGATTTGGATGATATTTTAGAAGGCATGGTTAGTAAGTTTGCTGATGACACCAAGATTGGTGGTATAGTGGACAGTGAGGAAGGTTATCTAGGATGGCAATGGGATCTTGATCAATTGGGCCAGTGGGCTGATGAATGACCCAATTGATGGAGTTTAATTTAGATAAATGCGAGGTGATACATTTTTGTGAATGTGAGGGGTGTGCGTGTGTGTAGCGGAATCCATCCTCCCATCTCACATCTGTGTGTAAGAGTGCTTTCTAATTCTGTAATGCAGTACCCAGAATATCTAAAGGTCTCCTGGTCTGAGTTGAAGGTAAATGAGACAGGATTCAGACATGTCAGCTAGAGGCAGCCCCCCTGGGTGAGGGAGAGGATTCAGCAGTCAGGAGTCACTCAGTCATGGTGAACTTGAACTTTTAACAGGGGAGGAAACTGGCACTAACAGCTGCCTGCCTCGCACCCTGTCCTGATCCGATTCACTTCAACTGATGGAAATTGCAGATCCATTCCTACCTGCTTTCCACGCTCTGCCTACACCGAGCTTTTCTCCTTTGGTCTTCACTGCCTCACACCCTCCATTGTGGGGAAGTATCAGAGTCAGCCAGAACATCTCAGTAACTGATTAACCTGATTATCTTCACGGCTGGAGAATCGCACCCGAGGTTAATGGACCTTTGCATGACCCTATCACACCCCGTTACAGTTCCTGCGGTGGGAGGGACGGGAGAATTCCGTCCAGGATCTTTTGGTGAAACAAATCAGCATGGCACAGGGAGAAGATAGAATTCTAATTATTCAATAACTGGAGAAAGGAGACTTGACACAATATGGATTTTGGTCATAGCTAAAAACAAATGTGTACCATTAATCCTCAAATTTTGGTTTATGGGAGTACAAACATCCAAACATGTGACATGCAAACATACACATATACACTGATAGCTCGATGGCACAGTGGTTAGCACTGCTGCCTCACGGCGCCAGGGACCCAGGTTCGATTCCTGGTTTGGCTCACTGTCTGGGTGGAATCTGCACATTCTCCCTGTGTCTGTGAGTTTCCTCTGGGTGTTCCAGTTTCCTCCCACAGTCTGAAAGATATGCTGGTTTGGGGGCATTGGCTGTGCTGAACTCTCCCTCGGTGTACCTGAACAGGTACCGGAGTATGGCAACTAGGGGATTTTCACAGTAACTTCATTGCAGTGTTAATGTAAGTCTACTTGTGACACAAGAACATAAGAAATAGGAGCAGGAGTAGGCCATCTAGCCCTTCGAGCCTGCCCCGCCATTCAATAAGATCATGGCTGATCTGTCGTGGCTCAGTTCCACATTCCCGCCCTCTCCCCAGAACCCACTAATCATTCATTTTAAACTTAAACATACGAAACAACCATCATGATCAAAACTGTCATCCCGCTTCCCCCCATCTCCCTACGATCAAAGCCATCACTTTCCCCATCCCCACTCTCTCACCCCAAGCTGGCATTGCCCTCTATCTCTTTCCTGCCTTGACCACCCCCCCCACCAAACAATCATCATTGGCATCAACTTGTCCTCCCCTCACCAGTAGCCATCACTGGCATCTCCCTCTCCCCTGGCCTCGCCCCTCACTAGACACACATGCTATCCCCGCTCCCCTCCATGAGTCTCCCCACTAGGGTCTGCCCGAGGCCCTGCTCCCCCTGGCACTGTTTGACACTGCCATTGATGGCACCAGCCAGTGGCAGGAGGCAAGGTTGGGGGTACTGCTTGCACTCTCGGGGCAGGTGCGTAGGGGGTGGTGAAATCCCCACAACAGGGTCACATCGCATGCCGCCAGCGAGGTTTGAAAATGCAGGGAGGGGGGAGAATATGGCAGTGAAGGAGGGGGGAGTGGGTCTGATCGTTATTTGGAATTTAAAATAGTGTCACGGGATTTTCTCCATCCGGCGGAGAGGAGACAGGCAGGACCTGAGTTTAATATTCCCACCTGAACATCACCCCGTTTCCAGTACAGCATCAGCTTTTGCCAAGTCTGGGGAGCGGGACTTGAGCTGACAACCTCACTGAGGCAGAGATAAGAGTTGTCCCTGTGAACCAAGACTGCCACACAACCATCCAGGAAACGAGAAAACCATAAATAAAAGGGCTACATTTTAGTCAGAACAAGCCTCTGTCTACATCAACAGGGATAAAGTAGAAAGGGTCGAGACCTTCAAATTTTTGTGTGTCCAGGTGTCCTGGTCCCCCATGTTAAGGAACTCACCAACGCCTCTACTTTCTCAGAAGACTATGGCTTTCATCAGCTTTTACAGATGCACCATAGAGAGCATTCTTTCCGGTTCTATTACAGCTTGGTATGCTCTGACCAAGACTGCAAGCCACTATAAAAGGTTGTGAATGTAGCCCAATCCATCATGCAAACCAGCCTCCCATCCACTGACTCTGTCTATACTTCTCGCTGCCCCGGCAAAGCAGCCAGCATAATTAAGAATCCTGCACACCCCACACATTCTCTCTTCCACCTTATTCCTTCAGGAGAAAGATACAGAAGTCTGAGGTCACGTACCAACTGACTCAAGAACAGTTTCTTCCCTGCTGCTGTCAGACTTTTGAATGAACCTACCTCGCAGTAAGCTGATCTTTCTCGACACAGTAGCTATAACTGAAACACTGCATTCTGCACTCTCTCCTTTCCTTCTCTATGAACGGTATGCCTTGTCTGTATAGTGCAATACTTCTCTGTCTGTTAATACATGTGACAATAATAAATCAAATTAAATCAAATCAAACAGATGGTCTTTTTCCCTAACTGGAAGTTTGATTTATTGATCTAAACATCTTCAAAAGAAATTTCACAATAGTTTAATGGCAGTAACTCTGTAATAGATTATGCCATTAAAATCCTTTTAAAAATGTATTAAAATACATATGTCTAGTGTAATATTAAAGATAATTATATTTGCTATCTATTTCAGCCATTAGTCTATGAGGGCCAGTGTCATGTGATCACATTTTCACACTGTGGTGATCTCGCTATTTGGTTGACTTATTAAAACAATCTTATCAAGTGGAAAATAATTGGGTTGGACTGGGGCTATACTGCTAAATTAGAATACCTTGCGCTTTTTATTCTGTTATAGATTCACACACTGTGACTGCTTCAAAGTGATTAGTATGACATGAAGGGAACTGGCAGATAAAGACACATGAATAGACATCTTTTGTGCGTGCAAGAAAAAAGGTCCTTGAATGATTCTCATTTATGTAAAACCTTTTGTGACCTCAGGATATCAAACATGCAACAAGCATACAAAGCAGGGGCAGGACTAGGTCATTCAGCCTCTCGGGGCCACTCCGCCTTTTAATAAGATCTTATTTTGGCCTCAACTCCATTCTTTGTAGAATCCCTACAGTGCAGGAAGAAGCCATTTGGCCCATTGCACCAAACACATCCCTCTAATCCCTCACATTTACCCTGCTAGTCCCCCTGACACTAAGGGGCAATTTAGCATGGCCAACCAACCAACCAAACCAGCACATCCGTGGACTGTGGGAGGAAACCGGAGGAAACCCACGCAGACACAGGGAGAATGTGCAAACTTCACACAGACAGTGACCAAAGGCCGGAATTGAACCCGGGTCTCCTTTGCTGTTTGTAATATATGTAAATGATTTGGAGGAAGATGTAACTGGTTTGATTGGTAAGTTTGTGGATGACACAAAGGTTGGAGGATTTGCGGATAGCGATGAGGGCCATCAGAAGATGCAGCAGGATATAGATCGGTTAGAAACTTGGGCGGAGAGATGGTAGATGGAGTTTAATCTGGACAAATGTGAGATAATGTATTTTGGAAGGTCAAATATAGATAGCAAATATGCAGTAAAAGGCAGAACCTTTAAGGGTATTGATAGGCAAAGGGATCTGGGTGTTCAGGTACACAGGTCACTGAAAGTGGTAACGCAGGTGGAGAAGATAGTCAAGAAGGTGTATGGCATGCTTGCCTTCATCAGCTGGGACACTAAGTTTAAAAATTGGCAAGTCAAGGCTTTATCGAACCTTAGTTAGGCCGCACTTGGAATATAGCATTCAATTCTCATCGCCACATTACTAGAAGGATGTGGAGGCTTTGGAGAGGGTACAGAAAAGATTTACCAGGATGTTGCCTGGTATGGAGGGCATTAGCTATGAGGAGAGGTTGGAGAAACTTGGTTTGTGCTCAATGGGTCAACGGAGGTTGAGTGGGGACCTGATAGAAGTCTACAAGATTATCAAGGGCGTGGACAGAATGTATAGGCAGAAGCATTTTCCCAGGGTTAAAGAGTTAATTACAGGTTTAAAATGCAAGAGGCAAGGTTTAAAGGAGATGTACAAGGCAAGTATTTTACACAGAGGGTTGCTGGTGCCTGGAACTCATTGCCGGGGAAGGTAGTGAAAGCAGATACGATAGTAACTTCTAAGGGGCATCTGGCCAAATACATGAATAAGATGGGAATAGAGGGATATGTCCCTGGCAGGATAGGGGAATTTAGTTCAGTGAGGCAGCCTGGTCGGTGCAGGCTTAGAGGGCTGAAGGGCCTGTTCGCCTGTTCCTGTGCTGTAATTTCCTCGGTTCTTTGTATCCTGCAACATTCTGAACAATTCTGGGGCAGGAAGTGTCCATTCTAAAGGGACGGCTTACACCTCAACAGGACTGGAACCAGTGTCCACACAGGGAGGTCACCAGTGAACTTGGGGAAGGTTTAAACTCAATTGGAAGAGGGGCTGGCACCAGAATAAGAAATAGAATAATGGAGTAAGGAACATGCAGTGAGAGAGCTCAGCAGTGCAAGAGAAATATAAATTCCATATCAGATAGGAATGGACTAGGAAGCTCGATGAGGAAAACAATGAGGAGATTACAAATCCTGTCTGTAAACGCACAGAGTGTGGGCAATAAACTGGATGGAACTAACTAGAGGCACAAATCAGTGTGGGAATATGATGTAGAGACAGAGATGTGTCAAACCAGTGGGTGACAGAGTGTGGAAAGCGATTAGTGTTTTCCACAACATCAACTTATTCCAATCCATGAAATGTTGAAGGGTTTTTGCAACCTCCTGTTTGATCAGGGAGAGGCCCCTTTAACTGGACGCCTCACACGGTGATATCACAGAGGCAGTGTGAGCCTCACCCTGTACATCACAGTGAGATCAGTAAGAAGTCTGACAACACCAGGTTTAAGTCCAACCGATTTATTTGACAGTAAACTCACAAGCTTTCAGGGTTTCTCCCTTTGTCAAAATTTGTGCCGCAGCTTGGCATGGCCAGGGGAACAGTGAACCAAACTAGGGTTTATTTCAAGAGGGAAGTTAAAATAGGGGAGTTACACCGAACCAGCAATGATCATTGGTTAGACCACACTGAGATCACAGAGGGCTGTATTGTTCAGGATGTTATACAAAGGATATCAAGAGACTGGGAGAGGCTACAGGGAAGAATTGCAAGGAGGGAAGCAGGAATGTGTGGGTTTATTTATACAGCAGGAATGCATTGACAAGCTGGATCTATTTTATCTTGTAAAAGACAGGAGTGACTATATAGAAGTTGTTAAAATGATGGAATGCTTTAACAGAATGGAAACAGAGAGAATGTTTCCTCCAATGAGGTAGAGGATAAACTAGAGGCCATCGATCCAGGATAGTCACCAGAAATCCAACAGGGAATACAGAAAAAAAATCTTCACCCAAAGAATGGTGAAAATCTGGAACTCAATCATACAGGGAGGGGTCATTTCCAATCCATTGCACACCACTGGGCAAAACCTCAGTTCCAACTTGTACCAATTACGTATACAATTCAGGCCTTGGCTTGCACTGTAGGAACCTAAGCTGTTTCCTCCACAGTCCAGCAGGATACGTTGGGCCCTCTCCTTTGCATCAGCAGGGAATTGTGGACTCTCAAACAGCTCTGGATAAGTACAGACACAGGGAGAATGTACAAACTCCACACAGACAGTGACCCAAGCCGGGAATCGAACTCGGGTCCCTGGTGCAGTGAGACAGCAGTGCTAAGCACTGTGCCACTGTATCACCCATGGTATGAGAAGAGTTCACTTCATTTTCAGACACAGACTGGGGAGTATTTTTATTCAATCATGGGATGTGAGTGTAAAGAACAAGGCCAGTATTTATTGCCCATCCCTAATTGCCTATCAGAAGAACATGGTGAATCAACTTGGCTTCACCTGATTGGTGTGCTGTAGACCAGGCCAAGTAAAGACGCAGCAGATTTCCTTCCCTAAAGGACATTGGCGAATGAGATGAGTTTTTCCAACAATCAACTCTGGTTTTATGGTTACCATTAGTGGCGTTAGTATTTTCAATTTAAATTTCATTAATTGAGTTTAATTTCCCCTTCCAGAGAAGTGTGTGTTAAACTTGTGCGTCTGTCATTACTCCAGTCTCTCTATTACTAATGCAGTCACATTGACACAATGCTAACATATTGTCCATAGGCTCAGCGACTGACTGAGTGAAGTCTCTGAGTCACATTGCAGACGACTCCCAGTCTGTTCAGACAAACACACAGAACTGTCAGCACCCTCAAGCTCAGCCTGTCCAGTAGACAGTGTGAGCTCACAGGCACACATACCATCTTCACGTTATATTCCCTCTTGGAACTGAATGAAACGTGGCCCATTAAGGAAAATTTTCCAAGTGATTGATCTCCCCATTCCCTGACGATCCAGCCGCATCCCAATCTATACTGATCACTCACTCCATGTAACCAACAGTGTTCTCGCAGATTTTGATCAAGATCCACTTTCAAAGTTCTGGAGTGACCCTGCACTCACCAGAGCTTGTGTCTGTTTGACCCAGACAGTGACGACCCTGTGGCAAGTGATGGAGAGGAAACAGTATGGAGGAAGACCAGTCAGCCCATCGCTTCTGTGATGGATCAATGTAAGAGCCACACATCCTGACCCACTGCCCTGCTCCCTCCTCACAGTCCCAGAAATCCCTGCCACCATCCCACCAATACAACACCAGGTTAAAGTCCAACAGATTTATTTTTTTTGTTGGACTTTAACCTGATGTTGTGAGGCTTCTTACTGTGCTTATCCCAGTCCAACGCCGGCACCTCCATATTGTGGCTACCATCCCACCATGCAAATACCCAATTCTTAACTGGAAGTTCCAGTGGATGGAATTCTGTAAACTAATCTCCAAGGCTCCTGAAATCAAATTCCTTTTCAGTGATAAAGAAACATGGATAATTGAATTGCTAAAGAACTAGTGACACTTCCACTGTCACATGGAACCAACCATTCTGAACGCTGATTGAACGATGTAATACTGGAGCAGGGCGAGTGAGAGAAGAATCAAGTGGGGGAACCAAGAGAATATCAACCCTGAGCCAGCCTTCCACAGACAGAAAGAGGTACACAATGAGTTAACGGAGAGTGGGGAGAGCACGACAGAGATGTGAAGAAAATCCAGTCCGGCAAATTTCATGAATGATGTTCAGAGAATATTAAACAATATGTTTTTTGGCACCTGAACAGTAAATGGGAAGCCTCGATGGGAATAGGCTATTTGTTGATGGACAGGATATATTTATTTAGCACCTTTAACAAATAGTGAAATCTCCCAAAGGAACTGGATGCAAACATTGTGTCATAACCTCCATGAAGTGACAATCACAGTCACATCGCCACTTCTCTCCAAGTTATTTACCTTGAAGTACAAAATCATAGAATCCCTATATGCAGAAAGAGGACATTCAGCTCATTGAACCTGCACCCACCACAATCCCAGACAAGCCCTACCCCCTTAACCCCACGTGTTAACCCTGCTGGTCCACTAACACTAAGGGAGAATTTAGCATGGCCAATCAACCTAACCTTATTGAATGGCGGAGCAGGGCTTGAGGAGCTGAATGGTCTACTCCCGCTCCTTGTTCATATGTTGGTGCACTGAACTCCTGCCCTGAGACATCCATTCCTGGTGGCCTCACATCATTCACACTGCATGGAGGATCCATTCATTCTTCCGAATAGACTGTGGGGGTAGCACTAGGCGTGATTTTAAAAATGATTTTCTTAACTGAATATAATTTGGAATTAAAAATTACGGTAGACAAAAAAAAGAGAGAGGGGAGTGCCCAGAAGGCTGGCCCCAATTACAGAATTGAAATTGTACAGGATTGGATACAACTGAAACGCCGATAGAGCATGACGTGAGTTCTTGTGTTATGAAATTACTGGGCACACACTGTGATTGGCAACTTTCAGAAACAATTCATAGCTGTGTGACTGTCAAAAACTTCTTTACGCAATATTTTGCTTGCATTGTATTTTCAAAGAATGTAGCCAATTTCTAAACTCAACCCAGAATTCCAAGCTGTTTTAAATGTGGTCAAGTTAGCTGAAGTCAGCTTTAACGCTTAGCATAATTAGTTACATAGGCAGATAGACTTTAAAATGAAACCTTTCAGCTGAAGCAAACCATACAAGGGATTCCACACTGCATCAGCTGGAGCCAATGAATGGCTAACCTCAGAATCAATGTGTAACTACTTTCCCAATCATACGATCAAATTGACATATCAAACATTGCAGCAATGGCCCAGACTGTCATTCTGCGTTCACACAGCCCAGTAATGAATTGGATCACAGTCGAATCACTTCCCCTTTTCAATTCTGACAACAAAAATCAATTATTCAATGGTTGCATCAACAGATGGCGATTGCTTGAGTCTTGTTAGAAATTAGCGCTCTCACAATTCTGTCTAATTGTCTGTTACAGGGTAATGATGCGTGTGAGAGTTACCCATCAGAATAGAGTCCCATGCCTGTCTGGATCGCGGGAGATTCAGACAGATGTGAACTGAAGGAATCTTTCTCTGTAACTCTCCACTTCTAACAATCTCCACGCAAAAATGATCCATGGTATTCGCTCATCAGCTTTTTATAAAGTTCTCCTTCGGTTAATTTATTTTCGGTCTGGTCATTTCATACACCGACTGGGATTTTATGTTAGCAGCTGGCACCATCCTGAAATCAGAGTGGGCAAGGGAAGGGGAGGGGAGGGGGTGAAGGGGGGAACATTTGGAGAGTGGCCAAAGGTTGACTTTTGGATTCTCTCCAAGTTTGTGTCTCGTTCCGGTGACGATGCGGGAAACCTCAGCCGCTGTTTAATATCAGAGCTCACCGGGACATGGAAGAAGTTACGTTGCTGGTTTATTAACCCAGAATCTTGGGCGACATGCACCTAAATCTTCTGGTTTCTGGATCATCAGACACTGGATGTAAGATCCAAAATGAGTTGGGACCCCAGTAGAAGTTTAGACGCATTGATCTCCACTGGAACTGCCTGGAAAATTTTGACTTTCAATGAGCAGTTCCCCGGCTCCCTGGATCTCCTTGGAAAGACAACTCAGAGTAAAAGCCGGAGACTTTGGACAGTTCTGATGTACTCACCTGGATAGTCGCCAAAGCAATATTGGACAGAATAATCCCAGCCTGATTCCTGGGAAACTTCAGAAATAGCTGCCCAGTCACTCACACTAACCCATTACCCTCCCAACTGCTCACTTACCTACCCTACCCACCTCACCAAACTCACCAACTATCACCTGCCAACCAATTTAACTGTCACTCTATCTGCTTAGCCACATACTTCACTCACCCATTCACTCACCCATCCATTCACTCACTCTCTCACTCTCACTCAATCACTCACTCATTCACCCATCCGCTCACTCATTTACTCACTGCCCATTCACTCCCCCATCCTCTCACCTATCCACTCGCTCACTCCTTCACTCACTCACTCACTCCTTCACTCACTCCTTCACTCCTTCACTCACTCACTCACTCCTTCACTCACTCCTTCCTTCACTCACTCCTTCCTTCACTCACTCCTTCCTTCACTCACTCACTCACTCACTCACTCACTCACTCACTCACTCACTCACTCACTCACTCACTCACTCACTCACTCACTCACTCACTCACTCACTCACTCACTCACTCACTCACTCACTCACTCACTCACTCACTGTACTGTACTTTTACTGTAAACCTCAACCTTTGTCGTTCAAGTGAGAACAAACCAAGTTTATCCAATCTCTCCTCAAAGCTAATATTCTCCACACCAGGTTACATCCCGGTAAACCTCTTCTGTGCCCTCTCCAGAGCATCCACATCCTTCTGGTAGTGAGGCAACCAGGATTGTACACAGTATGCTAAGAGACGCCTCACTAAGGAGGCATAGTTTTAGCATAAAGGATGGCAGGTTTAGAAGAGGTGAGGAGAAATTATTTATTTCAAAGGATTGTGAATCTGCGGAATGCAGTGGACATTAGGTATAATTAAGGAGTGGGCATTTTTTTAATTAGTAATGGGTTGAATGCTATGGTGAGCAGGCAGGAAAGTGGAGTTGAGGCCATGATGAGATCTTATTAAATGGCGGAGCAGGGGCTGAATTATCGAATATTGCTCTTAGCTCTTGCATTCTTATCAAGTCTGACAGCATCTATGGAGACAGAATAGAACCAATGTTTTGAGTCTGGATTGCCCTTTGTCAGAGCTCTGTTGAAGGGTCATCCAGACTGGAAATGTTGGCTCTATTCTCTCACCACAGTTGCTGTCAGACCTGTTTTTGTTTCAGATTCCAGCGTCCGCAGTAATTTACTTTTATCTTGCATCCTTATACTCTTTATTTACCATCTCTCTGCACATTTGTGATCAGAATTGCTGATGCACTTGGAAATGCAGTAATATATTAAAGATAGGAAAGTAGGCCATTATTTTTAAGACTATATTTCTGCTGTGTACCTGCCATTCCTGAGCCCTCCAATCATCATGAATTATTATAATTGATTCAAGGGACGTCTGAAGGCAATCTTCCCATTCAGTAAATGATCAGATTTAGAGCATGTTTGTAATTTATAAAATTTGGGCAGTATATTTACATTTGGAGTTAATTCACACTTAAACATGGGAGAGGAATTTATCAAACCAGCTCCAGCGATGGAATATAAAACACAGCTTCCAACATTATCTCTTTCTGTCACCAGTGTTCCTGTACTCTTGTTCTAGGAGCACTGTAAAGACATCATAATTTCAATTTTACGATTCACCTCATAAAAATTATGTCACTGACAGTAAGCATTTTGCCTTTTTTGAGAAGTTTGAAAGGTGGTGCACTTGACAGGTTTGCCTGGCTAATCTTTGGCTGAATGTAACGCAAAATTCAATGAGCATGGCTTACTGCTAAAGGATTAATTTGCCTTTATTTGCTGGAACTGATAATGCAGCTTCCTCAGTTGGAATTTATTCTGTAAGAAGTCTCACAACACCGGGTTAAAGTCCGTCAGGTTTATTCAGAATCACGAGCTTTCGGAGCGCTGCTCCTTCATCAAGCCTCACTCTGACACTCACCTTCCCTCAATCTGGTTTCCAATGTGGAGTGCCATAAGCGTAGACAAGAGTCATGGGTGGAAGAGGGAACTCACAATGTTAAAATGGCGGCGCAGGCTTGTTGGGCCGAAGGGCCTGCTTCCCGTGCTGTGTTGTTCTTTGTCCTTATGATACTTGCCTGAGGAAGGAGCAGAGCTCCGAAAGCTTGTGATTCCTAATAAACCTGTTGGACTTTAACCTGGTGTTGTGAGACTTTTTACCGTGCCAATCCCAGTCCAATGCCGGCATGTCCACATCATGGAATTTATTCTATTTAGATTTTGGGAAGTGAGCTATACTTTTAAGAAAATTCATTTCTGGGATATGGTTGTCACTGACTAGACGAGTGTTTATTGCCCATTTCTAGTTGTTGTTGAGAAAGTGGTGAGGAACTGCCTTCTTGAACCGCTGCTGTCCATGTGGTGTAGACATACCCACTGTGCTGCTAGGAGGGACTTCAAGGTTTTGACCCAATGACAGTGAAGGGTCAACATTTAAGGGTCAGCATTTAAACCCCTCCTTAATTGTCCCTGAACTGAATGGCCTGCTGGGGAAATTCAGAGGCGGCTGAGAGTTAACCATAGTTCTGGAGTCACAGGTAGACAAGGCTAGCTGAGGATGGTGGATTTCCTACAAGACATTCACGAACCGGATGGTTTTTTAGCAACAATCGACAATGGTTTCACATTCACCATTATGGAGATCAAATTTTGATTCTAGATTTTATTAATTACATATAAATTCCACCAGCTGCCAAGGTGGGATTTGAACCCGTGTCTCCAGAACATGAGCCCAGCCTCTGCATTATTGTCCAGTGATATTAAGCCAGATTATTCACAACCTTGTTGTCACCTTTGATTCTGAGATGATCTTTCTGCCTCCTGTTCATGTCACGTACAGATTACAAACAGATCAAAGAACTCAAGACTGAGCCTCCGTGAGACGTTGTGGGCCATCAGCAGCAGCAGCAGAATTATACTCAACCACAATCTGAAACCCCATGGCCCGACATATCCCCCACTCCACCATTACCCAAGCCAGGGGTCAACTCTGGCTCAATGATGAGCGCAGGAGGGCATATCAGGGGCAACGTCAAAAAATGAGGGGGGCCGGGGGTTGGGGAGGGGGGGGTATCTTATGTTCTCATCCCGCAGGTTGATGAACAGGGCAAGCCAATAAGATTGCAAGAGAGGTGACAAATTGGGCTTGTGCCCAGTCTCTCGCCTCTCGTTATCTTACTGACTTTCGATATTTGGCGAGATCAGCCTCACGCCGCAAAGAGCATAAAGCTGATATAAATATTTAAATGATATTTTAATTAGAATTTAATTTGAATTTAAACATTATTAGTGAAGCTGGCCTTTCACGCACACTGGCACTTCTAGCCTGGCACATTTGCAGTGCACAACGGGCACCAGGCAGTGGCAAGGAAGCAGAGCTTGAGAGGCAGGACCTCCTGAGAGAGGGAGGGCACGAAGGGGGCAGGATCTGAGGGGAGGGGGCGGGGTGGTGCTGCGTACGCTGCTACCAGGATTGGGGGGGAGAGGGAGGAACTGTGCACTCTGCAACTGGGTTCGTGGGGGTGGGGGCTTGCTGCACCCTCTGCAACGGCAATCAACCACAGTGGGAGCGGGTGAGCGACTGGGCCTGGGGGAGGGAGGGAGGAGGGGGAATGTTAGGGGCTGTTACGATGGTTTTCTCATTGTATTTTAAAACTATCATTCCCATCAAGTATCCAAACAAAGGAACGGAGTGATTCCAAGGTGATCTTTACTGTAACCAACTACATGACCCTGAATGTCCATTCAGACCATTCAGAGTGCAAAATTCAGAAATACATAGGCAATTAAAGTTTCAGCTTTGATTACAGGTAATTAGCATATACCAATAACAGAATAGGACTTATCTCTATCCAAGCATAATTAAGGTTACATCATGCATACATAAGGGTATCATGTCCAATTAAAACTTATGCGTGTTATATTGTCAGGAAATGATAGGTATATCTCTGACCAATGGCATCTCAGCTACACTTCCCGTTGTTTCTTATTCTCATGGGAAGGTATGAACTGCAGATGCACATCATTCGATTAGCTGGGCCTTGAGCCTTATCTGGACTTGCTTTAATCAAAATCTGTCATTTTTACAAAGCTCTCCCCGTATGATGGTGGTTCAGCTTGCACCTTATGTGATTTTTAAACTTGTTGATCATTAACTCTTTCAGATCCACGCAGGGAGAGGGATTGGCCATGGAGGCCAGTGACAGCTGGGGGGGGGAGGCAGTGACAGATCTCTCTGCTATATGCAACAGCACAGAACCGAGAGATCTGCGCATGTGCAATTGCGCCCTCTGCTGTGAGCTGTTGGCTTTTGGCTAGTTTAGGCCCTGCCCTGCTGCCTGTTCTCCGCTTGTTGGTGTCATACCTGGCACAAAAAAAATGTTTGCTGTGATTGGAGGTCAATCAGCTTAGCTTGTGGACACCCCCTGCAGGAGTTCCTCAGGGTAGGGACCTAGACCCAACCATCTTCAGCTGCATCATCAATGACCTTCCTTCCATCATAAAGTCAGAAGTGGGGATGTTCACTGATGACTACACAGTGTAATAGTAGATAATAAATGAATGGCAGCTGAAATGAACAAATATTTTCTGCCTTCTTCACGACACAAGATACAAAAATATTCCAGTATTAGCTGTAAATCAGGAGGTGGACAGGAGAGAGGAACTTGATGAAGGTACAATCAATAGGGAAGCTGGACTGAGCAAACTGATGGAACTGTGGGCTCCAGGTCCAGATGGACTTCATCCTTGGATCTTAAAAGAATTGCCTAATGAGGCAGTGGATGCATTGGTATTAACTTTCCAAAATTCACTGGACTCTGGAAAGGTTCCATTAGACTGGAGAGCAGCATATATCACCATTCTAATCAGGAAATGGGTGGCAGAAGTTACAGGCCAGTTAGCTAGACATACATCATGTGGAAGGTGCAAGAATTGATCATTAAAGAGGTTATAGCTGGGCACTTAGAAAAACACTCCAAGTAATTGGGAAGAATTGACGTGGTTTTGTGTTAAGGAAATAGTGTTTACATAATTTACTGGTGTTCTCTGATGGAGTAACATGCCCTGTGAACAAAGGGGAGCCTGTAAGTGCACAGTACTTGGATTTCCAGAATGCATTTGATACATCAAAGGTTATTGCAGAAAATAAAAGCTCGTGGCACAGGGAGTTATATATTAACATGGATAGAAAACTGGGGAAAAACAGAGAGAGTCAGCTTAAATGGGTCTTTTTCTGATGTGATGAGTGGAACCCGCAGGTGTGTCAGTTTCTGCTTTCTACAATTTATATCAACGAAGGGGAAAAGACATGCTAGCTAAACTTGCAGAGGAATGAAAATAGGCAGGAAAGCATGTTCTGAAGAGGACATATGGAGGCTACAGGGGGATATAGATAGCTTAAGCGAATACTTTCCAAAGGATGAGAAACTTGTAAGTGGTGATGCTCAAAGACACTTGGGATGTGTTTGTACAAGGAATGTAATAAGTTAGCCTGCAGGTGCAGCAAGCAATTAGAAAGACAAATGGAATGTTGGTCTTTATTGCGAGGGGATTTGTGTACAGAAATAAAAAAACTCTTGCTGCATTTGAACTGGGTTTTGATCAGACCATATCTAGAATATTGTGTGCAATTTTTGACTCCACATTAATGAAAGAGTGTTTTTATATTGGACGCAGGTGAAGCAAAGGTTTGTTAAATTGGTTTCTGGGATGAGGGAGCTGTCACATGATGAGAGGTTGAGTAAACTGGGTTTATATTCTCTGGAGTGAGAGGTGATCTCATTGAAACCAAAAAAACCTTGCAGGGGTTTGATAGGGTGCAAACTGAGAGACTGTCTCCACTGGTTGTGGAATTGAAACCACGGGGGTACAGCCTCAGGATAAAGGGTGGATTTTGGATCTCAGGATTTAGGGCTGAGATGACAAGAAATTACCTCACTCAAAGGGAGAAGATGCCTTTGAAATTGTTGCATCGTAGCTGTACTGTAAGGTTTCAAGGAAAAGTAATAATGAATGGAAATTTGGGGATTATTTGTGATTATTGTAACACAATATTACAATCGGCCGCTTAACTCAGACAGAAATGCATAGGTCCTCAATCATTATTACGTCAAGATAATGCCTCAGAGCATTTGCCATTATTGCTTTTAAATAAGTAGTTTGGATCATCCATCATTCTTTAATAAATATACATACTTCACAACAGCTTTAATATATGAGGCTCTTAAATAGACAGGTGCTGGAAGACTGTCTGCCTCACTCTGAGTGCTGTTTAGAGAACTTTGTCTCAAGATACCTTGAACAGTAATTGATGCTTTATTACAGAGTATCAAACTGCAAAGTTTCTCCTGAGTCCTGTGCGATGATGCAGAGTTTAAATCTGTCAAGCAAGAAATGTTCCTCTCATTGCATAGTCATAGATGGAAAATCTTTGGCTTCTGATGTGCGATCATGCTCCCTCAACATCACTCTTCATTGCAGACCACTCTCCCTCTGGAACGATCTCTCATCTTCCTCGACCATCTGAAGCTGCCGAGCTCACTACCATCTCGCAATCTCCTTTTCTCCCGTCACCCTTCATATTCCAAATCACTGCCCTATTAGCCCATGCTTTCTCACCCCCTAAAGCTAATGCAGGGGAAATTGCAGAGTGGAAATACATCATTTGATGTGCCGATGGACTGGGATGGGCAAAGTCAGAGTCATCTCTGGTAAAGTTGTAATTTGTCTCAGTTCTCTAATCATGCTACTCTGGGCTTCATTATCCACTTGTAACTCCCTCCCTAACAGCACCGTGGGTGTACCTGCAGCAGTCCAAGAATGCAGCTCGCCACCTTCTCAAGGGAACACGAGGGATTGGCCTGGCCTGTGACACCCACATCCCCATAAATGGATAAAAACAAAAACTCCCTTCTTTATTGGCTGCCTGTCACACCCTCCAACTCCCACGCTGACCAACCACCTCCCCTCTCCTTGGGCTCTGGGATCCCTCCCCAACTTAAAACCCTAGGACTTAACTTCTTACAGCCACCCTGCTCTGCTCCAGCCTCCTTCCCACAGTCCTGACAGTGCCAATTAACTCCGCTCTTCCACTGCAGAGATCAAGGGCGCAGTTTACTAAGTGGATTGGCTGGCTGCTCAGAGGGCAGGGCTTCCTCCTGAGGGAGAGATGGAAATCCAGCCTGTCACTGACTCAGCACACCTGCAACACATCATGTCTTCGGGTCGGTGGGCAGGCAAAGACTGTGTTGGCTTCCAGCAGTCTGCCTTCCCATGAGGTGCAGCACGCTTTTTTATCATTGAGCAGGTTGGGGACATCTGGAGATTGCAAAGGATGCTATATAAATGCAAGGTGTTAATTAATTTACTTCATATAGATTGAGATTGAAGTATTTGCCATAAGTGGGAACAGTTATTTTCACTCCAATGTGAGTGTGAAATATATTAAGACGGGGCTAGGTCTGAGCTCAGTTGGCTGGACAGCTGGTTCATGATGCAAATTGACATCAACAGCGTGGGTTCAATTCCTGTACCGTAGCATCACAGAAACCCTCCAGTGCAGAAGAAGGCCATTTGCCCATCGAGTCTGCACCAACAACAATCACACCTAGACCTTATTCCTATAACCCCACATATTTACCCCACTAATCCCTCTAACCGATGCATCCTGGGTCACTGAGGGGCAATTTAACATGGCCAATCTAACCCGAACCATAACCCCAACCTGCAAATCTTTGGATTTTCAGTTAATTAATTTTGTACCAGCTAAGGTTATTCACAAAGGCCCTGCCTTCTCAACCTTGCCTCTTGCCTCAGGTCTGGTGACCCTCAGGTTAGATCACCACCAGTCAGCTCTCTCCCTCAAACATATAATTGAAAGCATTCTTCCTGGTTGTATCGCAGCTTGGTATCGCTCCTGCTCTGCCCAAGACCACAAGAAAATACAAAACGTTGTGAATGTAGCCCAATCCATCAGGCAAACCAACCTCCCGTCCATTGATTCTGTCTATAGTTCCTGCTGCCTTGGCAGAGCAGCCAGTATAATTAAAGGACTCCATGCACCCCAGACATTCTCTCTTCCACCTTCTTCCATCAGGATATAGATACAGAAATCTGAGGTCAAGTACCAACCGACTCAAGAACAGCTTTTTCCCTGCTGCTGTCAGACTTTTGAATGGACCTACCTCGCATTAAGTTGATCTTTCTCTACACCCTAGCTATGACTGTAACACTACGTTCTGCACTCTCTTGTTTTCTTCTCTATGAACGGTATGTTTTGTCAGTATAGTGTGCAAGAAACGATACATTTCACTGTATGTTAATACATGTGACAATAATAAATCAAATCAATTCAAGTCAGAATCGAAACAGGAGAGCAGTCTGTAGTCACCTGGGATTGCAGTGAGTTAATCTGCTACAAAGCTAAAGTACAAGGGTTTACTTTCTGACCAGGTGCTAACAATGCAGAGCTCCTGAATCAGCTACTGGGAGCACTGAGCAGAAACCCGAACGTGTGTGTCAGATTTTCTAATCATTTAAAATGTGTGTTTGCATTTTCACCGCACCTTGCTGTCACAGTTCTGATGGATGCAAAAAATTAACTTGCATTATTTTAACTTAATTAACTGCAATCAGAAATCTGTATTTTTTAATAGTTCTAAATCTTATTAAAGCAATCTTGCCCAGGGCAAACATTTCTTGTTCTTATTCATATCTTCCTGCTTAGAGCATCACTCACTTAAACAGTGAGTCTCAGTTTCTTCTCTGTTTGCTGGAGCCTGATTCTGCCCTGTTACTTAACAACAACACACTGCATTGATATAGTTCCTCTAATTGACACTTCATGGGAGTATGAACATCCGAAATTTGAAACAAAACCAGGCAGATGACTAAAAGCTTGGTCAAAGGGCAAGAAATCTCGCAACACCAATGGGTTTATTTGGAATCACGAGCTTTCGGACCACTGGCCCTGCATCTTGTGAGTAACCTGATGAAGGAGCAATGCTCTGAAAGCTCGTGATTTCAAATAAACCTGTTGGACTTTAACCTGGTCTTGTGTGACTTCTTACTGTACCCATCCCAGTCCACGCCAGCATCTCCACATCTTGGTCAAAGAGGTGAGGGAGGTAAAGAGGCAGGGGCCAGAATTCTTTGGCCGTTCACACCCCACTCCCACCATCAGCGAGTTCAGGGGATTTGGCGCTCAGCCAAATCTCCGTTCACTGCAGCAGGACGGGAGAATCCGGCTGTGAGTGTGTTTGGACAATCCGGCCCACGGAGTTTTATGGAGTGAATTCCAGAGGTTAGGGCTTAGGGAGCTGCAGGCGTGGCCACCAATGGGCATGCAATTGAATTTGGAGATGTGTAAGGGTAAGGAAGTGGAGGAGTTCAGGTAGCTCGGTGGACTGCGTTGGGCTGGAGGAGATGACAGAGATCGGAGGGGGCTAGGAACTGGGACCATTTGAAGACAAGGATGAGGAATTTTCAAATCATGGTGATGTTGGATCAGCAATCAATATAGGTCAGAGTGATGGCATCTGAGATTCGGATAAGCTTCTGTTATTCAGGCTGCAAAATGGGATAGTGTTCAGGAGGCACTGGAATCACCAATTCTGGAGTAGCAAAGGCATGATGAAACTTTTCAGCAGCAGGTGTATTGAGGAAGAGACACACTTACAATGGAAAACCTTAGCCCAGCATCAGAGGAACAATGTAGATAAAATAACAATGTAGATAAAATAAAATAAATAATAATAATAAAATAGATAGGATGCAGGACTGGGCGGAGAAGTGGCAGATGGACTTCAACGCGGATAAATGCGTAGTCGTCCATTTTGGCAGAACCAACGGGATGAACGAGTACACTATCAAGGGCAGAAGTCTGAGTAGTGTTGAGGAGCAGAAGGATCTTGGGGTCCGGGTCCACAGGACTCTTAAATCGGCCTCGCAGGTGGAGGAGGTGGTCAAGAAGGCGTATGGTGTACTGGCCTTCATTAATCGAGGGATTGAGTTTAGAAGTCGGGAGGTAATGCTGCAACTTTATAAGACCCTTGTCAGGCCTCATTTAGAGTATTGTGCGCAGTTCTGGTCGCCTCACTATAGGAAAGATGTAGAAGCTATTGAGAGGGTACAGAGGAGATTTACAAGGATGTTGCCTGGACTGGGAGGCATGCCTTATGAAGTTAGGTTGAGGGAGCTGGGACTCTTTTCCCTGGAGAGACGAAGGTTGAGAGGCGACCTGATAGAGGTTTACAAAATGTTGAGAGGAATAGATAGGGTGGACTCTCAGAGGCTATTTCCCCGGGTTGAAATGGTTGCTACGAGAGGACACAGATTTAAGGTGCAAGGAGGGAAGTTCAGAAGTGATGTTAGGGGTAAGTTTTTCACTCAGAGGGTGGTGAGTGAATGGAATCGGCTGCCGTCAGTGGTGGTGGAGGCGAACTCGCTGGGGTCTTTTAAAAGACTTCTGGATGAGTATATGGGGTTTAATGAGATTGATGGTTATAGATAGGTCTGTAGGTTGGTAGGTGTTGATGTGATCGGCGCAACTCATGGGCCGAAGGGCCTGTTTGTGCTGTAGTGTTCTATGTTCTATGTTCTAACTCCTCAGAGGCCGGTGTCCCTTCACCACATTCTCTTTACTTACAAACTCACTTCCATTCCTAGCGTGCTACAGGTACACAGTCAGAATCCGGAATGGCCATGGACTTGACAATCCCATATTTACACACAGGTGAGGCTTCCTGATTGGGCAGGCAAATATGACCTCAATCAGGGAGCTCATACTCCAAGAAGCCGACCTCATGGATCTCGTTGAAATCATTACTGTGGGTTTCTACAGGTTAATGGGCCAAATTCCTTTTGCACCAGTCCTTACTTAGGGAATTTAGATATAACAGTCACTAATGAATCCTGAAGAGGATTTCTGGGGGAACCACAAGGGACAAAGATAAACTATTAAACCAGTTCCTTCACGGTGATCTGGACAATTCAATATTCACTCATCTAAAAGGATGCTGCCTCTTTCTCACATAAACAGTGTACATCCCAAATATATGGTGGCATAACATTAATGAAAAGGTATTAAAGATGAAAGTGCACAGTGAGTGATTGGAACCCTGGTAATACCAAACAGTGAGTTTTCTCAGAGGCTGAGTACAGGAACACTAGGTAATGGATGGCTGTCAGTGAGATTCACAGTGAAAATTGAATCAAGCATGTTCAGGAGACATCATAAATCAAAGAGGCTTTGCTCACTTGGTTTTCAACCTCAAAACAATCCTCTCTGTTAAATCATCACCTTTTGTCTCTGCCAGCCTTTGTGTGTTCTCCACAGCATCCATCAGCAAGTGCTTCCATTTACACTGAATCGTTCACAGGTTTTGCCTGCCTTTTGGGGGATAAATAACGTGTGAGTGATGTCACCGTATTGCAGCAGAGACACCGGTGATGTAGCGTCTAACAGGGGAGTGTGAGCCCCTCACAAATGCCTTTCCTTGCTGTGAGCTGCTTCCCCACCCTTGGCAAGTTTGTGCAGGTAGGATGTCAAGTGGAATGGGTCAGTGTATCGGGTGCAAGTCATTCAATAATTCTTCAAAGTTATTCTTTGGAGAAAAGGTTTAATGTTAAATATTGAGTGCTGCATCTTATGTTTTATTGCAAACACATTAATAATGCAACAAGTGTTGGTCAAAAAATAATAAGAATGAGGGGAGATCTCATTGAGACATATAAGATGATGAATGGGATGGATAGGATAGAGGTGGAGAGACTCTTCCCGCTCAGAAAGGATAGTAGGACTAGGGGGCACAGCCTCAAGATAAAGGGGGGGCAGTTTAGAACGGAGTTGAGGTAGAACTTCTTCACTCAAAGGGTGGTGAATCTCTGGAATTCTCTGCCCGTTGAAGTGGTGGAGGCTGCCTCGCTAAATATTTTTAAGAAGCGGGTTGATGGGTTCTTGATAAGAGAGGGGATTAAGGGTTATGGGGAGAGGGCGGGAATGTGGAACTGAGCCACAACAGATCAGCCATGATCTTATTGAATGGCGGGGCAGGCTTGAAGGGCTAGATGGCCTACTCCTGCTCCTATTTCTTATGTTCTTATGTTCTTATGCGGAGATAAGATGAGACACATTGTGGCACTGTGGCCCCTTTAAGGTGGCCATACTTTGAGGACCATGTGACTGGGCTGGACCCAATGGAGTGGCGCTGCAGGAGGCTAAGCCAATTGGGATTGAGGGCGCGGGACAGAAAGGAACCTCAGTTGGAGCCAGGGAGGTGAGAGTAGAGTGTGTCAGACCATCACCATGTGTATATATTGTATATCAGTCAATAAACCATTCCTTGTCGAAGCCACAAGTCACCTTGAATTTGCTATATATATATATAAAACTAACTGCAGCGAGTGGTCAAGGAATCATAGAATCATTAAACCCCTACAATGCAGAAGAGGCCATTCAGCCCATTGATTCTGCATCAATTCTCTGACAGAGCATCTTACCCAGGTTCTCTCCCCCGCCCTATCCCTGTAGCTCCACACATTTATCTCCGCTAATCCAACTAACCTACACATCTTTTGGGGTGTGGGAGAAAACTGGAGCATACAGAGGAAACCCACACAGACACGGGGAGAATGTGCAGACTCCACACAGACAGTCACCCAAGACTGGAATTGAACCTGGGTCCCTGGCACTGTGAGGCAGCAGTGTTAACCATCGTGCCAACTTGTTGCCTCTTGAACTGGTCAATTGAATCATCTGACCACATTGCTCGGCTGGTCATTTTGTGGATCTTGTTTGGTGATGTTTGATACACAATATTGATGGGTTGGAATAGTGGACCAGTCTGGATGGCACAAGATTTGATATGGTCACCTGCACTCGATTAGAGTGGGAAAATCCCATCGAATTACTCCACATTCTGAGAGGTGGTGGTGGTCATGAGCTGTCGATTACAAAAGCGTTTGGTTGAACTTTTCAAAACTGAGATCGATAGGTTTTTGTTAAGTAAAGTTGTCAAAAAATACGGAGAAAAAGGCAGATTAGCGTGAGTGGGAGATCAGGCATGTTTTGATAGAATTATAGAGGGGCAGAATTTTCCTATGTTTCTAAGCAGACAGCTGGCACAGGTAGGAAGTGAAACTTTCTCCTATTTGTGGTTATTCAATGCTGGTATTGAGCAGTTCCCATGGGAGATGGAGCACATAAAGAAGTAAGGTAAGCTGCCTCAGGAGATACGGTAAGTCACAACGCCAGGTTAAGGTCCAACAGGTTTCTGATGAAGGAGTGGCACTCCGAAAGCTCATGGTACCAAACAAACCAAATAAGTGGACTTTAACCTGTTGTGATGAGACTACTTTCTGTGCCTACCCCAGTCCAACACTCCACATCAGAAGATAAATCTCATAATTCCCAACCTGCTCCAATACATTACCATTCCTGCTGCGGCCATACAAAGCTATTTCCAAGTTAGGTTGTGAGTTTTGCGAATTGGGAGCAGTTTTGTGTAGTTTCATGGCGCATAGGAACTCAGAGACCTACACTTCTATTACATCGCAACCCTGTGTCCCACAAAGGGCAAGACTTCCATCATCTGGATCCGAGATAGATACAGAATCCAGAGAGCAAAGGCCAGATTTCCAATCACAAATCTTCATCTTTAATCAGCTGATTTGTCTTCACTCTTGACTAATTCAGTAGTAACGAGGACATCCATTGAATTTTGGTCCCCAGCAATAATATCAACAACATTTTGATTTGAGTAATGCCTTCGATGTAGTGAAACATCCCAGGCTGCTTCCCAGGAGCATCACTCAGCGACTTCTGACCCCCTGATGGGAAACAGTCGGACAGCGCCCCCCAAAACCTGGTCAAAGATGATGATCTTTGATTAGCATATAAAAATCAGAGAGGGATAAAGAGAGTTAGGGAGGGAATTCCAGAAACTGGGATGGAGGCAGCTGAAGGCAGGGCTGCCAGTGGCGTTGTTGTGAAAGTCTGGTGAAGTCCAAGAGCCCACACGTGGAAGATTGCCAAAATCTCCGATGATTTGCAACATTAGATTTGAATGATTGGTTTAACCTACACTAATGCTGAATGAAAAGCATCATTATTATTTTACATACTGAATTCCAGCACATAGAATTATTCATTCACCCTTACCCCTCTGACTATTAATAAGGCACCAAAGAGTTGTCAGAATTTCGAGTGTGTGTTGTTAGCTTGCCAAGGAAACTGGTTCTTCTATCCTGAAGGAAGAGTCTGGGATTGCTGTGGGATGGAGAAGGGTTAAGTCGTAGAAATGTACGTTTGTCTATAATGAATTATAGTGCATTATTGATTGACCATATTCCTTGCAAATCTGCTCAGTGTACAAACCATCCAGTCGTACATCAGAGATCTGGGAGCTTTCATGCATTTTTAATTATTTTGCAAATCAATTTTGAATTAAAATTCATGATGGTTATGGGGTACAACAGTAAGCAATTTGTTCTCCAAACTTAGTCTAATTGGCATTTTTGAAACTTCCAAGCTAATCATTCCCTTTTGGCTGTATTGCATTGAATACATGACAAGAATGGGCTTGGGCGTGAGTAAATATCTGTCAAACTGCGCCTCCCCCTCCACCCCCACAGCTCACGCTTAAATTAGCCTGTCACCAATTATTAATGGGACATGCGAGATGCTACAGTCGAGACGGGCTAACTTTCCCGGGAAGCGACTGCCACTGATTCAGATGAATAAATTATCCTTCGCTGCTCCTGATCCCTCCAAAAAGAAAATAATGACCAGGGGCTGAATTTTCCCAAAATTGCACACAGTGTTAGGTCAGACTAGAAAAGTTACACAAAACTTCACAGGCACTTTTTCCTGGCCTGATATTTAACGGTTTCCCAGTGCTAGCAAGAGTCACATAGCCAGCTTGTGGGGGTGTATAGGAAGGGGGGACGTTATGTAGGGGGGGCTGGGGGGGGGGGATTGGGAGCTGTGGGGGAGGAGGGTGAGGTTTAAACTTGATGACAGCACCGGGATTCTGAGGTTAGTTTATTGTTTAGATTAATGATTTATTAGTGTCATCAGTAGGCTGACGTTAACACTTCAATGAAGTTACTGTGAAAATCCCCTAGTCACCACACTCTGGCACCTGTTCAGGTACACTGAGGGAGAATTTAGCACGGCCGATGCCTCTAACCAGCACGTCTTTTGAACTGCAGGAGGAAACCAGAGCACCCGCAGATAACCCACGCAGACACGGGGAGAATGTGCAGACTCCACACAGATAGTGATCCCAACCAGGAACTGAACCTGGGTTCCTGGTGCTGTGAGGCAGCAGTGCTAACCACTGTGCCACCCTGTCACTCAGAGTGCCATTTTAAAAGCGTTTTCTGACTTCAAAGTTACATTTAAGGCATTACTCCTGTCAGAGTTTGGAGCATCTCCTCCCGTCACCACAATGCCAACATCAAGGACGGCACGGTGGCACAGTGCTTAGCACTGCTGTCTCATAGCACTAGGGACCCGGGTTCAATTCTCACCTCAGGTCACTCTCTGTGTGGAGTCTGCACATTCTCCTCGTGTCTGCGTGGGTTTCCTCCAGATGCTCCGGTTTCCTCCCACACTCTAAGGATGTGTGGGTTAGTTTGATTGGCCATGCTAAGTTGCCCCCTTAGTGTCAGGGGAATTAGCAGGGTAAATATGTGCAGTTACGGGAATAGAGCCTGGGTGGGATTGTGGATGGTGCAGACTCGATGGGGCGAATGGCCTCCTTCTCCACTGTGGAGGTTCTATGATTCTATGGTCTATGATTATGACATCCTGCACAGTGAGAATCGAGGCTCTGCCCACCACCCCTCTCTCTCCACTCACACTCCCTCACCCTCCCCCTCCCCACTGCACATTGGGATGGCCCAGTCAGTGATACCCACATCCCATAAGATGAATAATTCTCCCCGCCCCCCAGTTCATTAATATTCCACATTCAAGATACCAGATTAAAGTCTAACAGGTATATTTGGTAGCACGAGCTTTTGGAGCACCGCTCCTTCATCAGGTGAGTGGACGCAACTTATGTTACCAAATAAACCTGTTGGACTTTAATCTCATATTGTGAGACTACTTACTGCGCCTACCCCAGGACAACACCTGTAACTCCACATTACATTCAAGATGATTAGAGCTTGGAGATTTTGCTCTAAATAGAGCTCCTTGCTTTTCATTGCAAGGTCTTCTTATACTTTTAACATATATGTCTAATTAATGCAATCTACTTAATCCCACTTGTCTGTTCTTTCCCCCTTAGCTCAATAATTTTTCTCCCCTTCAAGCATTGATGTGATTTGGGTTTTGAATATTGCTCACAAATCTGTTTGTCGCGTGGCTGCTCACAGCCTCATTATCGTATTGAAATTACCAACCAGAGTTCTCGGAGTGTGTTGGGCACTTGCCCATCCTCCAACCTCAGTTAGAACTGTGAGTGGTCGGGTCGGATATGGGAAATCTGGTCTTAAAGACTTCAATCTCCCCACCTGACTGAAAACCATCTTTCCGGCTGATTCAGATTTCCCCCCATTGTGTCTCGTTCATTCCATCAGATTTCCTGGGGATGTCAAGGCCTTGGCAAGGGTGCAGGGACAATTTACCGGAACGCTCCAGGCATGACAGGCTTCAGTTTTGTGAAGAGATGGTTAATTGGAGATTAATAGATTTGCTCAATGTGCTGGTGGTTTCGATTGAGTAGATAGAGGGAAATGGTAGATAACCAAAGTACATAGGTACAAAATAATTGGCAAAAGAACAACAGGAATAATTATGAGTATTTTTTATTTTACTCAGGGTGATACAGTGGCACAATGGTTAGCACTGTTGCCTCACAGCACCAGTGACCTGGGTTCAATTCGGGCCTTTGGTAACTGTCTATGGAGTCTGCACATTCTCCTCATGTCTGCGTGAGTTTCCTCTGTGGGCTCCAGTTTCCTCCCACAGTCCAAAAATGTGTGGGTTAGGTGGATTGGCCCTTAGTGTCAGGAGGACTAGCTAGGGTCAGTGCAAGGGATTATGGGGATATGGCCTTGGGGGATTGTGGTTAGTGCAGATCCGATGGTCCAAATTCCCTCCTTCTGCACTGTAGGATTCCAGAATTCCATGAATTGGTGTGATCTGGGATGCGCTGCCTGAAAAGATGGTGGAAACGCATTCGTTGATGGCTTTCAGGAATGATCATTGGATAAATACGTGCAGGGAAAAACTTTTGCAGAAAAAGCATTGGGAACAGAGATGGAGGGGATGGGATTTTCCAGCCCATCCTGCCAATGGGATCTTCCATTCTCATCAAAGTCCATACCCATTGAGGTTCCCTGGCTTCAGAGTGGGCGCGCCAGAAAATTACCACTCACTTTAGTCGGACTGGAAGATTCCATTGATGGCCAAAGGTGGACCACTTGGGAAATATGCCCATGTTGTGGTGGGGATGGGTGGGGACTGGAAAACTTTGGCTGGGGATTGGGACTAACTAATTGCATATATCTACCAAAGAGCCAGGTACAGCACAATTGGCCAAATAGCCTCATTTCGTGCTTCAGAATTATCTGAAGCCATTCACCCAAGCCCGAAACTTTAACAGTTAACCATAGAACACCATCACCAAGTAAAGAACATTCATACAAAGGTTTCATACCTTCGCTCTCACACAACATTTTCTTTGAAATACCTTAAAAGTTCACTCAGATTAAAAATAATTCTCACCAATGAATTCCAGGTGGAGTGAGGAATCACAGTGCAAACATACTTTGAACCATCTTTCTGTCCAATACTTGTCCGACTCTTACATTGAATTACAGTGCACTCATTTCAACCAATATGTTACTGGAGTTCTTTTCTCAATTCCCCAACCTGCTTTTCCCCATCATAACCTTTCCCAGATTGTGAAACATGAGACAAATGGATGGAGAGAGGCAGCGAGTTATTATGATTCAGAAGGTTCTGTCTGCAAAGGAATCCAGATTCAGATAGAAACTACGGAAAGGGAATTAGATATTTTTCTTGAAAAACTTGCAGGTTATGGGCAAAAAAAGAGTAGGTCAGTGAGAGCTTTCAAAGAGCTGGCAGAGTCACGATGGGCAGAGTGGTCCCCTTTTATATGGTTCTTAGTTCGCTGAGAAGTAACTTGCATTTGAGACCAGATCAGAAACTCTAAGTTCTATTGCACAGTTAGCCTAGAGCCCAATTTTATTTGATTTTGCCATTCGTACAAACATAAAGAGTGGCGGAGTTTGGGGGGGGAGGAGAGAGGAGGTGGTGTGGGGATGATTCACCCAAAAAAATTCTGAGTGCTGAATTTGTGGGAAAAACCTCACAACCTATACAAACACTATTTATCTTTAACACTTAAAGTTAATTAGCTTGCATAATATTGGTTTGCATTCTGTAGATTTGACTCATAATTTATAACTAGGTCATAGAATCCTACAGTGCAGAAGGAGGCCATTCGACTCATCGAGCCTGCACTGATAACAATCCTACCCAGGCCCTATCCCCACAGCCCAATAGCCACGTGCATTTACCCTCGCTAGTCTCCCTTGACACTAGAGGGCATTTTAGCATGGCCAATCCACCTAACCCGGACAGGTTATGCTCCAAGTACGATTCTATTGACCTACTAGGAAGCTTTTATGAAAACAAACTTTATTTAATAACACAGTTGGAATAAGACAAAAATAATTTGCGTAAATTTTACCAATTGAAATATTTAAACATGACAAGGTTTTATTGTTGACTGCTAGCTATCTCTATAGTTCCAATTTAAGCAATATTCCCACAGACACACATCCTTCTGCAGAATCAGTTTGAACAAAAAAAGGCTTACATTTGGCTAGGTTTCCAGCCATTTAATATCTCTGGACCGAGATCAGAAAGACACCTGACTTCTGACTCTCATACAACAGCTTCCAGAGAAAGACCTTTCTTGAAATAAAGTTTAAAACTGAAAAGTTTATTTATTTATGTCACAAGTAGGCTTACATTAACACCGCAATGAAGTTATTGTGAAAATTCTCGAGTCTCACATTCCGGCACCTGTTCGGGTACATTGAGTGGAATTTAGCATGGTCAATGTACCTAACCTGCACATTCTTTGGGCTGTGGGAGGGAAACCGGAGCATCCAAAGTAAACCCACACAGATACGGGGAGAACGTGCAGACTCCACACAGACAGTGACCCAAGCTGTGAATACCAGAACTTCAGAGAAAGAGTCCTATTTTCCGTCATATTCCGGCCTCCAAGTCCAGACAGAGAAAGAGAAAGGCAGAAAGTTATTTCTCTTTTCAAGGTCTCAAGCAGGAACTGAGCACTTGTGTGTGTCTATCTGTGACCTTAAACCCATTCAATTACATACCGTTCCTGTCAATCAATCTAATCAAGCCCCACTCTGAAAAACTCCAGGGGATAACACTAAAATAACAACAGAATGTTAGTCCAGAGTAAAACAAACATTCCAGCAATTCGGATCAATTATCTTCTGCTGTATCAACATGGACTGCCACTTATAGACAAAGTGGCACCAGGTGAATAAAACAGACTGCAAAAAGAAACTTGCACTAGAAACATGACACAAATATATTTCTTAAAGGCATAGTATGTCCCAATTGGGACGTTTCAACATGGTGAAGATATCGGAGTAAATCTTCTAGTGCAACACACCATGGATGTCATTGTAGGCGGGATGGCCAAGGTTTATTGACCTTGGCAGGACTTTTCTGTTCTGGGCCAAGCTGTGACCCAAAAATCCTGCCCAATATATGAATGTAACTGTTGACATTGTTGTGTATTTGTTAGATGGGCTGGACTGTATGTGAGCATCTGCCTCACAGAAGAAAAATGGTCCAAAGCATCAAGTTCTTTCTAAAGAGTGTTTAGATGGTTTAATGTCACTAATGGGCTTTCTCGATAGTAACCAATAAGCTAATGCAGGAAGATCTGTAGAAAACCCAATAACAACCCAACAATGTAGTGAGGCCACATTGGATTCTGAGACTAGGATCCTGAATCTTAATAAAGGAAACTGCAATGATATGAGGTATGAATTTGCTATGATAAACTGGGAAATATTAGTTAAAGGGGTGATGGTGAATAGGCAACGGTAAACATTCAAGAAACACATGGATGAACTGTAACAATTGTTTATCCCTGTTTGGTGCTAAAGTAAAACTGAAAAGGTGGCCAAACCATGGCTTACAAGGAACATTAGAGATAGTATTAGATGAGGCATACAAGTTGACCAAGAAAAATAACAGACCTGAAGATTGGGAGCAGTTTAGAATTCAGCACAGGAGGACCAAGGGACTGATTAAGAAAGGAAAAATAGAGTTTGAGAGTGAGCCTGCGGGAAACATAAACACTGAATATAAATGTTTCTGTAGGTATGTGAAGAGAAAAAGATTGGTGAAGGTATGTCCCTGATGGTCAGACACAGGGGAATGTATAATGGGGAACAAAGGAATGGTTGACCCACTGAATGGATACTTTGGTTCTATCTTCACAAATAACACACCAGAAATATTGGGGAACACAGGGTTAGTGAGATGGAGGAAATGAAGGGGATCAGCCTTAGTAGAGAAATGATGTTGGGGAAACTAAAGGAATTGAAAACTGATAAATACCCATGTTGCAATGCCGCCAAGGGCAGGTAAGGAATGTTTTCAATGTCCAGTGGAACCTTCTGATCTTTGAATGCTTCTGGTCAAACAGTTCCCGGTGATCACCTCGGTCCACACTCCAGCGGCAACTCTAAAGGCACCCATTTCCCTCAAATGGAACATGGAGCGACCAGGAAGGAGAGCCCCGTGTGATCGTACTGGGATGCTGCCATAATTTATTTGGTAGCAATGCCAACAGAGGCATAAATTGATTGAATTGATTGGCCACCCGCAACTGGTCAATGGGTGACCATGTCATTGCCCATCCCATTCTGAAACTATCCCCCGGCAGCGGAAAGACATCAGGCTTTTTCAGAGCTCACCTTCATCTCAGTCCATCACCTAGGCGTGGCGGGGGAGAGGGTATGGGGATGGTGGTGTATGGTTGGTGGGGGGGGAGGGGGGTGGGAGTGGGTGGGGGGAGGGGCAGTTGCAACATTCTGGCCCTTGGGTAAAATTTAACTCAAACCAGCACAAGGACACCTTGTGCTCCTGATAACTTTATGAGGTCTGCTCGTGGGAGCGATGCGTTAGACTGAATAATCAACAGTCTGGAGCAGTTAGAACCAAGAGGTCATCCTTTCCGATAGAAATATCGCTAATTGCAGCAATGATGGCACTGGGTGAAGATACAAGCTAGTTAGCACAGGATTTTAATGAGACCTGACATTTTGAGGATTTTTCAGTATTTACATATCTCACCGATAATATTTGTACCTCTCCAGTGGGACAATGTTCAAATAGACAAAATGTCACCTGCAATGAAACAAGCTTTTTTTTTAGATTAGTCAATCACCCATCATAATAATCCTAAATATCGTTAGCAGCTTGGTCCTGTACTATTTGACATCACCTTCACAAACTCTTCTAAAATGCCAGGATTACTGAGAGAAATCTCAGGCCCAGCAGAAGTTACCAGATGGTTAGGCCATAAAAAAATAACAAACCGACAATATTCATCTCCAGAGGGGTAGAATTGAAAAGTAGGGAAGTTATGCTACACTCGTATTGGACCGTAAGTTTGCAGCTTTGGTCACATATTATCAAAAGGTTATAGAGGTAACAGGCTTCAGAAAAGATTTACAAGGAAGGCATCATAAATATGTGGGGATTCATATCAGGAAAGAATCGACACTCTCAGGAAAAAGATTGAGGGATGATCGAGTAGAGGTTGTTAAAATGGTGAAAGGTTTTGACAGATTGGATACAAAGAGAATCTTTCCTCTTCCGGGGTAAAACAAAACCAGAGATCACCCACATAAGAAAGACACCAAGAAATCCAGCTGGGAATTCAGAAGAAGCCTCTTTACTCAGAGAATGGTAAGAATGTGGAACTCACTATCACAGGGAGGGGTTGAAGGGAATAGTAGGTGCGGTGATTTTCCCTTTAAGAGCCACACAGCAGATCACATGGTCTGTGTGACCAATCAGGACTCAGAGTGGGCAATCATCCCATTTGCAGACAGGCTCAAAGTCTTAAAAAGGAACAACTAGTCAGGGTGCCTGTCTCTGGGTGAATAGGCCCATTTGACCTCTTCACAAATGACTGGACATGTGACTTAGGTATAATGCCCAAACAAATAATATAGGGGATGAAGCAAAACACAAAATAATTCTCTTTAATTTTTGATTTGATTTGATTTATTATTGTCACAATACACTGTGGAATACACTGCCTGCTATGATAGTGGAGTTGGACACTTTAGGAACTTTCAAGCAGTTATTGGATAGGCACATGGAGCACACCAGAATGATAAAGAGTGGGATGGCTTGATCTTGGATTTGGACATAATTTGACACAACATTCAGGGCCGAAGGGTCTGTACTGTGCTGTACTGTTCTATGTTTTCCACAGCCAGAAAGAATGCTTTCTATGGTGCATCTGTAAAAGTTGGTGAGAGTCATAGCTAACATGTCAAATTTCCTCTGTC